>NC_142029.1:121220664-121539747 GCF_982192425.1 Myodes glareolus
GAGTTAGCAGGTCCTTAGTGGGTCCAGGCACACTGGAGCCTGGGACCTCCAAGGCAGTAGGCTGGAACCAGAAACCTTTCCTGGTTCAACTCCAAGCCAGGAACTTCTGCAGGAGGGGATCCAGATCAAGATTTACAGAATAGGGCAAAGCCAGCAACTTAGGTGAAAGTAGATTTGAGATAGCAAGCTGTAAGGGATCAGAGCAAAGTACAGGAGCACTGAGCTACCTCCCAGAACACAGAGTAACCAAAATGGTAACTAGAACTGTGACACTGACTGTACCACAAGGAACAACCATCTGATCTTTGGATTCACTGACACCTAGAAGATTATTCAACAGAATCTCTGACAACCCCAACTACACCTATTGGAGGAAAAGATGAGTAGAAAAGATAAGAACACACGCAACACCACAAAGAGCAACAAACACCAGTAAAAACGTAAAGAGTTCTAGCAGAGGGCCATCTGTGGGGTGACCTTGCTTCGGGCCGTGGCAGGGTCCCGGCAAGGAGGATCTTGGGCGTTCCCCGACCGCATAGACGCCCAGGTCACCCTGCAGTGCTGGCTACCCCCTCCCGCCTGCCATCCCAGCTCCCATACAGCAGGGGCCCTGACTTCTAGGAGAGGACCATCGGTGGGGTGAGTTTGCTTCGGGCCGTGGCAGGGTCCCGGTGAGGAGGAGCTTGGGTGTTCCCTGACCCCATAGACGCCCAGGTCGCCCTGCAGTGCTGGCTACCCCCTCCCGCCTGCCATCCTAGCTCTCATCCAGGTACGAATTCCTATATTTCTCCCTTACCCCTGGAGCCATAAAATTTCCCCAGCTCAGCTGCCTTGCGAGCTGGGCCTGGGCTGTAGGCACAGCCCGGCTCGAGGCAGTTCCTGGGTCTTAAAGGCCTCCCTGAGGACAGGTGGACCAGATGCCAGCTCAGCCACATTCCTGACCAGCAGGGGCCCTGACTTCTAGCAGAGGGCCATCGGAGGGGTGAGTTTGCTTCTGGCCTTGACAGGGTCCTGGTGAGGAAGAGCTTTAACGTTCCCCGACCCCACAGTCGCCCAGGTCACCCTGCAGTGCTGGCTACCCCCTCCCGCCTGCCATTCCAGCTCCCATCCAGGTACGAATTCCTATATTTCTACCTTCCCCCTGGGGCCATAAAATTTTCCCCAGCTCAGTTGCCTTGCAAGCTGAGCCTGCATTGTAAGCGCATCCAGGAAAGAGGAAGTGCCTGTGCTTCAATAGCCTGCCTGAGGAAAGGTGGGCATTCTGTCAGTGAAGTCCCTGCCCAAGAAGGGAACCTGACCCGGTAACAGAAGTTCCAATAGAGAACATTTGAAGTAAGAGATGGGCAGACGCCAAGGCAGGACCTCATCCAACAATCTGAAAAACAACATGAAAACACCAGATCCCAAGGACCCTACAACAGAAGGGCTTGAACACCTTAACCCAGAAGAAATGGAAAAAAGTGCCATTATGAAAGCAATAGAGTCTCTTAAACAGGATATGAATAACTCCCTTAAAGAATTGGATGAGAAATATAACAAAAAGTTTGAAGAAATGAGTATAGAAATAGATGAGAAATATAACAAAAAGTTTGAAGAAATAAGTAAATCCGTGAATGAGACCCTGAGAAACCAAGAAAAAACAATCAAACAAGTAAAGGAAACAGTCCAAGAATTGAAAACTGAAATGGAGGCAATGAAGAAAACACAAACCGAGAACCGGCTGGATATGGAAAACCTAGGTAAACGAACGGAGACTACAGAATCAAGCATAACCAATAGAATACAAGAGATAGAAGAAGGAAATTCAGAATGTGAAGATACCATAGAGAAAATAAATGCTCTGGTCAAAGAAAACGGCAAATCCAACAAATTCTCTTCACAAAACATTCAGGAAACCTGGGACACAATAAAAAAAACCAAATCTAAGAATAATAGGGATTGAAGAAGGAGAAGAACTGCAGATCAAAGGCCCAGAAAATATATTCAACAAAATTATAGAAGAAAACTTTCCCAACCTAAAGAACGATATTCCTATGAAGGTTCAAGAAGCATACAGAACACCAAATAGACTGGATCAGAAAAAAAACATCCCCTCGCCATATAATAATCAAAACACAAAACATAAATATTAAAGAAAAAATTTTAAGAGCTGCAAAGGAAAAAGGTCAAGTAACTTATAAAGGTAAACCTATCAGGCATACACCGGATGTCTCTATGGAAACCATGAAAGCCAGAAGATCCTGGATAGAGGTACTGCAGAAACTAAGAGACCATGGATGCAAACCCAGACTACTATACCCAGCCAATCTATTGTTCACTATCAACGGAGAAAACAAAATATTCCAGGATAAAAACAAATTTAAACAATACGTAGCTACTAATCCAGCCTTACAGAGAATATTAGAAGGAAAATCACTACCGAAGGAATCCAACATTCCCAACACGGCCTACAATAACTCGAACATCTAGCGACCATTCACAAGCACAAATCAAAGAAGAAAAACACATACACTCTACTACCTAAAAAAAAAAAAAAAAATGACCGGAGTCAACAACCACTGGTCATTAATATCACTTAATATCAATGGACTCAATTCACCTATAAAGAGGCACAGACTTAGAGATTGGATACGAAAACAGGATCCAACATTCTACTGTTTACAAGAAACACACCTCAACCACAAAGACAGACACCTACTCAGAGTAAAGGGTTGAGAAAAGGTTTTCCAAGCAAATGGACCTGAGAAACAAGCGGGCGTGGCCATTCTAATATCTAACAAAATCGACTTCAAACTAAAATCAATCAGAAGAAATGGAGATGGACATTTCATACTCATAACTGGAACAATTCATCAGGAGGAAGTCTGAATACTGAATATCTATGCTTCTAATATAAAGGCACCCACATATGTAAAAGAAACTCTTCTAGAACTCAAGGCAGTCATCAAACCACACACACTAATAGTAGGAGACTTCAACACTCCTCTCTCGCCAAAGGACAGGTCAATCAGACAGAAACCAAACAGAAAATTGAGAGATTTATTGGAGGTATTGAATCAAATGGGCTTAACAGACATCTATAGAATAATCCACCCAAATAGGAAAGAGTATACCTTTTTCTCTGCAGCTCATGGAACCTTCTCAAAAATTGACCACATACTCAGAAACAAAGCAAACTTCCACAGATACAAAAAAATATTAGTAACTACCTGTGTCTTGTCAGATCACCATGGACTAAAATTAGAATTCAACAACAATGCTACCCCCAGGAAGCCAAAAAACTCATGGAAACTGAACAGTCAACTACTAAATCACCCCTGGGTCAAGGAAGAAATAAAGAAAGAAATTAAAGTCTTCCTTGAATTTAATGAAAACAAATACACAACATACTCAAACCTATGGGACACTATGAAAGCAGTGCTAAGAGGAAAGTTCATAGCACTAAGTGCCCAATTAAAGAAAACGGAGAAAGCACACATTGGAGACTTAACAGCACACTTGAAAGATCTAGAAAAAAAAGAAGCTGATTCACCCAGGAGGAGTAGAAGACTGGAAATAATCAAACTGAGGGCTGAAATCAACAAAATAGAAACAGAGAAAACAATCCAAAGAATCAATGAATCAAAAAGCTGGTTCTTGGAGAAAATCAACAAGATTGACAAACCCCTCTCCAAATTAATCAAACGGCAGAGAGAGAACATGCAAATTAATAAGATCAGAAATGAAAAGGGGGACATAACCACAGACACAGAGGAAATTCAGAGAATCATTAGATCTTACTATGAAAGTTTATATGCCACAAAGTAGGTAAATGTAAAAGAAATGGACATTTATTTAGATAAGTACCATGTACCAAAGTTGAACCAAGAACAGGTGAACAATCTAAATAGACCTGTTATTCGCGAAGAATTAGAAGCTGTTATCAAAAATCTCCCTACCCCAAAAAAGCCCAGGACCAGATGGTTTCAATGCAGAATTCTATCAGAACTTCCAGGAAGAGATAATACCTATACTCCTGAACGTATTCCACAATATAGAAACAGAAGAGTCATTGCCTAACTAATTTTATGAAGCTACAGTTACCCTAATACCAAAACCACACAAAGACACAACCAAGAAAGAGAATTACAGGCCAATCTCACTCATGAACATTGACACAAAAATTCTCAATAAAATACTGGCAAACCGAATTCAAGAGCACATTAGAAAAATTATCCATTATGATCAAGTCGGCTTCATTCCAGAGATGCAGGGCTGGTTCAACATACGCAAATCTATCAATGTAATCCATCATATAAATAAACTGAAAGAAAAAAACCATATGATCATCTCACTAGATGCTGAAAAAGCATTTGACAAAATTCAACACCCATTTATGATAAAGGTGTTGGAGAGACTGGGGATACAAGGATCATACCTAAATATAATAAAAGCAATATACAGCAAGCCGACAGCTAACATCAAACTGAATGGAGAGAAACTCAAAGCCTTTCCACTAAAATCAGGAATGTGACAAGGCTGTCCACTCTCTCCATACCTCTTCAATATAGTGCTCGAAGTTCTAGCAATAGCAATAAGAAAACATAAGGAGATCAAGGGGATTCGTATTGGAAAGGAGGAAGTTAAACTTTCGTTATTTGCTGACGATATGATAGTGTACATAAGTGACCCCAAAAACTCTACCAAAGAACACCTACAGCTGATAAACACCTTTAGTAATGTGGCAGGATACAAGATCAACTCCAAAAAATCAGTGGCCCTCCTATACACAAAGGATAAAGAAGCAGAGAGGGAAATCAGAGAAACATCACCTTTCATGATAGCCACAAATAGCATAAAATATCTTGGGGTTACTCTAACCAAGGAAGTGAAAGACCTATTTGACAAAAACTTTAAGTCTTTGAAGAAAGAAATTGAGGAGGATACCAGAAAATGGAAAGACCTCCCCTGCTCTTGGATTGGGAGAATGAACATAGTAAAAATGGCAATTCTACCAAAAGCAATCTATAGATTCAATGCAATCCCCATCAAAATCCCATCAAACTTCTTCACAGAACTTGAGAGAACAATAATCAACTTTATATGGCAAAACAAAAAACCCAGGATAGCCAAAACAATCTTATACAATAAAAGAACTTCTGGAGGCATTACCATCCCTGACTTCAAACTCTATTATAGAGCTTCAGTATTGAAAACAGGTTGGTATTGGCATAAGAACAGAGAAGTCGACCTATGGAATCGAATAGAGGACCCAGATATTAACCCACAAACTTATGAACAACTAATTTTTGACAAGGGAGCTAAAGGTATACAATGGAAGAAGGAATGCATCTTTAACAAATGGTGCTGGCATAACTGGATGTCAACCTGTAAAAGAATGAAAGTAGATCCATATCTATCACCATGCACAAAAATCAAGTCCAAATGGATTAAAGACATCAACATTAATCCGTCCACTTTGAACCTGATAGAAGAGAAAGTGGGATGTAGTCTACAAGATATAGGCACAGGAGGCCTCTTCCTAAGTAGGACCCCAGTAGCACAGACAATAAGAGAAACAATGAAAAAATGGGATCTACTGAAACTGAGAAGCTTCTGTAAAGCAAAGGACACTGTCAGTAGGACAAAAAGGCTGCCTTCTGACTGGGAGAAGATCTTCACCAACCCCTCATCAGACAAAGGTCTGATCTCCAAAATATACAAAGAACTCAAGAAACTAGACACTAAAACTCTAATTAACCCAATTTAAATATGGGGTACTGAACTGAACAGAGAATTCTCAACTGAAGAAGTACAAATGGCCAAAAGACACTTAAGGTCATGCTCAACCTCCTTAGCGATCAGGGAAATGCAAATCAAAACCACTTTGAGATACCATCTTACACCTGTCAGAATAGCTAAAGTCAAAAACACCAATGATAGCCTATGCTGGAGAGGATGTGGGGTGAGGGGAACACTCATCCATTGTTGGTGGGAATGCAAACTCGTGCAGCCACTGTGGAAATCAGTGTGGCGGTTTCTCAGGAAACTGGGAGTCAACCTCCCTCAGGACCCAGCAATTCCACTCTTGGGAATATACCCTAGAGATTCCCTAACATACTACAAAAGCATTTGTTCTACTATGTTCATAGCAGCACTATTTGTAATAGCCAGAACCTGGAAACAGCCTAGGTGCCCCTCAATAGAAGAATGGTTAAAAAAGGTGTGGAACATATACACATTAGAGTTTTACTCAGCGGTAAAAAACAATGACATCTTGAATTTTGCATGCAAATGGATGGAAATAGAAAACGCTTTACTGAGTGAGGTAAGCCAGACCCAAAAAGAGGAACAAGGTATGTATTCACTCATAAGTGGATTCTAGCCATAATTAAAGGTCTTTGAGCCTATTATTCGTGATCCTAGAGAAGCTAAATAAGAAGATGAACCTGATGAAGATTATTTAGCTATCCACCAGGAGGTAGGAAATAGACAAGAGTCCCAGGTAACCTCGGGTACATGGGGGGGTGGGAGGGTTGATGGAAGGGGAGAGTGTTATAGAAAAGGGAGTAGGGGAGGAATGGGGAAAGCTCGGTGGCCTGGGATGGGGGGAGGGAGGAAGGATGAATATGGGATCAGGGAAGAATATATTTCAACTAAGGGAGTCATTTTAGGGTTTACAGGAGACTTGATTATATATGGGATCCCAGGTCCAAGGAGAGATCCCCCAGATTGTTCTCTGGACAGAGGAGAGGGTGCCTGAATCGGCCGTGGCCCATAACCATACTGATGTATATTTTGCTTATCACCATAGATCCTTCATCTTGCGAAGGACGGCGATACAGTCGGAGACCCACATTGGAGCACCGGACTGAGCCCCCCGAGGTCCAAATGAGGAGCAGAAGAAGGAAGAACATGAAAAACGAAATCAGTACTGCGAGGGATGCTATCACCCACTGATACAAGGGAACGGATCTAATGAGAGTTTACCAAGGCCAGTTGGACTGGAACTGAACGAGGACGTGATCTAACCAGATTCTCGGAATTTGGTCGGATTCTCTGAATGTGGCTGGCCCGAAGTCTTTCTGAAAAGCCATTGACTATGATACTGGGACATGTTTCCTCTGCATATACTGGATTTTGGGGATCCAGTCTGTTTGGACACTCACCTTCCTGGACCTGGAGGGAGGGGGAATGAACTGGAACTTCCCACAGGGCAGGAAACCCTGACTACCCTAAGGGACGAAGAGGGAGGAGGAGAGGGAGTGGGGGGAGTGGGAGGGTGTTGTGAAGAGGGGCGGAAATGGAAACTTTTATAATTTAATAAAATTTACTTTAAAAAAAATAAGAATAAAATTCTACCAAATATTTAAGGAAATTTTTTATTAATTTTCTACAATCAATTAAAGAACATAGAAGCAGAGGGAATACTGAACATATAACCTTTAAAAGAAATAAAAACAAATTAGAGTTCATTAATATTTTTAGAAGTTTAAATGTCACAAAACTATTAAGAGAATCAAAGGACAAAACACAGATAGATGAAAATATTTGTAAATTGGAAAAGAGAACTAAAATTATGCATAGAAGTCATTCTTAAATTAAATTTATTTTTTAATTTTTTAATTATTTTTTATTGAGCTCTACATTTTTTTCTGCTCCCCTCCCTGCCTCTTCCCTCCTCTTCAAGCCACTCCCAAGGTCCCCATGCTCCCAATTTACTAGGGAAATCTTGTCTTTCCTACTACCTATGTAGATTGTATCTAAGTACTTCTCTCTTAGGGTCTTCTTTATTTTCTAGGTTCTCTGGGATTGTGATTTGTGGGCTGGTTTTCTTTGCTTTATGTTTAAAAAACACTTATGAGTAAGTACATGTGATAATTGTCTTTCTGGGTCTGGGTTATCTCACTCAAAATATTGTTTCCTAGTTCCATTGATTTTCCTGCAAAATTCAAGATGTCGTTATTTTTTTCTGTTGTGTAGTACTCATTGTGTAAATGTATCACATTTTCCTTATCATTTCTTCAGTTGAGGGACATTTAGGTTGTTTCCGGGTTCTGGCTATGACAAACAATGCTGCTATGAACATAGTTGAGCACATGTCCCTTGGCACAATTGAGCATCCTTTGGATATATACCCAAAAGTGGTGTTACTTGGTCTTGAGGAAGGTTGTTTCCTAATTTTCTGAGAAATCACCACACTGACATCCAAAGGGTCTATACCAGTTTGCATTCCCAACAGCAAAGCAGAAGTGTTCCCTTTTCCCCACAACCTCTCCAGCATAAGTTGTCATTGGTGTTTTTGATCTTGGCCATTCATACAGGTATAAGATGGAATCTCAGAGTTGTTTGGATTTGCATTTCTCTGATGACAATGGATGTTGAACATTTCCTTAAGTATCTTTTAGCCATTTTAGATACCTCTGTTGAGAGTTTTCTAGGTCTGTACTCCATTTTTTAAATTGGATTATGTGTTCTTTTGATGAGCAATTTTTTGAGTTCTTTTTATATTTTGGAGATCAGACCTCTGTCTGATATGGGGTTAGTGAAGATCTTATCTCATTCTGTAGGCTCTCAGTTTGTCTTATTGACCGTGTCTTTGCTTTACAGAAGCATTCCATTTTCAGGAGGTACCATTTATTAATTGTTTCTCTCAGTGTCTGTGTCTCTGGGGTTATATTTAGGAAGTGGTCTCCTGTGTGTGTTCAAGTGTACTTCTCACTTTCTCTTCTGTAAGGTTCAGTGTGGCTGTCTTTATGTTGAGGTCTTTGATCCATTTGGACTTTCGTTTTGTGCATGGTGACAGATATGAGTCTATTTTCATTCTTCTACATGTTGATATCCAGTTATGCAAGAACCACTTGTTTAATATGCTTTCATTTTTCCATTTGATTTTTTTATTCTTTGTCAAAAATTACGTGTTTGTAGGTGTGTGGGTTGATATCTGGGTCTTTAATTCAGTTCCATTGGTCCTCCTATCAGTTTCCATGCCAATACCAGGCTGTTTTCAGTACTGTAGCTCTGTAGTAGAGTCTGACATCAGGGATTGTGATGCCTCCAGAAGTTCCTTTATTGTACATTATTGTTTTGTCTATCCAGGATTTTTTGTTTTTCCATATGAAATTAAGTATTATTCTTTCAAGTTCTGTAAGGAGTTTTGCTGGAATTTTGATGTGCACTGCATTGGATCTGTAGATTGCTTTTGGTGAGTTTGCTTTTTTTACTATGTTATTTTTACCTACCCAAGAGCATGGGAGATCTTTCATTTTCTGGTGTTTTCTTTCATTTCTTTCTTCAAAGATTTAAAGTTCTTGTCATATAGGTCTTTCATTTGTTTAGTTAGAGTTATTCCAATTTATTTAATATGATTTGAAGTTATTTTGCAAGGTGATGATTTTCTGATTTCTTTCTAAGCCCATTTATGATCTGTGTAAAGAAGTGCTCCTGATTTTTTTTGAAGTTAGACTTGCATCCTGCTATGTTACTAAAGTCGTAGTAGTTGTTAAGTTGTAGAAGTTGGGGTTACTTATGTAAACTTTCAGATCACCAGCAAATTTTGACTACTTTTCTGATTTGTATCCCCTTGATCTCTATTTGTAGTATTATTTTTCTGGCTAGAACCTCAAGTATTATATTGTATAGATTTAGAGAGAGTGGACACTCTTGTCTTGTTCATGATTACAGTGGGATTGCTTTGAGATTCTCTCCATTTAGTTTGATGTTGCATGTTGACTTGCTGTATATTGCCTTTACTAAATTTTGGTAGGTTCCTTATATTCTTGTTCTCTCCAAAACCCTTATTTATAATGAAGGGATGTTGTATTCTGTCAAAAGTTTTTTCAGCATCTAATGAGATGATTATGTGGTTTTTATTTTTCAGTTTGTTTATATGGTGGATTACATTGGCATATTTTCATATTTTGAATAATCCTGCATCACTGGAATGAAGTTGAATTGATCATGGTGGATGATTTTTTTCTGTATTCTTAGATTCAGTTTGCCAGTGTTTTATTGAGTATTTTTGCATTAATGTTTATAAGTGAGATTGGTCTGTAATTCTCTTTCTTAGCAATGCCTTTGTGTGATTTGGGTATCAGGGTAATTATAGCCTCATAAAAAAAGTTTGGCAATGTTCCTCCTATTCCTATTGTGGGGAGCAATTTGAGGAGTACTGGTATTAGTTCTTTGAAAATATTGTAGAATTCTGAGCTGAAATCATCTGGCCCTGGGTTTTATTTTTTTGGTTAAGAGACTTTTGATGACTGATTCTATCTGTTTAGCAGTTATAGGTCTATTTAATTTGCTTATCTGCTCTTGATTTAATTTTGGTAAGTGATATTTATGCAGAAAATTATATTTCTTTTAAGTTTTTCAATTTTGTGGAGTACAGAAATATGATGTAATGATCCTCTGGATATCCTCCATTATTTGTTATTTCCCCCTTTTCATTCCCGATTTTGTTAGTTTGGATATTTTTTCTCTGCATTTTGGTTAGTTTGGATAAAGGTTCACCTATTTTGTTGATTTTCTTGAAGAACCAACTCTTGGTCAAATTGATTTTTTGTATTGTTTTCTTAAAAAAAACAAAAAAAATTAATCTAAGGCTATGATATGGCTCAGCAGATAAAGGTATATGCTGTCAAACCTGATGACTTGAATTTGATATACAGAACCCACAGGGTAGAAGATTTGACTCACACTAAGTCCCCTTGAACACTAACACATGGGTTGTGGCAACCCCCTCAATAATCATCCAAAAGAAGTGTTTCCTATAACTTTTATCCAATTAATTTTGATTTCACCAGAATCAACATCCCATTCCAGGCAAGCCAATGAATCATTTCTCATTGTTCATTTCAAATCATAGTCCTTTAGCCCTGCTGGTAATGCAGCTCTCCATGAAGAAGAAACGCACCAGGTATTTGGAACTTTGCTAACTAGTTTAAAATTCATAAACACCAACAAAAAGCAGATTTGCAATTTTTAAATAAAATTTCTGTATACCTCTGCCATTTACATGGATCCAAGATGGAAGAGAATTAAAATAGTAAACAGAGTTTTGTGAAATATGCATTCTTCTAATTAACTATCAACATTACAATATTATCATCACAAATGTGTATAGTTTTTTACAATTGCTTTCAAATATTTGGTGAGAATATTCAAATATACCACTAATTATCAGCTAATGTGAGGAAGTCATCATTAGTATAAAACATTTTCTCTAATGCTCAGAAAGCATTTTGTACAACTTCTCAAATTTTGTTAAATCTAAGCTATACATAAATAAAAGAACCTAAAGTAACTAAAATTAGATCCAGTTTCATCAAACAAAAAACTAAGTCTCCCCATAGCTAGCATGGTTTAACCTTTAACCTGAGCTTCTGTCTAAGCAAACAGATTTGTTTGTTGGTGGCTGCAAAACAAGAATTTTTTTTTTTTGGAGTATAACAAAAGTTTGTTTATTTGAAATAAACTCTCAGAACAGGTAGTGATCCATAGTCCTCCACATGTGCTGGAAACTGGAACAGAATACAGCAACTAAGAAGGCCACACATGCTTTTCATCTGCATTTATAGTATATGAAACCATGCCCCAAATGGGCTGGTATTTTAAAGGCTATTGGCTGAAGGAATTTCCACAACACCTCCCCATTTTGTCTAAATAAGAGAGTTTTAAGCCTAATATAAAACTACATATAATAACAATAAATATCAAGTATTGTCCAGGGAAAAGAAGCGGCAAAAACTTATATAAAAATTAGAATTACCACCAACATGAACAATATCAAAGAAGAAACATATGCTAAATATTTCAATAGTTACCCTATCCTAAGGAGTTTAAGTCTTATATTAAAAATGTCTTGCTTAAATCATGAGAAGAAAGTAACTATGACTATATAGTCTTCAAACCCATTCAAAGATCTGAGAAGGAAAATAATATTACTTGAGTAAACAGAAAGTACAATCAAGCAACTTCCAAAAGGTGAAAGAAATGACAAAAACAACCAGCTACCTGATCAGCTACCCAAAGTCTCACTTGTAATGATGGGGCGACCAACTTTGGCTAATGCCTAGAGTATCTGACAGACCATTTAAAGAGGAAAGAAATTTTGAAAAACTGTTATTATTTGTCTTGACAAGGTTTGGTAGTCTTTTTACTTGTATCATGCTTGTCCAGTCTGGACACCATATATTTTATCAGTGGTTGAGGCAGGGGCAGTTTTTTGCTCAAAAACCAGTTTCTCCAAGAAGAAAACAAGCTCCAAGTGGAGTGCTTTGGGTGCCCAACATTCTCTCAGAAAATAAAATTGGGAATCAACCTATCTCAGGGTCCAGAAATACCACTCAGTCCAGTGCTCCTATGCGAGTCTCTGCCTCTGTTTCCATCAGTTGCTGGATGAAGAGTCTAGGGTGATATTTAGACATTGACTAGTGTGACTACAGAGCAAGTCAAAATCAGCCCCTCTTTCCTCCACTTTTGGGCATATACCCAAAATTTGCTCAATAATGCTACAAAGGCATATATTCAACTATTTTCACGGTAATATTATTTGTAATAGCCAGAACCTGGATGCAACCTAGATGCCCCTCAACCAAAGAATGGATATTTGAAAGTGACACATTTACACATTAGAGTACTACTTAGCTGTAAAAAGTAATGACATGTTGAATTTTGCATGCAAATGGTTGAAATCAGAAAACACTATCCTGAGAGATAACTCAGACCCCAAAAAATGAATATGTTATAAACTCACTCATAAGTAGACACTAGCTATAAATAAAGGATATTAAGCCTATAGTTCATGATCCTAGAGAAGCTAAGTAATAAGGTGATCCCTAAGAATAACATATATAGATCCACCTGGAAAGTTGAAACAGACAAGATCACCTGAGAAAATTGGGAGCATGAGTGTGGGAGGAGAAGAGAGGGCAGAAGGGGAAGAGGTAGGGTCAAGGGGATGGGGAAGGAGAACTTGAGGGAGTGAGATAATTGAAGAAAAAGGACAGAGGTAAGAGCAAGGAAGGAGATATATTGATTGAGGAGCCATTATAGCGCCAGCAAGAAACCTGACTCTAGCGAAATTCCCAAGAATCCACAAGGATTGCCCCAGGTAAGACCCTAAGCAATAGAGGAGAGAGGGGATGATTTTGTCTTGCCCTGTAGTCAGACTGGTCAATGTCTAAATATCACCCTAGAATCTTCATCCAGCAACTGATGGAAAAAGAGACAGAGACCCGCATCCAAAGCACTGGACTGAGCTCCCAAAGTCCAGTTGAAGAGTGAGAGGAATGGGAATATGAGCAAAAAGGTCAAGACCATGATAGGTACACTCACTGAAAAAGTCTACCTGAGCTAATGGAAGCTCACAAACTGCAGCTGGACTGGGAAGGGAAAAGCATAGGCCCAAACTAGTCCCTCTGATTGTGGTTGGCAGTTGATGACTGGGGCTGACTGAGGGGCCACTGGCAGTGGCACCAGAATTTTTTCCTACTGCATGCACTGGCTTTTTAAAAACCTATTCTCTCTCTATATATATATATATAGATAGATAGATAGATAGATAGATAGATAGATAGATAGATAGATAGAGATAGAGATAGAGATAGAGATAGAGATAGATAGACAGATAGATAGATAGATATAGATATAGATATAGATATAGATATAGATATAGATATAGATATAGATATAGATATAGATATAGATAAATCTTGGGCTCAGAGGCAGGAGCATCTGAAATTTCAAAACTCTGTCTCAAAAAGATAATAAATAAAATACAGTAACTATCAATAATCATTTTAGATGGTTCATTTTATATTAATTAATTTTGACAAAGAGTTTTTAAATTACTTTTCTTATAATTTAAAACAATTTTTGTACCACCCACTCTCCTCATATATTTAGGCACTGAGATACAAGTTTTTAAAGATACATGAAAGATGCAATTTTTTCATACTCAACCACATTTATTTTTATTTATGTCACAACAAAGACTGAACCAAGACACCAAGACTCTCCTGGCGCCATTTGAAGGAAGAGATGGGCAGGCACGAATGCAAAAAAATCCTCCAACAACCTGAAAGGCAACATGACATCACCAGAATCCACGGATCACGAAACTAGAAGAATTGAACACCCTACTCTAGAAGAAATAGAAGAAATTGATTCTAAATGGAACTATATGAAAATAATAGAGGACCTTAAACAGGAGGTGAAAAACAGCCATAAAGAAATGGAGATAACAAACAAAAAAGTAGATGAAATGAATAAATCTCTCAAAGATACCCCAAAAAACAAGAAAACCAAGAAAAAGCAATCAAACAGGTAAGGGAAACAGTTCAAGGCTTGAAAAATAAAATGGAGGTAATGAAGAAAACACAAACCAAGGGAAGACTGGATATGGAAAATCTGGGTAAACGAATAGGAAATGCAGAGACAAGTTTTACCAACAGAATACAAGAGATAGAAGAAAGAATCACAGACATTGAAGACACGGTAGAAGAAATAAACTCACTGATTAAGGAAGAAAACAAATCCAACAAATTTTTAACACAAAACATTCAGGAAAACTGGGACACCTTGAAAAGGCCAAACCTAAGAATAATAGGTGTAGAATAAGGAGAAGATTTACAGCTCAAACACCCAAAAAATATATTCACCAAAACTATTGAAAAAACTTTCCCAATCTAAAGAAGGATATTCCTATGAAGATACAAGAAGCATATGGAACACCAAATAGACTGGATAAAAAAAAATCCCCTCACCATATAATAATCAAAGCACAAAACATACAGAATAAAGAACAAATATTAAGAGCTGCAAGGGAAAAAGGTCAAGTAACATGTAAAGGGACACCTATCAGAATTACACCTGACTTCTCAATGGAAACCATGAAAGCCAGAAGGTCTTGGATACATGTGCTGCAGAAACTAAGAGCCCAAGAATGCAAGCCCAGACTACTATACCCAGCAAAGCTTGCATTTACCATCGATGAAGAAAACAAGATAGTCTAGGACAAAAACAGATTTAAACAATACATAGCCACAAACCCAGCCTTACAGAAAATACTAGAAGGAAAACCACAAACCAAGGAAGCCAACAACACCCATAATAACACAAGCATCTGACAGCCCTTCACCAGCACAACTCAAAGATGGGAAACACACAAACACTAGCACCAAGAAAAATAACCGGAGTCAACACCACTGGTCATTAATATCGTTTAACATCAATGGACTCAACTCACCTATATAAAGGCACAGGTTAAGAGAATGGATACAAAATCAGGATCCAACATTCTGCTGCCTAAAAGAAATACACCTCAAACACAAAGAAAGACACTACCTCAGAGTAAAGGGTTGGGAAAAGGTTTTCCAATCAAATGGAAAAAAGAAACAAGCAGGTGTGGCTATACTAATATCTAACAAAATAGATTTCAAACTAAAATCAATCAGAAGAGACGGAGATGGACACTTTATATTCATATCAGGAACAATTGATCAGGAGGAAGTCTCAATCCTGAATATCTACGCCCCTCACATAAAAGTACCCACATATGTAAAAGAAACATTACTAGAACTCAGAATATACATCAAACTACACACTCTAATAGTGGGTGATTTCAACACTCCTCTCTCACCAATAGACAGATCAACCAGACAGAAACTTAACAGAGAAAAAAGAGAACTAACAGATGTAATGAACCAAATGGACTTAAAAGATATCTATAGAACATTCTACCCAAACAGAAAAGAATATACCTTCTTCTCAGCATTTCATGGGACCTTCTCAAAAATTGATCACATAATTTCTAACAAAGTAAACATCCATAGATATAAAGAAATTGTAGTAATAACCTGTGTACTATCAGATCATCATGTAATAAATTTAAAATTCAACAACAATTCTAACCCCAGAAAGCCTACAAACTCATGTAAACTGAACAGTCAACTACTGAACCATCCCTGGGTCAAGGAAGAAATAAAGAAAGAAATTAAAGTCTTCCTTGAATTCAACAGAAATAAAGACACAACATACCCAAACCTATGGGACACTATGAAAGCAGTACTAAGAGGAAAGTTCATAGCAATAGGTGCCCAAATAAAGAAAACGGAGAAAGCACACATTGGAGACCTAAGAGCACACTTGAAAGATCTAGAAAAAAAAGAAGCTGATTCACCCAGGAGGTCTAGAAGACTGGAAATAATCAAACTGAGGGCTGAAATCAAGAATATAGAAACAGAGAAAACAATCCAAAGAATCAATGAATCAAAAAGCTGGTTCTTGGAGAAAATCAACAAGATTGACAAACCCCTCTCCAAACTAATCAAACGGCAGAGAGAGAACACGCAAATTAATAAGATCAGAAATGAAAAGGGGGACATAACAACAGACACAGAGGAAATTCAGAGAATCATTAGATCTTACTACAAAAGCCTGTATGCCACAAAATTGGAAAATGTGGAAGAAATGGACACTTTTTTTAGATAAATACCATATACCAAAATTAAGTCAAGACCAGGTGAGCAGTTTAAATAGACCTGTAAGTCACAAGGAAATAGAAGCTGTCATCAGAAAGCTCCCTACCAAAAAAAGCCCTGGACCAGATGGTTTCAATGAAGAATTCTATCAGAACTTCCAAGTAGAGTTAATACCTAGACTCCTTAATGTGTGTCACACAATAGAAACAGATGAGTCTTTGTCTAAGTCCTTTTATGAAGCTACAGTCATCCTGATACCAAAACACACAAAGACTTAACCAAGAAAGAGAATTACAGACTAATCTCACTCATGAAATTTGATGCAAAAATTCTCAATAAAATACTGGCAAACAGAATCCAAGAATACATCCAAAAAATTATAAATTATGAACAAGTAGGCTTCATCCCAGAGAGGCAGAGCTGGTTCAACATACGCACATCTATCAACGTAATCCATCATATAAATAAACTGAAGGAAAAAACATATGATCATCTCATTAGATGCTGAAAAAGCATTTGACAAAATTCAACACCCCTTTATGAAAAAGATCTTGGAGAGATTAGGGATACAAGGTTCATTCCTAAATATAATTAAGGCAATATACAGCAAGCCAACAGCTAACTTTAAATTAAATGGAGAGAAACTCAAAGCCATCCCAATACAATCAGGAACAAGATAAGGCTGTCTTCTCTCTCCATACCTCTTCAATATAGTGCTTGAAGTTCTAGCAATAGTAATAAGACAGCATAAAGAGATCAAGGGGATTCGAATTGGAAAGGAAGAAGTTAAACTTTCATTATTTGCAGATGATATGATAGTGTACATAAACAACTCCAAAAACTCTACCAGAAAACTCCTACAGCTGATAAACACCTTTAGTACTGTGGTTGAATGCAAGATCAACTCCAGAAAATCAGTTGCCCTCCTATACACAAAGAACAAAGATACAGAGAGGGAAATCAGAGAAACATCACCTTTCACAATAGAAACAAATAGCATAAAATATCTTGGGGTAACACTAACCAAGGAAGTGAAAGACCTATTTGACAAGAACTTTAAGGTTTTGAAGAAAGAAATTGAAGAGAATACCAGAAAATGGAAGAATCTCCCATGCTCATGGATTGGGAGGATCAACATAATGAAAATGGCAATTCTACCAAAAACAATCTATAGATTCAATGCAATCTTCATCAAAATCCCAACAAAATTCTTCACAGACCTTGAGAGAAAAATAATCAAGATTATATTGCAAAACAAAAAACCCAGGATAGCCAAAACAATCCTATGCAGCAAAAGTAATTCCAGAGGCATTACCATCCCTGATTTCAAACTCTGTTACATAGCTACAGTAATGAAAACACCTTAGTTTTGGCACAAAAACAAAGATGTTAACCAATGCAATCAAATAGAAGACACAGACAGTAATCCACAAACCTATGAACACCTGATTTTTGACAAAGGAGCTAAATGTATACAATGGAAGAAAGAAATCATCTTTAACAAATGGTGCTGGCATAACTGGATATCAACCTGTTGAAGAATGAAAATAGATCCATATCTATCAGCATACACAAAACTCAAGTCCAAATAAATTAAAGACCTCAATATTAATCTGACCACATTGAACCTGATGGAAGAGAAAGTGGGAGGTAGTCTGCAAGACAACACAGCACAGGAGACAACTTCCTAGGTAGAACCCTAGTAGCACAGACAATAAGAGCAACAATGAATAAATGGCATCTCCTGAAATTGAGAAGCTTCTGTGAAGCAAAGGACACTGTCATTAAGACAAAAAGGCAACCTACTGATTGGGAGAAGATCTTCAACAATCCCTCATCAGACAAAGGTCTGATCTCCAAAATATACAAAGAACTCAGGAAAGTAGACACTAAAACTCTAATTAACCCATTTAAAAAGTGGAGTACTGAACTGAACAGAGAATTCTCAACAGAAGAACTTCAAATGGCCAAAAGACACTTAAGGTCATGCTCAACCTCCTTAGCCATCAGGGAAATGCAAATCAAAACAACTTTGAGATACCCTCTTACACCTTTCAGAATAGCTAAAGTCAAAAACACCAATGCTAGCCAATACTAGAGAGGATATGGAGTAAGGGGAACACTCATCCATTGTTGGTGGGAATGCAAATTTTTGCAGCCACTGTGGAAATCAGTGTGTGGCGGTTTCTCAGGAAACTGGGAGTAGACCTACCTTAGGACCCAGCAATTCCACTACTGGTAATATACCTAAGAGATGTCCTAGCATACTACAGAATCATTTGTTCAACTATGTTCATAGCAGCACTATTTGTAATAGCCAGAACATGGAAACAACGTATGTGCCGCTCAATAGAAGAATGGTTAAAGAATGTGTGGAACATATACACATTGGAGTTTTACTCAGCAGTAAAAAAGAATGACATCTTGAATTTTGCATGAAAATGGATGGAAATCAAAAACGCCATAATGAGTGAGGTAACCCAGACCCAAAAATAGGAATATGGTATGTACTCACTCATAAGTGGATTCTAGCCATAATTAAAGGACATTGAGCCTATAATTCGTGGTCCTAGAGAAGCTAAATAAGAAGGTGAACCTAAAGAAAATCATATAGTTATTCTCCTGCAGATTGGAAGGAGACAAGGATGCCAGGCAAAACTTGGGTCCACAGGGATGTGGGGGGAGTGGGTGTAAGGGGGGATGGGTAGAGAGAAGGGAGAAGGGAAGGATTCAGGAGAGCTTGGTGGAATGGAATAGGTGGGATGGAGGAAGGGTGGATATGGGAGCAGGGAAGTAAATATCTTAATTAAGGGAGCCATTTTAGGGTTTGCAAGAGACTTGTCTCTAGAGGGGTTCCCAGATATCCAAGGAGAGGTTCCCAGATTGTTCCTTGGGCAGCAGAGGAGAGGATGCCTGAACTGGCCTTGTCCCATAGCCACACTGATGAATATCTTGCATATCACCATAGAACCTTCATCTGGTGATGGATGGAGATAGAGACAGAGACCCACATTGGAGCACTTGACTTAGCTCCCAAAGTCCAAATGAGGAGCAGAAGAAGGGAGAACATGAGCAACGAAGTCAGGACCACGAGGGGTGTGTCCACCCACTGAGATGGTAGGGCTGATTTAATGGGAGCTCACCAATGCCATTTGGACTGGGAGTGATGGAGCTTGTGATCAAAATGGACACTCTGAACGTGGCTGGCAAGGAAGGCTGACTGATAAGCCAAGGACAATGGCACTGGGTTTTTATTCTACTGCATGGACTCACTTTGTGGGTGCCTGGTTTGTTTGGATGCTCACATTTATAGATATGGATGGGGGGGACCTTGGACTTCCCATGTGGCAGGGAACCCTGACTGCTCTTAGGACTGGAGAGGGAGAGGGAGGTGGGGAGGTGGAGGAAAAATGGAGGTGGTTAGGATGTCGAAATTTTTAATAATTAAAGTACTTAATTAATTAAAAATATTACTAAATGCAATTATCTTATATTTTAGGAAGCTCAATATATTGAAATGGCTCCTTCTCTGGAAATCAAAATATTAAGATTCATAAGCAATACATAATTTTGCTGTTCAGAAGCATACAGGGCAACTCAGGTAACTTAATGAATTAGACTGTAAACTGATTTCAAATCATGACTGTCAGAAAAGACAGGAAATGAGACAGAAATTCTCGCCAGGAATGTAAGTCCCTGAGGTGCTCGACAAGGAAGATGAGTTTTACACAGCTCTGCAGGAGTTAGCAAACATGAGAAGATAAAAACGATGGTTCGTGTATTTTATTTAATGCCCAAACACTCTAGAACAAAAATAGACTGTTAAAAAGTAATTTCTAATGGAAAGATGACTCATAATCATATCATCTTGGGATTAATTAATATAGCAATGAGTCTAATGCCAGACTTACAGTCTTAGTTCTGGTTTGAATAACATAACACCATGGACTGAGTTTCTTGAGCAATACTTTCTTACAGATGTTAGTAGAACTACTGTGTTAGCATGCTGGCATGGTCAGAGGCAGATGAGAGTTCTCTTGCCTAGAGTCAGACACCTTTTCATTGAGTACTCATGTGAGTCCTATTAGCCCTCTTCATCTCTTTTTTTTCTAGGGCAGCAGTTCTATTGGATCAGGTTTCCACCAAATGACTACATCTAGCCTTAATTACTTTTAAAAATACCTTATCTCAAAAACTGTGGGAGGTTGGAACTTAAGATGAATTTGGAGTGAGGGTGGAGTGAGGGGACACTCAGATTGTAGAGAATTAGGGTACAAAAGATGCTGGCAGCCAAAGCATAATTTTAAGTGAATAGATATCCACTTGCCAATTTCAAGATGAAGATAAGGTATAGAAATTATATTTCTACCAGGCAGTGGTGCACAACAACCCAGCACTCAGTAGGCAGAGGCAGGTGAGCTTGAAGCCAGTCTGGCCTACAAGAGCTAGCTTCAGGACAGGTTCCAAAGCTACAGAAAAATAATGTTTCAAAACACCAAAAAAATTATATTGCTATGTAAATAAATCTATCTACACAATTTTCAAGACAATGAAAACTGAACTTCAAATCTTTTAGGCAGACTGCTATGATTGAAAATAAAATTAAATACATATAAAATAACTGCATATCTATTGGTCTAAGTACAGCAAATATAGTAGAAATAATTCAAACGTGAATGCTAAAAACATTATTAAAAATTTAGAAAAATGATAGTGGGGTTCTTCACCAAAATTTGAAGAGAGAAAATTTGAAACATAGAATCTAGAAAGTATAATCCTTGTCACTTAACCTTTTCATTAATAAGTATATATAAGTATTTAGCAGCTGCAGTGGAACTCAAAAATTTTCAACAGCAGATTTATTTAGAATAAGAGAAAACCACATATCTCTAGATAATGCAAACACGTAAACATGTGACACAAAACATTTATATCAAAGTGAAAATACACAGATTGTTACATATTTTAAAGAGATACACTGTGTTACACAGGAAAAAATGACTGAGACATCGTTAATTTCTTTGGTCCTTGCTGTGACTAAATTTCTGTCAAGAAGCAACTTAAAGGAAAAAGAGTTTATTTTGGCTTACAAGTTTGGCAGTTGGTCATATGACATCTGCAGTCAGGAAGCAGATAACCAAAGAGAAAGAATGCTATTATAGGTTGTAAAATTTAAGGGACACCCTCAATAACTCATTATCAGGTCTCAATCTCCCAATGTTTCTACATTTTTAAATAGTGCTACCAGATAGAGATCAGAAGTTCAAACACATGAATTTATGGGGAACACATTACATTCAAAACGTAGCAAATGAAAACTAGTGACAATGTGAAAAGTAAATAAGAACAAAGAGAAAGACTTTGCACAGAGTTATTTATGATCAAGTGTTTTAGATTGAGATGAGGAATGCTCATAGAACAAGTTTGAAAGAGAAGGAAATCAGAACAGAGGAACAGGTAATAATTTCCGTTATGCTCTATGTTACTGTGTGCCTGTGCATGCATGTGTCTCTGTGTAACTGTGTCTGTGTTGACATATGCATGTCTAACACATATTCAGGTTAGACCACCTTCTACCATAGTCTAGATACATAGTTGTATCTCACTTGCTTTCTTTCAGTTAATGTAACCAAAAATTTCCCAGGGTAATATGTATGCCATTCTCAAATCCCACTCATAAACTGCCCTGCATAGTAGTTTATACATTTTATATGAAAAGAAGAAAGAGCAAAGAAAAGCCAAGTTATCCATCAGCCTGCATCTATCAAAGACTTCATTTTGAACTGTTTCTCTTTCTCCAATAAGGCCCACTTAAAGAACCAATGTACACCATTCATATTTAAATCACCACAGACTGCTCGAAATTGTTTTCTAAGAAAGACTTCTGATGTGGGAGGTCTTTCTGTCTATGTTTTGCTTTTATTGGTTAATGAATAAAGAACTGGTTTGTCCTATTGTATGGGAGGAGGAAGGCGGAGTTAGAGAGACACCATGGAGCCACCAGAATCAGACATGCTGAAACTTTGCTGGTAAGCCACTGCCTCATCGCGATATACAGATTAATAGAAATGGGTTAGTTAGCCAATAACAAGGTAGAGCTAATGGGCCAAGCAGTGATTTAATTAATAGAGTTTCTTTGTGTTTATTTCAGGTCTGAGCAGGCCAGGAAGAACAAGCGACCCTTCCCACTATAGACTTCAACTCTGATCTAGTGGGAACCTATATTGGATATGTTTTCCAGTGTTCTTCCCTGCCCTAGTCAACCAAGGAAAAAGAACTGTTGCTAACACATAAATTTATTGTCTCAGTGTAGGGACAGTTATCTGATCATTCCTGGTTGATTATGAAAACTGGAGCTCCCTACAGGGCGTCCACTTCGAAGATGAAGACATAAATGCTAAACACACACTTGAATGTAGTGAGGGGCTGCGGGCAGGCCTGCTTTTCGCCTCACCCGGCTCCCGCACGGCTAGCTTAGTCCCAGAAATAACAACACACAAATTGTATTCATTTAAGCACTGCCTGGCCCATTATCTCTAGAGAGTTAGTTACTGACTAACTCTCATATCTTGATATTAACCCATTTCTAATAATCTCGTGGTAGCACCACCAGGTGTGGCTTACCGGGAAAGATTCAGCATGTCTGACCTGGTGGCTGGCTCCATGGCTTCTGCCTCATAGCCCTCTTTCCAGCATTCTGTTCTGTTTACTCCGCCTACCTAATTTTCTGTCCTATCAAGGGGCCAAGGGAGTCTCTTTATTGACCAATGAAAATAGCACAATAGACAGATAACCCTCCTCCATCACTTGAACTTTGATAAGTATTTGTTTAAGCAAGGAGGGAAAGACAAGAAAAAAAGATGAGAAATGGCTGAAGAAGTACATAGAGAAGAAATGCAAATTTAGATAACAAACAACAAACATGAGGAATACATGCTATATAACAGAAAACTTTTCAACCCAGAAATAATCAATCTGACATTATATACTACATATAAAAATGTATGATTTTTACAGCATTAAAACATTCCCTTGTAGAGGCTCTTAAGACTCAACTCATAGAATTAAAAGACTCAAGAAGCAAAGGAAATAACAAAATTGAAAAACTCCTGCCACCAAGGTTAGACAGAAGCAAGTCTTTGCTATGGAGAAGGGAACCCTGCTAACTGCACAGAGCTTCAGGGGTGCACACTAGTGGGTCCTTTCCTATACTGACGCAAACTCTTCAGTTCTATAGCTGCTTGTGAGTCACACAGACTCTCGCAAGTTACTCCCAAAACCTCATTTTTTTCACCAAATAATGCTTGGGTGAAATTCATAAATAAAATTAAATTTTTGACAATCCAATAAAATAGGAAATCCCAATGTGTCTCCAATCCAGAGATCATTTTATACCTACTACATTTACTTTGTTTCTCCAGATACTTGCCATCAGTAATAAAAATAATATCTGTTATAGGTACTTTTTTTCACCTACTCAGACACAAATCAAATCTTAATAGATATAAGAAAATTAAAATAACTCTCTGTATCATATCAGATCACAATAGATTAAGCTGGATATCAAAAACAACAAAAATAAGAGAAAACTTACAAATTTATATCTTACAATTTATACATGTATATAATTTAAATCTCTGTATTGAATGTAAAATGGATCAAGTAAAGAAATAAATGAAATAACTTCTAGAATATAAAGGAAGTGAATACACAACATACCTAATGGAAAACAATGAAAGCAGTGATAAAGTTCAAAGAATTAAGTGCCTATATGGAAAATTGGAAAGATCTCATAATAGTAACTTAACAACACACTTGAAAGTTCTAGAACAGTGATTCTCAACTTTTAGGTCATGGTCCATTCATGGGGTTCATATCAGATACAATTCACATTAGACATTTACATTATGACTCTTAATGGTAACAAAATTATCATTATGAAAAAACAACAAAAGTGATTTTATGGTTGGGATCATTACAACATGAGGAGCTGTATTAAAGTGTGACATCACTAGGAATGTTTAGAACCACTGTTCCAAAACACAAAGAAGCAAACACACCCAAAAGGAATGGAAGACAACATATTATCAATCTGAGGACTGGAATTAATAAATAGAAATTAAAAAAACAAATAAGAATGATATAAATAATCAATGAAATTCATTGACTGAAATGCACAAGTTGGTTCTTTGAAAACATCAACAAGAAAAATACCCAAACTGACTAAAAGAGAGTGAAAGGATATCAAAATTAATAAAACCAGAAAAAGGAGACATAACAAAAAACATCAAGGAGATTGAGAGAATCATCAGGATATACTTTAAAAACCTGTACTCCATCAAACTGGAAAATCTAAATGAACTGGATAATTTTCTCGATAGTTACCACATACCAAAGTTAAATCAAGATCAGATAAACAACTTAAATAGATCTATAATATTAGACCCACTAAAATAGACGGTGTCATTAAAAGTCTTCCAACCAAAAATATCCCAGGGCCAGATGGTTTTATACAGAATTTTAACAGACTTCCAAACAAGTGTTAATGCCAATAACTCAACAGCTTATCCCACAAAATAGAAAGAGATGGAACATTTCTCAATTCATTTTATGAAGTCACTGTTACCCTAATATCAAAACCAAATAAGGACTCAACAAAGAAAGAGAATTACAGACCAATTTTTCATGTGATTAGTGATCCAAAAATAATCAATAAAATAATTGCAAAGTGAATCAAAGAACACACCAAAAAATTATCTACCATGATTAAGTAGGGTTTTATCTCAGAGATGGAGAGATAGTTCAACATAGAAAAATCAGTAAATGTAATCCACAATATATGTAAATTGAAAGTAAAAAGATCACATTATCATTTCATTAGATGATTAAAAAGCCTTTAACAAGATCCAACACCCCCTCATAATAAAAGTCCTTGTGAGTTTAGGGATAGAAGGGACATATCTAAACATATTAAAGGCAACTTTCAACAAGCCTATAGCCAACATCAAATTAAATAGAGAGAAATTCAAATCAGTTCTCATAAAATTAGTAAGAAGACAAACTCTCCACTTTCCTATCATGAAATTTGAAAGCAAATAGATGGAACAAAAAAATTAATCTTGAATGAGGTAACCCAGACCAAGAAATTCAAACATCGTATGTACTTACTCATAAGCAAATATTAGTTGTAAAGTAAAGGATAACCATGCTACAGTCCACAGATTCAGAGAACCTAGGTGGCAAGGAGGCCTAAAGGGGTAACACTTTGATCTTTCTGAGAAGAGGAAATAGATAGAAGAGATCTTATGGGTAGTCTGGGGCAGATGGAAATTTAGATGTGAGGGATAGGTTGGGTGGTGGATGGAGAAGAGAGTACTGAAAGAGATGATTGGAAAGGGGGGCTCATTGCAGGGTGAGGTAGAAACCTGGTGTAAGCGAAACACCTAGGAATTTATAAAGATGACACTAGCTATGTAAGTCTCAAGCAATAGGTGATATATTGCCTGAATTGGCCATTCCTGTGACCAGGCAAGATTTCCAGTGGAGGGATTGGATGATCCAGCCATACCTTTGACCTACAGTCTGTCCTGCCTATGGGATGTGCTGAGTTAAGGGTTATGCAGAGATTATGGAAGTGTCTAAACCAATGAATGATCCAGCCTGAGACCCATGCCATGAGAAACAGTCCCTAACACTGTCTGGAGGTCCAGTACCCAGAGACATAGGATAGAACCAAACATGATTGAAGAAAAGATCAATAATGATGACAAAAATATTCTGATTTACCCATAGATTGGTGTCTACCCCAGTTGTCAGAGAACCTTCATTTAGTACCTGAGGGAAACAGATACAAAGACCGACAGCCAAATATTAGGCCAAAATTCAGGGAATCCTGATAAAGAGAGGGAGGAAGAATTGTTAGAGCCCACAAATTTGTGAGCCCACAAATGAGCCTCAACTCAAGAAAGCTCACAGAGTCTAAAACAACAACCATGCAGCCTGCATGGGTACAATTCAGGCCTGCTACACACATATATGTGGCAGTTGTGTAGCTTTGTCTATTTGTGAGACTCGTAACAATGGGAGCAGGGGCTGTCCCTAATGCTTTGCCTTGCTTTTCAGAACCTATTCCTCATACAGGGTTACTTTTTCCAGCCTTAGTAAGAGTTGCTAAGCCTTACTGCAACTTGATGTATGACATGTTTTATTAATATCCTTGGGAGCCCTGTACATTTCTGAACAGAAATAGAAAAAATGCTGATTGTGGAGGCAGGTGGCAGAGGAGAGGTGGGAGGAAGGAATGGCAAGAGAAGAGGGGGAACTATGGTCTAGATGTAAAATAAACTAATTAATTTAATTTAAAAATTATATCAGTTGTTTCACCATGTTATCATTGACTAAATTCCATATGGGCTTCCTATAAATAAAACGCAGAATATTCAAGGGTCTGAACTGTAATGTCAGGACCTGTCCAAATTTTCATACAATTGTATACCCTTCCTTCAGCTTTTCTACTGACACAAGTACCCGTCTACAGTTCAATAACTATTTTACAAAGCCAAGAGAAAACTCATTATAATTTAAGTTTTTATTTAGAGCAACAAAATTTAGTGACAGAATTACTTCAGTAAAATTGGAAAACGGTGATACAGTCATGTTGGCTCATATTCAGCTATCCTATCATATTGTGACCAGCCTTCATGTGATTTACTGATTGTTCTTGATTGAGAAGTTCTAGAATATAAAGCTTTGACTACTGTTGTCCACACCATGACAATGAAATACAAATATGGTGATAACATTAAATGTGAAAATAAGATGATGATGAAGATTATAAGTAAAACAAAGACAATAACATTTTAAAACTTAAAACTCTGAGTCTAGCATGAATATTGTATCAGTATTTGGGATTATCTAATATAATGAGTACTTGAAGGATATCATCTCTAACATATAAAGTGATTAGAAATTGTCATCCCCACATGGAGGTGGGGAGAGAACAGAGGACAGAAGGGGGAGAGGAGGGGAGAAAGGGAGAAAGGACGAGAACTTGAGGGGACAGATAGTTGAGATGGAAGGACAGAGATAAGAACAAGAAAAGAGATATTTTGATTGGGACTAGCAAGAAACCTGGCACTAAAGAAATTCCCAGGAATTTACAAAGATAACCCCAGCTAAGAACCTAAGCAATAGAGCAGCGGGGTCCGAACTGGCCTTGCCCTATAGTCAAACTGATAATCACCACAGAACCTTCGTCAAGCAATTGATGGAAATAGAGTCAGAGACCCACATCGGAGCACGGGACTGAGCTCCCAAAGTCCTGTTGAAGAGTGGGACAATATAAGTAAAGAGAATATAAGTAAAGAGGTCAAGACCATGATGGGACACCCACAAAACAGTTTACCTGAGCTAAGGGAGCTCACCAACCCCAGCTGGACAGGGAAAGCATCAGCATAGGTCCAAACTAGTCCCTCTGAATGTGGGTAACAGTTGTATGGCTGAGGTCGACTGAGGGCCTACTGCCAGTGGAACCAGGATTTATCCCTGCTGTTTGTACTGGGGGGTTTTTTGGGGGGGGGTGGAGGGGAACCTATTCTCTTTGAATGGATACCTTGCTCAGCTTAGATATGGTAGGGAGGGTGTTGGACCTTCCCCAAAGCATTGTGCCTTACCCTTTCTGATCAGTGGATGGGAGGTGGAATGGGGGTGTAGGTGGAAGAAATGGGAGGAGAGGAGGGAGTGGGAACTGGAATTGGTATGTAAAGCTAAAAAAGATAATCTTTTTCTTTAAAATAAAGAAATTTACAAAAACATGAGTTGAATGGGAGTGGGAGGATCTTGTCTTTTAAAGGAACTTTGGCATCTGTGAGTAACATAGCAGTCATAGGACCCTGGGTTGGCCAGGGTACTGCTTAGTTTTATCTTGTCAGGTGACAGGGGCCAGAAAATGCCTGAATCCCAATACTATCCTCATATCCCCTAATATATCTTTCCCCCAAACATAGCAGGGAACATCAGCTATGACTGGAGAGAAGGACTCTTGGTTGTCATCTAGGTCCTTCCAGTGTACCAGGCAGACAGCAACACCTCCCAGTCTGCTAACAGAGGAGCCTGGTCTAAACTTCCAATCTGGAAAATATGAGGGCTTTTGTTTCTGTGATGATGTTGATGTCTAACCTGTGTCCACAAATTCCTTCACTGGCAACCTATCAATATGTATGGTTATCATGGGAGAGTGTGGAAAAACAGACAGCTTCCAAAACACCATAGGGTGTTTTGGTGAGGCTGAGGATTGCCCTATCTGGGGTTTAAAGGGCCAGGGGAATCAGTAGACTGAGAGCAGAAGAGTTTAGCCCAGTGGAGGCCCTTGTTACATTTAGGACAGCATGTCTTCGGGCTTGTATTAGGGCAGTCCCAGCGCAGATGGCCAGTTTTACCGCAGCCCCAACAGGGATGGTTAGGCAGAGAAGAACACCTGCAGTGGTCCCTGGCTATCAGAGAGCAGGACATCAGTGGATGCTGTTGGGACAGTAATGGACTGGTGCTGGGGTTCAGGTCCCTAGTAACAAGAATCCATTTGTAAATATAATCATAGCAGATCATGGCCACTGCATTACAGGTGGGAGCAATGAGACCATTTGCCATAGTGACCCTGCTGTCATAGTGACCCTAAAGAGGAAGTCAGTGAACGACTCTCATGACTGTTGGACAACATTACAAAAATAGGCTGAAAGATCACTGGGGTGGGAGAGTGGGGAGGTGGAGAGGGCGTACAGGACTTGAAGGCCTTGAAAGTCAGATGCAGGACTTGTTGTAATAACCTGAGGGGATTTCCATGTGAACTGTGTAAGTGGTTGATACTTACTCCTACAGTTTTGTTTCTTGGTTTTGATTTCGGCTTTTCTTTTAAATTTGGTTTTGTTTGGGGCGGGGCAGTTTGCAAGGGCAGAGGGCAAATTCAATGGTACAAGGAGATAAGTGGAATCAGAATGTGAAATTCACAAAAAAATCAATGAAAGTTAAAAAAAGAAATCCAGAATTTAATTCAAAAGACAAAGAAATACACTCACACATTCCCATAAACACACATATATACCACACACGCACACACACACAGTTTTGTAATGAATGTTGCAAGATTCCCCTAGAGCTGAAAATGTGATATACTCATATTTACTTTTTATGTGCTTGAAATGAAAGAAGTATTCAATAAATGGTCACCAACCAAACTAACTGAGTACATGCAGTCAGCAATGACAATAAAGAAGGGAAGGAGAGAGACTGCTGGGGTCTCAAGATATAAATGTGTAACATTCATTATAAAACACACTAGAAAATGAACAAGAAGCATAGGAAGGTGAAATTGCCTGTGTCATGGGCAGTGTTCACAGCTGACCTTAAGACCATGAATGAGGGCCTTTTAAGAAATTATTTCATCAGCCTCTTATTTGTAATTTTTTTTTCATTTAAACCAGGCAGATGACTAGAGAATTGTTGTTTAAGTAACCAAATTATTTTGTTAGCAATTAGTGTTTAAATATGGCCACTAATGAATGAAAAATTATTTCACCATGTGTTTTGTTTTACAATTCAACTGTACTTTTCAAAATGTTATTTGAATTCACATAAATTGGACTGAAAATAAAAATATGGATTTCAAAGTCACATAATCACTGCCAAACATTTGATGGAAGGCTGCTGTTCAATGCCAGCGATAAAATAATGATCCGTGTTTGAAATGCTTGGCTGAAAATACAGAGGACAGGAACAAACGGATCACATATGTGACTGCCCAATTAAAATCTCAGAATTTCTTTTGTTCTATAAACATGCCTGAGAAGCCTATTATATTTCACAGGTTAAATGTAATACTGAGGAAAATTTTGAAGAAAGACATGGAGGAAGTGCATGGAAAGCAATATTTCTTTTCAGTTTTGATCTTAGCCAATACTAAAATCTGCAATGAAAATGATCCAAGCACAACATTCTATTGAAGAAAAAAAGAGAGCTAAATTATAGTGGGAATGCATGTATGAGATGTATCAAACCAATTTTAAAATAAGATAAAACAAGCTATCTTGGAATAGATACAATAGAGGTAAGTTTCCATGGGAGTAAACATGGACTAGGCTTCTGCCAAGAGCGTTTGCAAAGCCAGACCAAAACAGTAAAGATAAGGTTGAGTAAAATAATACCTTTGTATCTTTGAGGAATATTATAAAGAGGAATTAAGATGGCTTTGATATTTTCCATATAGTGCTTGGTATTTTATTTTTTATTTATTTGTTTGTTTTGATTTTACATTATAACCACAGTTTTCTCTCCCACTCCTCCTCCCTCACCTTTCCTCTAGCCAACCCCCATCCAGTCTTCCCAATGGGTAAGGGCTCCATGGGTATATTAAGTTGGGATATACCCCTGCATTAAGGGGGAACATGGAAACCAGGCAGTTGTGGTGCACGCCTTTAATCCCAGGACTTGGAAGGCAGAATCAGGTGGATCTCTGTGAGTTTGAGGCCAGTCTGTCCTACAGGAGCTAGTTCCAAAAGAGCTAGGGTTGTTACACAGAGAAACTCTGTCTCCAAAAACAAAACAAACAAACAAACAAAACGCTGAGCAAGGCATCTCACCATAGGAAATGAACTCCAACAAGCTAGTTACTTTACGAGAGATAGATTCTGGTCCAGGGACCCCTCACATAGTCCTAGCTTCACCATTGTCTCCCAAATATGAAGGGCCTAGTTCGGTCCCATGGGGGACATAAAGCAAAGGATAACCAGAGTACAAGCCACAGCTCCAGAGAGGCTATGTAATAAGCAAGAACCCGTAGAGGGATAAATGGATCACCCTGGGAAGGGGAATTAGAGGCGATATCTTGAGCAAACTGGGAGCAAAAGGGTGCAGTAAAGGGGAAGGAATGGGTGATGAAAGAATGAGATGATCGAGTGGAGAGAGAGATGGAGTGGGAGAGCAATGAAAGAGAGATCTTGATAGAATTCTTGATAGAGAGAGCCACTATGAGGTTAGGAAGAAACCTGGTACTAGGTAAATTCCCAAGAATCCACAAAGATGATCCCAGCTAAGATCAACAGTAAGCAACAGTAGAAAGGGTGTCCAAATTTGCCCTTTCCCATTATCAGATTGGTGAATACCACAACTACCATTATAGAGCCTTCATCCAGTAATATATGGAATCAAATGCAGAAATCCACAACTAAGCAACAGGTCAAGCCCTGTGAATTCATATAGTTTTCTAACAGGGTGCAAACCACTTTAAATTATACCAGTGTTTCAGACAGAGCAGACAGAGCTTTGGCAGAAATATTAGAAAAATGTATCAATATATAATTTGGCAATAAATAATTGTATTAAAGAACAATGGAACCATCATTTACAAGTGATATTTAGAAAGAATTTAGCTTGTATCAAAATAAAGGGATTATAAATTCACTGTTATAATAAAGTCTGGGAGAATTTCACATATTCTATGTTATGGCATTTACATGTTTATATCTTGTTTTCCAAATTCATTTTAAACTCTACAATAATAAGAATTTTATAACGCCTACAGAAGTTGCATCTTGAAAAATAATATTGAAAACATATGTTGGCTGATATTACATCAGCATACTCTACTAAAGTTTATTTCAGGACATATAATACTGACTATATAGTTCAAATGCCACTTTTCACGAAGGTACTAGTTGCATCATGTTAGAAAGCTTTCTTGGCCTTTTGATATTTTAATTTTCTCATCTAAATCTAGAAGCTTTGAGAAGCTCATAACATTTTTTTTCTCTTTCTGGAAACATGAGCCCTTAGCTTGCTAAGATTATAGAAAATACTTAATGTCAAATCCACATAAGTGGTGAGACATTGTGACAGTACCCATCTCACAGAATTGTTGGGGGTTCAATGATAATATGGGCGTGCTTGAAACAGTGCTTGTACTGAGCACACAACAAGCATGCATTGCCATCTTTCTCACTGCCTCCTGGCAGTCACGATCTTTGAACGTTGCTTTTAAGAATAGTGTATACCCTGTTGTTACTATGATCCATTAAAATAATTAAAATCTAAAGAAAGTTTTTAAATGATCTAGTTAGTAAAATAATCTTTTAAAAATAGATAGAAAAAATATATATTTCAACCCTACTTTTAAAGAAAATCTTTTTGTTTTTACACTACACAGTTCTTCCTAATAACTATGGTGTTTTGCTGCATCTTTCTACTGCTTTCTTTCTGATGAATCTTCAGGATACATATTTTCTCCTACTGCCTGTCAATAGTGTACAATGAGGAGGAATTTTAATTTAAATTATCAGCTGTCTTAATGGATAAACCATGTCAATAATTGTGAAACTCAAATTTAAGTCACATGCATATAAATCTTTAAATATGTTGTTTAATTTTAAAAGAAACACAGAATGAATTATTAGATAATTTTCAACCCAATTTTGGATAAGATGAATAAACTGATACTTAAATATCTTATAGTTAAAAATATTTCTAATACTATAATAATAATAGTTGATGGATACCTTAATGTTCTGATAAGAATCTATGCTAATGATCAAAACCATTTTAAAATACAGACAAATAGCATATTTTGAAAATAATGTCTTAGCCAAAACAGGAAATCACCCCAAATATTGAATAACAACAATAAAACGATGACATAAACTAGATTACCGAGTGTCATTTTAAAATTTTATTCATTCATTTTTGCTGGGCATATACTGTCAAAAGAATTTAGAAGTTTCTGATTAAATTTTTTCTTCTCAGGAAATAAGATCTGAGCCTTACTCAGATTATAAAGAGCAATTCGAAACAGATCCACTAAATCATTCCTTCCTTTTGGAATTAATTAGTTAGTTGCTGAGGAAAACAAAATTGATATACGAATATTCTATATTTAGATTTTGAGAATTGGCACAACACATTTTAAAATTAGATTAATTTAAATTGGTATATGATAGGGGTGAAAAACAGTTTTATAAGTTAAACAATGCATTGTTTCATACTGTGAAACACTAATTCTCTTCAAAGAAATGCCTGAGGAAAACTAAAGGAGATAAGTCATACATAAAGCCTATGAGAGTTTGTTCCCTTAAGAAAACAGAACACGTTTTTATAGCATATAGTGATCTTTGTCTAAAACAAATGAGAGATTTTTGTCTTCAATTGAGATAAAATTAATTCTCTTATATAATTTAGTACTGTCTATTCAAGTTTAAAAAGTCATTATCTACTTATAAATGGAAGAGTGACAGATTTAAAGATGTCAAATCTATTAAATATGCAATTCCATAAAACTAAGAAGATTATAAAGAAACACAAAATAAGAACTATACATAATTTATTTGATATTATTTCTTAGCATAAAATAAAAAGAGAAGTAAGAGATCTAACTTCAGAAGGTTTTGCTTACTTTGGAGGTGATGTGGGATGTAAGTCGTAAATATAAAATAATATAGAATGGACAATATATCAGAATAATAAGTACATAGTATACAAGGTGTCTAAAAGCTTGGAGATTATAAGAGTACACCTTGTGCTTATGTTTTGATTTTATCTGTGTCTGAAAAATCAAACTCACATCCCTATGCTTAAAAGACAGTCCAACCAACTAAACTGAATCTTTAGACCCTCCAAATCCTTTAAATGCAAAATGTTTGCATAAATTTTCTTTAACTCTTGTTTGAGGCAATTATAGGATTATATGTAATCATACTATGAAAAAATGCAAAATTCAAGGTACAATGAACTACAGTATAAACTCTCTGTTATATTTATGAAGACATAAAAATCCTCACCATTCTTCTTAAAATGGAAGATTTTCTAAGCTTGTGTTGATAGGCCAACAGAGAATAATTAATATTTTCATAATTTTAAGACATGTACATGAAATCTCAATCTCTTGAAAGAGCAGTACATGTAATCACATACATCTTAGGGTCAACCATCAGTAACATTTCAGATGAGCATATCCTGTCAAGAACTTAGTTCCTGACTCCTTTAAAGAGCAAGAGTAAAAGGTCAACTCTTTTCCTTTGCTTGTGACTTAAAAATAAAATCAGTTTTTTTTTTACACAAATGATAAATACACATGGTTTTCTGTAAGGAGAGAAGGAAAAGGAAACTGTGGTCCTCATGGGATTTGAACATTAATGTTACTTCTTTTCAGTAACTAGAATATAGTGAATTATACTTCTCAAGAGTACATATAGTGAATTATATATAGTAAATTATACTCCTCAAGAACACACTGTTAAAGAAAATGAAGTGTTGGGGGTACCATTTTTCAAATATGATAGAAATATATCTATTTAAAAACTAGTCTTTACCTACCAACACAACTGCAATGAGAAATGGCTGGATGAATCATAACAAAATTAAATAAATCTATTATCAATAAGCATTAAAATGTGCTATTTCACTAACTGTAAGGGAAATGTGAATTAAAACTTCAGATAGTACATTCTATAAGAAGAGAGTTACTCAAAACAATATAAACTGTTGGTATAGTTATAAAACTATTGGACCTCATATGCAGATGGTCAAATGGAAAATGATATAGTTTTCTTAGAGAACAATTAGTAATTTTTAAAAGAAACTACACATTATTTCCAATTTCACATAGCAGTCTCTCTTCTATGAGTCACCCAATAGAAATGAGAAATGCCGATGAAAAATCTTGTATGTGAGTTGTCACTGTGCTATTACTCATAATAACACAAATCTAAACTCATCTGATGTCCTTCTACTAGGGAATTGATGAATAATAGGCACTGTTCAATATGCACATATCTGTGGCTTGGAAATGTTAATAATAGAAATTAATAGGCTACTGATACATGTTACATCATGGATGAAACTCAGTGAATTGTATTGTCACAATGATAGAAATGTCAATGAAAGTCGAATGCATAAAGATGGAAGTCAGTGGTTACCAATAGAGGCAGAGATTAGCCATAAATGAGACCAATAATCTTTTTTATTATTTTTTATTTTTATTTATTTACTTATCTATTAAAAATTTCCAACTCCTTCCATTTCCCTCTCATTCCCCTCACCCCCTTCCTCTCCAGTTCTAAGAGAAGTCAGGGTGTCCTGTCCTGTGGGAAGTTCAAGGCCCTCCCTGATTCATCCAGGTGCATCCAAATAGACAAGGCTCCCAAAAAGCCAGTATATACAGTAGAATCAAAACTCAGTGCCATTATCATTGGCTTCTCAGTAAGCCCTGATTGTCAGCCACATTTTTAGAGTCCAGTCTGATCACATGCTCATTCAGTCCCATTATCTTTGAATAGAAAAATGTTTCCAATAATGTATCCTTGTGAGTCAGGGTACCCTCTTAAATATCTTTTTACTATATATTCACTAAAAGATATTCCTTACCAATGAGAACTCCTTTCAAAAAGAAAGGTTAGGTAATCTTCCAAACAAATCCCCAGTTTTTAATTCTTTGAATCATAAAATGACTGACTAAAAATGTATTCTTACTTCAATACAAAGCAACAATTTTTATATGAAGATAGTATGAATCTTTTTAACTAAAGAGACTATTGCCTTCAGAATCTATAATACTGCAACTAAATAAAATCTGATGTCTAATAGAAGGCATCTCCTTTTTAAGTTCAAAATTGAAATCATTTTGGTAAGAAAAATTTAAATTGGCAAAATATATGCATGCTCTTAAGAGTCTACAGCCAGTGCACAATTATCTGAACGTTAAGGAATCCTCTATAGAAAATGCAGTAGCTGTACAGGAACAATATTAATCGTCTTGATTTTTTGAAAACTTGAATGCTTAAGGAGTGACATTATTTGGCAGAGTAGATGTGACCTTGTTGGAGAAAGTGTGCCACTGGGATAGGCTGTACAGTTTCAAAAGCCCAAGTCAGGCTCTGTGGCTCTCTCTCTGCTCTATGCAGATCCAGATGTAGAATTTCAGCTACACCAGCATCATGACTTCTTGTATGTCACTATGCTTCCAACCATAATGATAATGGAGCAAACCTCTGAAACTGTAAGCAAGTCCAATTAAGTACTTTCTTTTACAAGTATTGTTATGGTCATGGTGTCTCTTCACAGCAATAGAACACTGACCAGGCATGGGCATAGAGAGAGAACACAGCTAGCATATAAATAAAAATCTCAATTTGCATTGTCCACTTTTAAAGGCAGTTCTCAAGAAATGTGAGAAACACAAAAACTGAAATTAAAGATACTACATATAGATTCCTTTGGGTATATGATAAGTTGTGATATAGAATTTCTAACTGTATACTAAATACTTACTCTTATATCCACAGGTAAAATTAACTCTTTCCTGTCTCCAAAGATGTGTCTTTCAGTAGATGAGGACCATTGTCAAAAGCCACATCTGATCTAAGTGTAGAGAAAAACTGACTGCAAGTGCCTGTACTGATACGTCTACAGCACAGAAGAATCAGTAAACATCACAGAAAAAACAAGGTAGTGTCTTGGAGGGAAGAGAAAAAGTAGAGGGAGCTAGGGAAGATGGAGATTGATCTGGAAGAAGTTGAGGGAAAGAGTGCAGGGTGATTATGGTCAAAATATATTGTATGAAATCCTTAAAAAACATATTACATTTAAAAAGTACCTCATGTATTTAGAAGAGCAAAGAGGATTACAAATCAGTTTGAATTAAGTTATGTCTGGTGTTTTAGTAATATATAGAAAAAAATCAAATGTCAAGTAGTCTCTCATCAAATCCAAAGTTCGGTATTTGATATTCTCGAATCAATTGTTATAATCTCAAAAAAGAAAGAAATGTTTGCACTTCATTAAATTAAATTAAATTTAACTTGAAGTCAATCATGAATCTTGACAACCAGCTGAAATTTGTCTTTCAGCAACTTCATCATGGTATTATAAAATTAATAAATATATTTGGGATTTTTAGATTATCACATCATGAAAAAGATTGTACCTGTCTAAAAAAAAAGAAACATTTTAGAAATCAATTTTCTAACAGAAAGGTGACGTAATTTCTTCCAGGGTTCTTGGGAATGTTATTCTTATTCAAGACTTATTCAGATATTAGATAAATAAGTCTAATGGGAAGACATTTTTAATAATGAAGAATTCTTATTTCGCTATTCTTTTTCTCAGTGATAACTTTGAGAATGGAAGTAGAGAAGATAACAATGGTATTGTCCTGCTCCAGAGATGATATATTTTAAATGCTGGCCTCCATTCAGAATGTTATTAAAGTTCTTTGCAGTGTTGCTATAAATTTAAAAAAAAGAATCTTTGTAATGTATTGTTTGGAAAAAATCCATTGCTGCCATTCTGTTTGCCTATGATAACCTTTCTGGAATTTTAGAAATGACTACATGGCACTATGACAAATTAAAACAAAGATATCAGTGAATATGTGTAATAAAACTTGACTATAAATTTTCATAAGTATGAAAAGGAAATAATAAGTTTTAATGAATAAAAATATGCATGTACAAAGCAAAACATAAAAACATCTGTAAAGATTGTGGTCTACATGAAGATGAAAAGCAGAGCCCAAACCCTGCTTTTTAAGACATTAGTGAAATTATCATTTATTTAAATTAGTAAATCTACTGCTGATAGTAAGTACTTTCTTCCATAAAGCAAGAAAGATACAGAGAAATGGTAGGAGGAATGCCGCAAGGGGAAAATAGTACTAACAGTGACTGGCAGAAATGAGAATCATAAATATTTATTTATCACTTAGCCCTTAAGAAGAAGATGTTAAGAGTTTTAAATGTATTATACCACTTAATCCTCACAAGTAATTTTCTCAGGTGGGATACTTAAGCTGTCAGAGAAGTGTTTTAAATTATCGTCAATAATAACATAAATTCTTCATGATAGATCAGGCAAAATCCCTCTACTGTCTTTGAAGATTAATCTGAACTCACTAGATCACTAAATTTATAGAAAAGAAAGTAATCCGTGTGATCAAGTGACCTCATATAAATGTATCTGTCTGGTATAGTTTGAATATCAAATTTCATTCCTAAACTCATGTATCAGAATACTAGAGTCCTATCATATGTTACTATTTGAGAGGTTAAGATATTTTGGGGCCACAAGACCATTAAAGACAAGCCATTGAATAGTATACTTCTTATTCTATCCAAGTTCTCTCGTTCCCATCTACCAACATGTGAGAAGCTTTTACTACAGACTCCTGCATGACCTCTGCCATGCTATCCCCACTACCACAGATGGCAACCCTCTGAAACCATTAGGCCAAATAAACTTTGCCTCTGTAAATTATTTCTGTACGCAATTTGTTACAATGATGAGAAAGGTAATTAATAAGTTTCAAAAGGAGTACAAATAAACCAGGCGGTGGTGGCGTGTGCCTTCAATCCCAGCACACAGGAAGCAGAGGCAAGTGAATCTATGTGAGTTTGAAGCCAGCCTGATCTACCAGAGCAAGTTTCAGGACAGGCTCAAAAGCTACAGAGAAACCCTATCTCAAACCATCCCCCCCCCAAAAAAAATGAAGTATAAGCATTGTTAATCTTGCTTTCATTCTTTCCATATGGAAAACATAACAGAAATTATAAAGACTTATATAAGATCAGTGACTCACAGGCATTTTTCCCACTCAGCTGACATTTTCACCATGCACTGTGGCTTCACACACAGAGAAAGACTTTGTTGGCCATCATTACTTTGACTTCTAATGGAACTCTGTATGCATGTCTGCTTCATTGAAATTAACCTTAGAGTGTCTTTCAGTCTTTCCATGGGTCAACATTATATGATTAAATGCTAATCTCCAATCACTTTTCAAGATCACCACAAGACTGTGTAGCCAAAAAAGAGTCTATTTCATAAATGTCCAGAACAATGTTAATTATGAATGATGTTAAAAAAATCAATCACAAGCCAAAAAGTATTTCTAACTGAACTTGTATTGATTGTACATCAGTTTACAATCAATAAGGGGCTGGACAGATGGTTCAACTTTTAAGAGCACTTTTATTCTTTCAAAGGAGTTGCACTCAATTCTCAACATGTTCATGACTTTTTACACCTATTTAACTCCAGTCCAAGGCTCATAGACTCTCTTATGATCTCTGGGGGCACAGGATTCAAATACATACATGCCAGTAAAATATTTACAAATAAAAATTATGTGTAAAATTTTACATATATATTAATATCTATTAATTTTAATTAATCACATGTGGTGGTTGGCATAAGAAAGGCTAATAAGTTTGAATTACTGGTCATTAGGAAGTGGCATTATTTCTGAGTGAATAGAAGGTGAGGCCTTCTACTACCTTCTATAGTAGGTGTGGACTTGGTAGCAGAAGTGTGTGATTTTGGAGGTGGGTTTTGTGGTTTCAAGCCCAAGCCAACCCCAGTGGTTTTCTGCTTCATGCAGATCCAGATGTAGAACTTTCAGTTACTTTTTCAGCACCATGTTTATCAGCATTATACCATAGCCCCTGCCCTGATTACAATGGACTAAATCTCTAAAACTGTAAGACAACTCCAATTAAATGATTTCATTTATAAGAGTTTCAATAGTCATTGTGTCTCTTCATAGCAATAGAACACTAAGACAGATATTGGCACCAGAGAGTGGGGTATAGCTGTGACAGACCTGACCATGTTGCTTGTGAGTATAATATGGTAGACTTGGGAACTCTGGATTAGGAAAGTGTTGAACATTTTAAGTGGAGTTTAAAGGGCCATGCTAGAAGGAACACAAAATATGGTGCTGAGAGTCATGTAGATAGTAATGGCCCAGTTCAAAAGGTTTCAGAAGAGAAGGATATTAGAAAGTATTATAGAGACTGTTCTTGTAATACTTTGATGGAAAAAGTGGCTGCTTTTATACTCTTGTCCAGCAAATCTGTCTGAGACTAAATTGAAGAGTTTGGATTAATAATTTTGGCAGAGGCTATTTCAAGAGCGCCTACTGCTGACTATATTGTGTGGTACTATAAATCTCTCATGCAAATCTACTATAAAACGAAACAAACTGAACAATGAAAAATTCAAATGTGTAGTTTGAAGAGAAAAGGATCATCAAGAAGTGTAACGGAGCTAAGTCTAGCACTCAAGGATATAAAATGTTTAAGGAAAAGTCTGAGGTTAAATGGAGCAAAGAGAGTGATGATCTCAAAGCTGGTCCACACTTTATTTTCTAAGTTTTGAAAAACAATTTAAAAAAACCAAAGTAGTGAAGGAAATCATGAACAATATATATATATATATATATATATATGTGTGTGTGTGTGTGTGTGTGTGTGTGTGTGTGTGTGTGTGTGTACAACTGAACAAGAGAGCAAGTTCCAACTCTATCAATCAGTAGAAAGTTACAGCTTTAGCACTGTGGTTCTGGTTTTAGAATCAAGAATATAAGAAATGGGGTATGGAATCTCCAACCATGACTAAAGAAAACCACTGAGGTCAGATAGGTGTCAGAGGTGTTCCTGTGTGGAAACATCAAGGTGTCACAGCATGAAACTGTGAAGGTGAAACCTGGGTTGCAGAGTGGAATTTAAATGTAACATTATGAAAATAATAGAGAACCTTAAAAAGGTTGTGAAAAACTGCATTAAAGAAATGGAGAAGACAAGCAAAATGGTAGAAAAAATGAAGAAATCTCTCAAAGATACCCAAGAAAACCAAGAAGAAACAATCAAACAGATAATGGAAACAGTTCAAGACTTGTAAAATGAAATGGAGGTAATGAGGAAACACAAAACAAGAGAAGGCTGGGTGTGTAAAATATGGGTAAATGAACAGAAACTACAGAGACAAGTATAAACAACAGAATACAAGAGACAGAAGAAAGAATCTAAAATGCTGAAGATACTATAGAAAAAATAAACTCATTGATTAAAGAAAAATAACAAATTCAACAAATTCTTAACACAAAACATACAGGAAATCTGGTACACCATGAAAATACCAAACCTAAGAATAATAGGGGTAGAAGAAGGAAAAACTACAGCCCAAAGGTCCAGAAAATATATTCAACAAAATTATGGAAGAAAACTTTTTCATCCTAAATAAGGATATTCCTAAGAAGGTTCAAGAAGCATACAAAACACCAAATAGACTGGATCAAAAGCAAATCACCTCACCATATAATAAAACAAAACACAAAAAATACAGAATAAAGAAATAAAATTAAGAGCTGCAAAGAAAAAAGGTCAAGTAACATATAAGGGAAATCTATCAGAATTATACCTGACTTATCAATGGAAACCATGAAAGCCAGAAGGTCTCACATAGATGTGCTGCAGACACTAAGAGACCATGGATGCAAGCCCAGACTACTATACTCACCAAAGCTTGCATTCACCATCAATGGAGAAAACAAGATAAGCCTGGACAAAACCAGATTTAAACAATATATAGCCACAAACCCAGCCTTACAGTAAGTACTAGAAGGAAAACCACAAAACAAGGAAGTCAACAACACCCATAATAACACAGGCACCTGACAACCCTCCACCAGCACAATTCAAAGAAGGGAAACATATAAACACTATCACCAAAAGAATAACCAGAGTTAACAACCTGGTCATTAATATCACTTAATATCAATGGAATCAATATATCTATAAAAAGGCACAGCCTAAGAGATTGGATACAAAAAAGGATCCAACATTCTGCTGTTTACAAGAAACACACATCAACCACAAAGACAGACACTACCTCAGAATAAAGGATTGGGAAGAGGTTTTTCAATTAAATAGACCAAAGAAAGAAGTGGGTGTGGCTATACTAATATCTAACAAAACTGATTTCACACTAAAATTAATCAGAAGGGATGAAGAAGGACACTTTATACTCATAACAGGAAAATTCACCAGAATGAAATCTCAATCCTGAATATCTATGCCCTTAATATAAAAGCACAAACATATGTAAAAGAAACATTACTAGAACTCAAAGCATGCATTCAACCTCACATTCTAATAGTGGGTGATTTCAATACTCCTCTCTCACCAATGGACAGGTCAACCAGACAGAAACTTAATAGAGAAATAAGAGAACTAACAAATGTAATGAACCAAATGGACTTAACAGACATCTATAGAACATTCTATCCAAACAGAAAAGAATATACCTTCTTCTCAGCATCTCATGGAACCTTCTCAAAAATTGATAACATACTCAGTAACAAAGCAAACATCCACAGAAACAAAAAAATGTAGCAACCACCTGTGTGCTATCATATCACCATGTAAAGCTGGAATTCAACAAGAACTCTACACCCAGAAATTCTACAAACTCATGAAAACTGAACTGTCAACTACTGAACCACCCCTGGGTCAGGGAAGAAATAAATAAAGAAATTAAAGTCTTCCTTGAATTCAACAAAAATAAAGACACAGCATACCCAAACATATAAGACACTATGAAAGCCCTATGAAAGTGTTAAGAGGAAGATTTATAGCACTAAGTGTCCATGTTTTAAGAAAATGAAGAAAGCTCAAATTAGTACAGCTGAAAACTCTAGGGAAAAAAAGCAGACCACCCAGAGTAGAAGACTGGAAATAATCAAACTGAGGGCTAAAATCAACAAAATGGAAACACAGAAAACAATCCAAAGAATCAATGAAATGAAAAGCTGGTTCTTGGAAAATAATCAACAAGATTGACAAGCCCCTATCCAAACTAAGCAAACGGCAGAGAGAGAACATGCAAATTAACAAGATCAGAAATGAAAAGCAAACATAACCACAGACAAAGTGGAAATTCAGAGAATCATTAGCTCTTACTACAAAAGGCTGTATTCCACAAAATTGGACAATGACACTTGTGAAAGAAATGGACACTTTTTAGATAAGTACCATATGCCAAAATTAAATCAAGACCAGATGAACAATATAAATAGAACTGTAAGCCATGAGGAATTAGAAGCTGTCATCAGAAACTTCCCTACCAAAAAAAGCCCTGGACCATATGGTTTCAATGTAGAATTCTACCAGAACTTCCAAGAAGTGCTGATACATATACTCCGTAATGTGTTTCACAAAATAGAAACAGAAGAGTCTTTGACAAACTCCTTTTATGAAGCTACAGTCACCCTGATACCAAAACCACAGAAACACTCAGCCAAGAAAGAGAGTTACAGACCAATCTCACTAATGAACATTGACGCAAAAATTCTCAATAAAATACTGACAAATCGAATCTAAGAACACATGAAAAAGTTATATATTATGATCAAGTAGGATTCATCCTAGAGAGGCAGGGCTGGTTCAACATCTGAAAATCTATCAATGTAATCCATCATATATATAAACTGAAGGAAAAATCATATGATAGTTTCATTTGATGCTGACAAAGCATTTGACAAAATTCAACACCCCTTTATGATAAAGGTCTTGGAGAGATTAGGGATACAAGGAAGGTTAATTATTAAATATAATAAAAGCAATATACAGCAAGCCAACAGCTAATATTAAATTAAATAGAGAGAAACTCAAAGCCATCCCACTAAAATCAGGAACACGACAAGGCTGTTCCCTCTCCCATACCTCTTCAATATAGTGCTTGAAGTTCCAGCAATAGCAATAAGATGGCATAAGGAGATCAAGGGGATTCTAATTGGAATGAAAGGAGTCAAACTTTTGTTATTTGCAGATAATACGATAATGTACATAAGCGACCCCAAACACTCTACCAAACAACTCCTACAGCAAATAAATACCTTTAGTAATGTGGCAGGATACAAGATCAACTACAAAAAATTAGTAGCCCTCGTATACACAAAGAACAAAGAAGCAGAGAGAGAAATCAAAGAACATAACTTACCATGATAGCCACTAATAGCATAAAGTATCTTAGGGTAACTATAACCAAGAAAGTGAAAGATCTATTTGACAAGAACTTATAGTCTTTGAAGAAAAATTAAAGAAAATAACAGAAAATGGAAGGATCTCCCATGCTCATGAATTGGGAAGACCAGCATAGTAAAAATGGCAGTTCTACCAAAAACAATCTATGAATTCAATGCAATCTCCATCAAAATCCCAACAAAATTTTTCACAGACCTTGAGAGAACAATAATCAACTTTATATGAAAAACAAAAAACACAGAATAGTCAAAGCAATCTTATACAATAAAAGTACTTCCAGAGGCATTATCATCCCTGACTTCAAACTCTATTTAAAGAGTTACAGTAATGAAAACAGGTTGATATTGGCACAAAAATGGAGATGTTGAACAATGGAATTGAATCAAAGACCCAGATAGTAATCCAAAACCTATGAACAACTGACTTTCAATAAAGGAGCTAAATGTAAGAAAGAAAGCATCTTTAACAAATAGTACCGGTATAACTGGATGTTAACCTGTCGTAGAATGAAAATAGATCCATATCTATCATCATGGACAAAACTCAATTCCAAATGGATTAAAGACCTCAATATAAATCAGACCACACTGAACCTAATAGAAGTAAAAGTGGAAAATAGTCTGCAACACATGGGCAGACCACATCCAATGTAGAACCCCAGTAGCACAGACAATAAGAGTTTCATTGAATAAATGAGACCTCCTGAAACTAAGAAGCTTCTGTAAAGTAAAGGACCCTGTCATTAAGACGAAAAGGTAACCTACTGATTAGGAGAAGATTTTCAACAACCCCTCATTAGATAAAGGTTTGATCTCCAAAATATATAAAGAATTCAAGAAATTAGACATCAAAACTCTAATTAACACAATTAAAAATGGGGTACTGAACTGAACAGAGAAATCTCAACAGAAGAAGTTCAAATGGCCAAAAGACACTTAAGGTCATGCTCAACCTCCTTAGCCATCAGGGAAATGCAAATCAAAACAACTTTGAGATACCATCTTTTTTTTTCTTATTTATTTATTTAAAGAATTTCCACTTTCTCCCCTCCTCCCAATACTCTCCCGCTCCCCCCACTCCCACTCCTCCTTCCTCCCCATTCCCAAGAGCAGTCAGGGTTTTGTTTCAGAATAGCTAAACTCAAAAACACCAATGCTAGCCAATACTGGAGAGGATATGGAGTAAGGGGAACACTCATCCATTGCTGGAGGAATGCAAACTTGTGCAACCACTTTGGAAATCAGTGTGGCAGTTTCTCAGGAAACTGGGAGTCAACCTACCTCAGGATCCAGCAATTCCACTCTTGGGAATACACCCAAGAGATGCCCTATCATACTACAAAAGCATTTATTCAACTATGTTCATAGCAGCACTATTTGTAATAGCCAGAACATGGAAACAACCTAGGTGCCCCTCAATAAAAGAATGGATAAAGAAGGTATCATGTACACTTTAGAGTTTTACTCAGTGGTTAAAAAACAATGACACCTTGAATTTTGCATGCAAATGGAAGGAAAACACTTCACTGAGTGAGATAACCAAGACCCAAAAAGAGGATTATGGTATGTACTCACTCATAAGTGGATTGTAGCCTTAATTAAAGGTCTTTGAGCCTATAATTCGTGATCCTAGAGAAGCTAAATAAGAAGGTGGACCTGAAGAAAATCGTATGGTTATCTTCCTGAATATTGGAAGTAGACAAGATTGCCAGGCAAATTTGGGTGTACGGGGTGGGGAGATGGAAGTACGGGGAGATGGTTCGAGAGAAGAGAGAAGGGGAGGATTGGGGAGAGCTTGGGGGAATGGGATGGTTGTTTGGAGGAAGAGTGGATATGGGAGCAGGGAAGCAGATATCTTAATTGAGGGAGCCTTTTTAGGGTTAGCAAGGTACTTGACTCTAGAGGGGTTTCCAGGTGTCTAAAGAGATGTCCCCAGATTGGGCAGCAGAGGACAGCATGCCTGAACTGGCTTTATTCCATAGTCACGTTGATGAATATCTTGCATATCACCATAGAATATTCATCTGGCAATGGATGGAGATAGAGACAGAGACCCACACTGGAGCACTGGACTGAGCTCCCAAGGTCCACATGAAGAGCAGAAGGAGGGAGAACATGAGCAAAAAAGTGAGAACAGCGATGGGTGCATCCACTCACAGAGACTGTGGGACTCATCTAATGGGAGCTCACCAAGGTCAGCTGGACTGGGAGTGTTGGAGCATGTGATCAAACCAGACTCTGAATGTGCCTGACAATGAGTGCTGACTGAGATGCCAAGGAAATGGCACTGGATTTTTATTCTACTGCATGGACTGGCTTTGTGAGAGCCTAGTCTCTTTGGATGCTCACCTTCCTTTACCTGGATGGAGGGGAGAGGACCTTGAACTTCCAACAGGGCAGTGAACACTGACTATACTTAGTACTGGAGAGGGAGGGTAGGGGGAGTAGGGGGAGTCAGAGGGAAATGGGAGCTGGAAATTTTTAATAAATAAAAAAATTCAATAAAAAAGAGAAAAAAACAATCCTATACAATAAAAGCACTTCCAGAGAAATTACCATCCCTCACTACTTCAAACTCTATTACAAAGCTACAGTAATGAAAACAGCTTTGTATTTGCATAAAATCAGATATGTTGACCAATGGAATCAAATCGAAGACCCAGATAGTAATCCACAAACCTATGAACACCTGATTTTCGATAAAGGAGCTAAAATTATACAATGGAAAAAAGAAAGAATCTTCAACAAATGGTTCTGGCATAACTGGATGTCAACCTGTAGAAGAATGAAAATAGGTCCATATCTATCACCATGAACAAAGATCAGGTCCAAATGATTTAAAGGCCTCAGTATAAATCTGACCACACCGAACCTGATAGAAGAGAAAGTGGGAAGTAGTCTGTAGCACAGGGGCACAGGAGAGCACTTCCTACATATAATTCCAGTAGCATAGACAATAAGAGCATCAATGAATAAATGGGACCTTCTGAAAATGAGAAGCTTCTGTAAAACAAAGGACACTGTCATTAAGACAAAAAGACAACCTACTGAATTGGAGAATATCTTCACCAACCCCACATCAGAAAAAGGCCTGATCTCCCAATATATAAAGAACTCAAGAGACTAGGCATTAAAATTCTGAATAACCCTACAAAAAAATGGGGTACTGAACTGAACAGAGAATTCTCAACAGAAGAAGTTCAAATGGCCAAAAAACACTTAAAGTCATGCTCAACCTCCTTAGCCTTCACGGAAATGCAAATCAAAACAACTTTGAGATACCATCTTACACATTTCAGAATGGCTAAAATCAAAAGCACCAATGATATAGCCTATGCTGGAGAAGATGTGGTGTAAGGGAAACACTCATCCATTGCTGGTGGGAATGCAAACTTGTACAGCCACTGTGGAAATCAGTGTGGCAGTTTCTCAGGAAACTGGGAGTCAACCTACCTCAGGATCCAGCAATTCCACTCTTGGGAATATACCCAAGAGATGCCCAATCATACTACAAAAGCATTTTCTCTACTATGTTCATAGCAGCGCTATTTGTAATAGCCAGAACATGGAAACAACCTAGGTGCCCCTCAATAGAAAAATGGATAAAGAAGGTGTGGAACATATACACATTAGAGTTCTACTCAGTGGTAAAAAACAATTACATCTTGAATTTTGCATGCAAATGGAAGGAAACAGAAAACAATTTACTGAGTGAGATAACCCAGACCCAAAAAGATGAATATTGTATGTACTCACTCATAAGTGGATTCTAGCCAAAAATAAAGGACATTGAGCCTATAATTTGTGATCCTAGAGAAGCTAAATTAGAAGGTGAACCCCCCCAAAAAAAATATATATTTATCCTCTTGGATATTGGAAGTAGACAAGATCGTCATTCAAAAGTTGGGAGCTCAGGGGTGGGGGTGGGATGGGGGAAGGGGAGAGTGGGAAAGAAAAGGGAGAAGGAGAGGATTGGGGAGAGCTTTGGGGAGTGGGATGGTTGACATGAAGGGTGGATATGGGAGTAGGGATAGAAGATATCTTAATTAAGGGAGCCATTTTAGGCTGACAAGAGACTTGACTCTAGAAGAGATCCCAGGTGTCAAAAAAAAATGTCACCAGCTAGGTCCTTGGGCAGCAGAGGAGAGCATGCCTGAACTGACCTTTTCCCATAGCCACACTGATGAATATCTTGAATATCACCATAGAACCTTCATTCATCAATGAATGGAGATAGAGACAGAGACCCACATTGGAGCACTGGACTGAGCTCCCAAGGTCCAGAGGAAGAGCAGAAGTAAGGAGAACATGAGCAAGGAAATCAGGACTGCGAGGGGTGCGTCCACCCACTGATATGCTGTGACTAATTTAATGGGAGCTCACCAAGGCCAGCTGGACTGGGGCTGAGCCAGCATGTGATCAAACCAGACTTTCTGAATGTGGCTGACAATGGGGGTTGACTGAGAAATCAATGATAATGGCACTGGGTTTTGATTCTACTGCATGTACTGGCTTTGTGGGAGCTTAGTCTGTTTGGTTGCATACCTTCCTAGACATGGATATAGGGTGGAGGGCATTGGACTTTCCACAGGGCAGGATACCCGACTTCTCTGAGGACTGAATAGTGGGGGATGGGGAGGGGGGTGAGTGCGAGGGAAATTGGAGGAGGGGAGGAGGTGGAAATTTTTAATAAATAAAATAAATTACAAAAACACTATGACCAGATATAGAGAAGCAATTTTTGGAGTTTGCCCTGGTTTTAAAACTATTTTTTTCCCGAATTTTCTCAATATGATCCCATTCCTCTATTTTGGAATTGTAATGCATATTCTTTACCATTATATGTTGGAAGTCTATGATCTGCTTTTTGATTCTGATTTAACAGGAGTTTACAGTAGGAGTTCATCTTCAGTCTCAGAAGAGACTTTGAATTTTGGACTTTTAAAGTGTTGCACTATGATAGACTATGGGTTCTTTTGAAGTTGAACCAAATGCCTGTTTTTGTGCTATAGTATTGGTATAAGGTTTTGAAGACCCAGGAGTAGAATGCAACTGTATCAAAACGATTTGTCCCCAATAGGTTTACAGCTTTGAATGCTTGGTCTTCTGGGAGTGATACTACATAAGAGGGAGTAGGAAGTGTGGTCTTGCTGGATTAAATGTGATCTTGTTGGAGGAAGTGTGTCTGTCACTGTGGTTGAGCTGTGAGAGGTCAAAGACCCAGGCCAGTCCTACTGGCTTTCATTCTTTTTGCTCCCTGCAGATCTAGATGCAGAACTCTCAGGTACTTCTCCAAAACCATGTCTGCGTTAAATGTCACCATGCTTCCCTGCCATGATGACAATGAACTAAAAACCTCTGAAACTTACAGTCAGCTGTCCTATATAAAAGTTTCCATGGTCAGGGTGTTTCTTCATAACTAAGGCACCAGGTTACCCATTTTTAAAGAACAACCAATGATAAATGGAGAAAATAATGAAAAAGAAGTTGAGCTTTAAAACATACAAAAACATGAATGTTGCTACCATTGCACACCCATAACCCTAATAGCAGGATCAAGTCCATATTTTGGAGTTGAGGATGTTGGCCTCCTTTCATTACTGCCTAATTAAATCACTCATTTTCAGTTCAGCTCTACACTTAACTTGTGACTAGGAATGCAAAAGTGACAAAGAGCATTGTTTATCCAAAGCATTTTAGTTAAATCTGAAAAATATTTTCTATCATATGGCTTAAGATGAACTGCTGGCTTTCTTATTAAAGCTGACTAAAGAAGCAGAGGATACAGGCACATGGATTCATCTATCAAGGATAGCTTTTATGAAGAAATGATTCCTTTCAAGGTCAAATTTAATAAACAGAAAATACTTTTTAAGTCTGATTTTCTTTCTTATTTGCCATTAGCTGAGAAATTTTCAACTGGAGATAACTGTAGGATCACAAATTCCTCATTCTGGTGAATATGAGTGAGTGAGCAAGAATGTAAATATAAGGTTGAACAAATTACTATTCCATTCTAACTAAAAATCCTTCTATCACATTATTTTTAAGCCATCACCAACATGTTTAAATGATAATTGCCTCCTCTCAATGAGCACAGTTCCTTATTATTGGAATTGGCAGGGGGCCTTGACATTTGAGTCATCATCTCATTATGTCTATTTCTCATCCTGGTATACAAATTAAATATAATTTCAAGCCCAGTGTAATTTAGAAGACGTTTAAGCAGTAACTTTAAACTGTAGGGGTTTTTCCTTAAATCTGTATAATATATAAAGAAATTAACATTTGTAAAAATATATTCTCACTCAAGCAATTTTTAAAAGACTAGTGTTTACTTTAAGGTCAAAAATGCTTCAAAATCTCTAGTCAAATATTAAAGGTTTATAAAACAAAACTGACAGTTTTGATATTCTCAAAATGTAAAAGTTAGAATAATTATAGATTTAAAAAGCAACTCAAGCTGTGTGGTAGTCATGCACTCCCTTAATCCCTTAATCCTAGCACTTAGGAGACAAAGGCAAACAGATCTCTGTGCCAGCATGGTCTACATTGTGAGCTCCAGTACAGCTACAGCTACACAGAGAAACTCTATTTCAAAATAACAAAACACAAACAAACAAATAAAAAGCAACTACAAATGTAGTCAAAATATACACATTTGGCAAGTTTCTACCAATCTGAAAAGGCTTCAGAATGCACAGTGATTATCAAACATATAGCATGCATGTTTTAATAAATTTTATTAATAAAATAGTTTTATGTGGTCAAATAGGGCCAATAATACTAGTGAGTTTTAAACTAAAATATCAAAATGTGTCAAGTAGGAACCCAAGTCTAACCTCAAGTACTTCCAAACCATTGGACTTGTATGACAAAAATGTTACTGATAAATTTTCTAGATCACTTTATTTAGCCATTTGAAATAAAAGTACATATTTCTATTATTCTCCAATGTCTTGTTTAAAATTCTTCCATTTAACTCCAAAATCATAAAACTAATCAATCTTAAAGCTCTTTAATACCTCATTAACAATGATTCTCAGAAGCCACTTCATTTACTTATCATTGCAGACATTTCAGAATATGGGTGGCGTTAAGTTTCAAACCCAGGACAAAAGGCTGAGGTGCATATTTAACATAGCAAAGTTTGATGTGGCATGACTTCTTCCAGAATCCCTTAGTCTCTTCCTGTTACAGGGTATGGCTCACATACACTGTCCTCTGCCCTGAACTCTCCAACCCTAGGAGAGGTCTAGGCTGCCCTTCCCCCAGACTCTCTTTCCTATGTAATCCAGACACAAACTGCCCTCTTTTGGACCTTTGACCTCCTGACTACTGCACTCGGTTCCCTTTTTCCCCTATCTCTTCCCCTCATTCTCCCTGAACATGGCCCAGCTCAGTCTGCCCATGTTCACTCTGAACTTTCCCAGAAATCCCTGTATCTGACTATGTTATCCTACATATCTATGGCTTCTTTGCCAAACCTAGGAGGAATCATTCCCTTTTTCTTTCATTTTTCATTCAGATGGATTATTCATTTATTCGATTTTTTTTTGTTTCTGCCCACTTCCTCCTTATTCATTCTGAAAACCAGCAGCTTCCCCAAATCACTTGGAATCTAGAAGAACAGCCTAAAATAGCTCTGTTTATCCTGGTAGAAAAAGATTGAAAAGTACCTTATTGGAAACTAAATGACTATACAGTCAAACACCTATCCTGAAAATTAACATGATGTTTTTTTTGCTATGGCATGATATTTCTATATGCTGTGGATATGTATTACTCCCATTGGCTAATAATAAAAGCTGTTTGGTCTATGGCAAGGTAGGATAAGATTAAACAGAACAATCAAACTGAGGACTTGGGTGAAGAGAGGAGGAATTAGGGGAGACGTGAACCAGTCACCCAAAAAGCAAGATGCCAGAAGACTGGAGAGCCCTGACCATGTGTCAATACATAGATTAATAAAAATGAGTTAATTTTAAATGTAAATTAGCAATAAGCTTGAGTTATCAGTCAAACATTTATAATTAATATTAACCTCTGTGTGATAATTTGGGAAGTTACTACTGGGAATTTAGAAACAGGCAGGTAGGAGACAAGGCTCTGCATACAATTTTTTTCCTATGGATTGCTCAAAGTATATCACCAAAAAGGCAAAAGTTGTCAGAAGAGATTTTTCTTACATTTCATACTGACTTTACTGTTGTCTTTTTCAAAACCTGTATCTAAGAGACAGATGTTTGCTTGAACTCAGCTATAGATTTCAGATATCTTTTTGTTAATTACTTATAGTTTTAGGACTCAGATTTCCAATGATCTCAAGAAATAAAAATCTACACTGAAAATACTATGCATGTGTTCTCTCAAGAAATTAAGTTGTTTAGAGGACAACTATTAATTTGATTACTAACATTTAATTTGTCCATAACAAACTGGAAGAATAGATTTTTCTTTTCTTTGACACATACATGACATAAATGGAGTGTTCTGAGACTGAAATTTAAAAGAGATCATAATAACAATGCGTCAGACTTTTCTCTTTGTTCCTTAAGGGTAAGTTGCACAATCCCCACATGTTGAAATTTCCCTCACAGTTTGACTTGTCCACAGAAACTTTCATGAATTTATAATGTTAGACTTTAATGAGTCCTATTATTTTGTAATTGCTGTGGTTATTATTAATAAGTGTCTTCTTGGAACCATGGGGACCATGGGAGAGGACTGAAGGAGAGGGGAGAAGGGGAGCAGTTCAATAAAATCAATAAAAAATTGTCTTCTTTTTATATGCCAAAATAAATTAACAAATGAGGCATACACTATGTAAAAGGCCTGGGAATACAGCCAAGTTTTTCTACATACATTCAGGGACCAGTAATCTAAATAGTTGCAACTATGACCAGCATGTAATTTGCTGAAATAATTATCCATTACATTAGATCCCTTCATGCATTAGGAGTCTATGACTACGTACCTTGTCTTTATTCTCAGTACCAGAAGCTTCAGGCTTTGTCCTTATTACAAATGGGGTAGACAGTCGCAGCAAGACCCTTTCAAAGGTGGCATTAACCTTTGGAGAGACGATCTCAAAACAGTCCTGAAACTTCAGCACTTTGTGAGTGTCACATCGAAGCTGCTTTCTCAGGCCTTCCCCAAGCTGAAGAATTGCCATGTTGGGGTCAAACATCAAGTGGAATGGAAAAGCTCTGCAGAAGGTGCTGATGCTGATTCTGAGGTCTGCAGGAACTTGAGAAGTACCCTGTGGAATGTTCTTTGTGATGTGAATAGTTTCACATTCTTTAATAAGGAAAGAAAGACATCTACAATTGCTTGGGTTTGAGCCATCAGAGTAAAACTTTTCATTTTCAATTTGTTCCACTTCTACATTCAAGTGATAGATTCTCTTTCCTGCAGCCTTAATCATCCCCAGCATTGCGAACCCCACAGTATGGTGAGGGTGGAAGTAGTGGAGCACAAGGGTACCTTCAGGGAGCTCTTTGCATAGGAAAGATGATGACTCCAGAGCGGCCTTTTTCCCAAAAGAAGTCCTAATGTGTTCCAACAATGCATCAAAGCCATTGAAGAAGTCCTGCAATGTGCCACCTACAGCTCGGAGGACTCTCTCATTCTCGTCAAAGCATATCTTAAAGAATTCCTCACCAAATCTTTCTTGAATTTCCTGGAACTTCAGACCTAATGGTAAAGAGAATAGAAAAGTTAGTAACATGAGCTATAAGGAATTGGATACTTTCAAGATGCTTATCTAAAGTGGTTAAGAGCATGTAATATCCCCAAAGAGGACCTGTATTCAGTCCCCAGTATCTACTATTCTTTTTCCATTCATCTCTTCCTTCCCTTGACCCCCAGAGTGGGAGTTTTTAAAACACTAATGATATAGAAATTCATCTTCTCTTTAATATCTCATTATTTAAATAACACAAATGATTTTTTTCTTTTTCTTAATGATTTCACTAATCCTTACCAGATGAAAACACACACACACACTCATACACACACACACACTCACATACACACACACATACATACACATACACACACACAAAACACAGACAGTCACAGCAACTATGCATTCATTAAGTGGAAAGTAGTAATCAAATAGATAAAAAAAAACAATCTCTGGTGCATGTGTGGGTAAAAACTTCAAGCTATCCAGTAGAAATAAAGTGATTATATTCGCTTAACAGAATAAATCATGCATTTGTATAGATTCCCTGGAAAAAGAAACCAAACAATTATAAAATTGTAGAACTTCAAATGACTAGCATTCTTTTATTCACAAAAATGAAAGAAGCCAAGAGTAGAGTAGGAATCTGAGCAGAGAGAATCAAGATGTTTATTTCTTTAACATATTCATTCCCAGGTGTCCTAAAAAAAGAAACTCTACCTTACAGCAATACATTATGGGGTAATCAGGCATGCAGAGTTGCCCTTTATCGAAGATGGTCTGAAGTAAAATCGGGAGTAAAGAGGAATGGAGTCAAACTGTGGGATCTCTTTTGACTTTGACTGAAATTAATACCTATAGCATATATATCATTTCTTGTACAGTCTATCTGTCTTATAAGAAATTCTGAAAATCAAACAGGGGTGGAACATGCTCTTTTTTGTTGTTGTTTTAAGGAAAGAAAGGCTTATTTTGGCTCATAGCTTGGAACAGCAGCAAAAACTGAGTGTTGAATGCTGATTTCAGACCCTTTTCTCCTTTTATTCAGTCTGTAGAATTCAGTTCATAGAATAGTGCCACCCACAGTCAAGATGGATCATCTCATCTGACTTAACCTACTCCCACCCTACCAGGTGTGTTTAGAGGCTTGTCTCTTAAGCAATTTTAGATTTTTTTCAAGTTGACAATCAATATTAATTACCACAATTCTTCAGTTTATATTTTTTCTCTGTTGGTGGTTTTAATGACACCTGTACACTCACCCACTCTGAGAGTAATTCTGTGTATATCATCATATACCAATGAATAAATCACTTAAAACTCTGAGATATACTGAAAATATTTTTCTACAATGTTTGGAAGACTGTAATGCTAATTCTTTTCTTCTCCTTTCATGTTAGAAAGATCCAGAAGTATTACCCTTTCAAAATCCTCATCCCTTTTTTAATGACCTATTAGAATACACAACAATCTATGCAGTGTGTGGTTTAATTGACTGGCCTCACCTCTACAATCCTCAGGATTTTCCATCTCTCCAGAAGGGAAGAAACAGAACAGTCAACAATATTATTTTTACAATTCATTTTAAATACAATAAATATTTTAAGACTTTTCTATATACTTGGTATGGTGATAACCAAATTAAGAAGTCAGTTTGACAAAGGCATCCTTAAAATGATTGTGAAATGAAAATAAGTGAAAAATTTAATGATAAAAATCCCTTTGTTAAAACATTACACATTAACTTTGATTTTGTAGGCTTGATGTTCAAGGTTAACTAACAATGTGACCTCTTGAGATAACAGTCTCATCACTCAGTTTCCATGGGCCTGTTACAGGATTACTCTTCCACATATGCTGTAGAACAATAGAGCCAGAAAAAACTGATAGCAATAGTATTGATCTGCCCAAATCTCTAGAGTGAAAAAGCAAAAATAAGACAGGTGATATTCATTGCAACTTAGTTCCTGCTCTAAGAGAGCTGTAAGAAATGCTTTTATAATTACATAAACTGGTATACATTCTTTTATCTTTATTTTGGTTAATTGTCTTAGCTGTCTTTCCTTGAATTTGATATTGTCCATGATTTACTCCTCTCTTACTTTTACAATTTATTGAAACAACCTTGCCAGATATAATAATTTTATGTCTGAAAATCCATTTCCACATTCTTTCCCAAACTTCTTCCAAAATCAAATTTAATGAGACAACTGAGAGGGACCCAAACTTCTCCCAGGGACTGTAGGCAAAAGTTAGATTGTAGTGGCATTTCAATCATATTTTAATAAGTAAAGATTTCCTGGGGATCAGGAAAGTAAAACAGCCACACTGGTAAATCTTACAGCCATGCAGTAGTAACACACACCTTTAATTCTAGCAGCCTCACTAGTTGTCATAGAAACTGAGTAGGGCATTCTTTTAACCCCAGTCCTAGAGAGAACTATAAAATGGGAGGAGACAGCTCTCAGACACAGTTTCCTTCTGAGATTCCTGGAGGCAGGATTGCATTTCTGACTGAGGTCGAGGTAAAGTCAGTGCCAGCTATTTTGCTTTTTGTATTTTTAGGTTGAACCCCAATTTCTCTCTCTGAGTTTTTATTAATTGTACTTCATTAGATGCTAACAAAGTATGCTTTAACAGTTTTTAAATTACTTTTGCTGTTAATTATTTACCTTCATATCATACACAGTCTTATTGTTCATTTTTCTTTAATAAGCAAATATGTGGAAGGATAGAACACTTTGATGTCCCTCAAGTCAGTTGATGAACATTCCTTGCTGCTCTAGATACCATAGGCAAAAGAACTATCAGTCAAGTAGTCAGTTTGGCTACCTTCATGCCAACACAGCACGTGGAACACTTTACTGGTGCATGGAGAAAACTGCACAATAACCATGATATATTTCTTGACTTCTAAAGATTTAGCCTCAGCCAAAACTGTCCAAACACGATCGCAGGATATCTTTGGGGAATGCTCAGGCTTACTGATCAGATCATCTGTGATGCCCCCTCTGGTGTTACAACAATATGGTCAAGAGGGCTTCTCTCAAATAATTTTTTGCCTACACTCAGTAATTTTAAAATGGAAGCAGAAGAAGCAGAAATCAGGCAATCTTGTCAGATACAGTAGAGTGATGGTGGAGCAAGAGCTGAGCAGTTGGCAAGTCACACCGTGAGAGTAATAGACATCTGAAGAAGAATCAGATAATAGGTGGAGAGTGGTGAGGACAAGAAAAAGAGAAGACTGCAAGCAAAGGTGGAAAGTTGAAGCTAAAGAAGGACATAAGGAACCAGAGAAGAACAGTGAAGTCTTTGTCAGAGAAGTGAGCTGTCGATACGTTAGGATCAAGAGTCCTAGAACTGTGGTACTTTCTTGGATTAAGGGTTAAGAAATCTTTACTTCCTATGCATACCCTACAAGAACTATAATACTTGTAAGGTGTTTTAAAAACACCACTGTCTGTACAAGGAGTGTGGCCACAGAGGGTATCACATGCTGCGCTCCCCTGCCCACTGCCTCAGCTCACTGCTGCAGAAGGCTAGCATTTAAAGAGTTTCTTGTCTATCCACGCTTTCTATTCACACAGAGCAAAAGCTAGACAAGGGTGAACACCTACATCCTTATCACTATGAATAAATAAAAATTTGAATGTATACAAATCACTGTAATTCCAACCTTCAGGATCATATATATCATTCATTACTGTGAAATGTTCTATCGATCAGATTCATACACACACACACACACACACACACACTCATGTGTGTGTGTGTGTGTGTGTGTGTGTGTGTGTGTATGTATGTATGTATAACTAAAGCCAGAATAAACATTCCTGTAATCTGTTTTTTTTTTCATATGTACCTCCTATAGTCCATGGAGTGTTTCTAGGCTTTGAATAAAAATATTGTTCAAAAGCTTCAGATCTTTTAACAAAAAACAGAAAAACAGAAAAATTATTGCTTCTAACTGGCATTGATGTTCATAGGAATGACAATACCCTCCCAGTTAAGAAAAATACACAGATGTTAAGATAATGCAGTATGCTCATGGATATTCTCTTGTCAGTGTCAGATCTTAAGTATTCATCCATGAAATAACCAGTAAATTAATGTACCATAGGCAACCAAATGAAAACTACTGTGTAGATAAGATTCTATGAATGAGAATTTTTTTATCCTTTAAAAAGTACCGCTGTACCGAATAGTACAATAACTATCAGTTTTCACAATACTAAACTTACTCTCATATCCTTAAAGAAAAACTGAGTTGCATTGAATAGTGTACTGTGTATGACAATCCTCTACAAATTACCATATTTAATTAATTGTAAAGATTTTTGTACCCATAATTGTTAAACTGAGGAAGATCGGGAAAGAATAATTCTTAGACTGAAAAATTAAAACTAATGATCAGTTCATTTCTACATATGTTATGAGTCAATAACTAAAAAACAATTTTGTATGTTATATCAAAACACAGAAGGCACAGAGCCAGTAGTTCAACTCAAACAAGGATTGCAGTTCTGATATCAGCATTCCAAATATGTTGTATATAAACTTTTTATTTGCAATAAATCATTTGAAACAATACTTACTTTCCCATATCACAAGATGCTGTGAAAGCTTGTCATTTTGGACTATAAGAATACATTTTTTCAAGAAGTAGAATTATATTGAAATTGTTCTCACTAATGGGTAAGTGGAAAGTCAGAATTAAATCAATTACTACTAATTCACCTCTTTTAAAAAGTGTTTGCCGAGCCTTTCCCCGCCCCCCTCGACAATCTGGTCACCAGGCAGAGGCGACTACTCCCTGGGGAGCTCTCCTGAATCCCCTCCCAGCCTTTATCCAGGTACACCTTCCTCTCTTTCCCCCCCTCCCCTCTGGAGATGCAAGATCTCCCCAGAGCTGCTCCCTTGCACGCTGGGCCTGGACTGTGGGCTCAGTCCGGCAGGGGCAGCTCCGGTGCCTTGAGAGCCTGTCTGAGGACAGGCAAGCCCTGTCTCAGCTCAATCACATTCCTGGCCAGCAAGAGAGAGTGAACTTCTAGCAGACTTCCATTGGAGGAGGGGTGAGTTTTCTCCTGGCCAGAGGGCTTCCTCTAGGAGGAATTCATCCTTTCCCCGCCCCCCTCGACAATCTGGTCACCAGGCAGAGGCGACTCCTCCTTGCGGAGCTCTCCCGAATCCCGTCCCAGCCTTTATCCAGGTACACCTTCCTCTCTTCCCCCTTTCCCTCTGGGGCCACAAGATCTCCCCAGAGCAACTCCCTTGCTCGCTGGGCCTGGGTTGTGAGTACAACCCGGTAGTAGGGAGTGCCTGTGTTTCAATAGACTGCCTGAGGAAAGGTAGGCCTTCTGTCAGTGAATTCCCTGCCCAACAAGGGAACCTGACCTGGTACCAGAAGAACCAATAGAGAGCATTTGAAGGAAGAGATGGGCAGACGCCAAGGCAAGAACTCCTACAACAATCTAAAAAACAACATGAAAACGCCAGAACCCAATGACCCTACAATAGAAGGACTTGAACCTCTTAATTCAGAAGAAGCGGGAAAAAATGCCATTATGAAAGCAATAGAGTCCCTTAAACAGGATATGAATAACTCCCTTAAAGAACTGGATGAGAAGTATAACAAAAAGATTGAAGAAATGAGTAAAGAAATGGATGAAAAATATAAAAAAAAATCGAAGAAATGAGTAAATCCATGAATGATATATTGGGAAACCAAGAAAAAACAATCAAACAGGTAATGGAAACAGATCAAGAATTGAAAACTGAAATGGAGGCAATGAAGAAAACACAAAAAGAGGGCCGGCTGGATATGGAAAATCTAGGTAAATGAACAGAGACTACAGAATCAAGCATAATCAATAGGATACAAGAGATGGAAGAACGAATCTCAGAGTCTGAAGATACCATAGAGAAAATAAATGCTCTGATCAAAGAAAACAGCAAATCCAATAAATTCTCATCACAAAACATTCAAGAAATCTGGGACACAATAAAAAAACCAAATCTAAGAATAATAGTGATTGAAGAAGGAGAAGAACTGCAGATCAAAGGACCAGAAAATATATTCAACAAAATTATAGAAGAAAACTTTCCCAATCTAAAGAATGATATTCCTATGAAGGTTCAAGAAGCATACAGAACACCGAATAGGCTTGATCAAAAAAAAACATCCCGTCGCCATATAATAATCAAAACACAAAACATACAGATTAAAGAAAGAATATTAAGAGCTGCAAAGGAAAAAGGTCAAGTAACTTATAAAGGTAAACCTATCAGACTCACACCGGACTTCTCTATGGAAACCATGAAAGCCAGAAGATCCTGGATAGAGGTACTGCAGAAATTAAGAGACCATGGATGCAAGCCCAGACTAATATACCCAGCCAAGCTATCATTCACTATCAATGGAGAAAACAAAATATTCCAGGATTCTTATCCTGGAAATAAAAATTTAAACAATTTTAACACAAATTTAAACAAATTTAAACAATTCGCAGCCACAAACCAAGCCTTACAGAGAGTAATAGAAGTAAAATTGCAACCAAAGGAGTCCAACATTGCCAGCAATGCTTACAATAACTCAGACATCTAGCGACCCTTCACAGGCTTAACTCAAAGAAGGGACACATACAAACTCTATTAATCAAACAAACAAAAAATAATAATAACCGGAGTCAACAACCACTGGTCATTAATATCACTTAATATTAATGGACTCAATTCACCTATAAAAAGGCACAGACTAAGAAACTGGATACGAAAACAGGATCCAACATTCTGCTGTTTACATGAAACACACCTCAACCACAAAGACAGACATTTACTCAGAGTAAAGGGTTGGGAAAAAGTTTTTCAAGCAAACGGACCTAAGAAACAAGCAGGCGTGGCCATTCTAATCTCCAACAAAATTGACTTCAAACTAAAATCAATCAGAAGAGATGGAGATGGACATTTTATACTCATAACAGGAACAATTCATCAGGAGGAAGTCAAAATCCTGAATATCTATGCCCCTAATATAAAGCCTCCTACTTATGTAAAAGAAACAGTTCTAGAACTCAAGGCAGTCATCAAACCACACACACTAATAGTAGGAGACTTCAACACTCCTCTCTCACCAATGGACAGGTCAATCAGACAGAAACCTAACAGAGAATTAAGAGAATTATTGGAGGTATTGAATCAAATGGACTTAACAGACATCTATAGAACATTCCACCAAAATAGGAAAGAATATACCTTTTTCTCTGCAGCTCATGGAACCTTCTCGAAAATTGACCACATACTGGGTAACAAAGAAAATTCCACAGATACAAAAAAATATTAGTAACCACCTGTGTCTTGTCAGACCACCATGGATAAAAGTTAGAATTCAAGAACAGTGCTACCCCCAGGAAGCCAACAAATTCATGGAAGTTGAACAGTCAACTACTGAATCACCCCTGGGTCAAGGAAGAAATAAAGAAAGAAATTAAAGTCTTCCTTGAATTTAATGAAAATAAAGACACAACATACTCAAACCTATGGGACACTATGAAAGCAGTGCTAAGAGGAAAGTTCATAGCACTAAGTGCCCAATTAAAGAAAACAGAGAAAGCACACATGGGAGACTTAACAGCACACTTGAAAGATCTAGAAAAAAAAGAAGCTGATTCACCCAGGAGGTCTAGAAGACTGGAAATAATCAAACTGAGGGCTGAAATCAACAAAATAGAAACAGAGAAAACAATCCAAAGAATCAATGAATCAAAAAGCTGGTTCTTGGAGAAAATCAACAAGATCGACAAACCCCTATCCAAATTAATCAAACGGCAGAGAGAGATCATGCAAATTAATAAGATCAGAAATGAAAACGGGGACATAACCACAGACACAGAGGAAATTCAGAGAATCATTAGATCTTACTACGATAATTTATATGCCACAAAGCTGGAAAATGTAAAAGAAATGGAAATTGTTTTAGATAAGTACCATATACCAAAGTTAAACCAAGAACAGGTGAACAATCTAAATAGACCTGTTAGTCGTGAAGAATTAGAAGCTGTTATTAAAAATCTCCCTACCAAAAAAAGCCCAGGACCAGATGGTTTCAATGCAGAATTCTACCAGAACTTCCAGGAAGAGCTAATACCTATACTCCTTAATGTATTTCACAATATAGAAACAGAAGAATCACTGCCAAACTCTCTTTATGAAGCTACAGTTACCCTGATACCAAAACCACACAAAGACACAACCAGGAAAGAGAATTACAGACCAATATCACTCATGAACATTGAGGCAAAAATACTCAATAAAATACTGGCAAACCGATTCCAAGAATACATTAGGAAAATTATCCATTATGATCAAGTGGGCTTCATCCCAGAGATGCAGGGTTGGTTCAACATACGCAAATCTATCAATGTAATCCATCATATAAATAAACTGAAAGAAAAAAACCATATGATCATTGCATTGGATGCTGAAAAAGCATTTGACAAAATTCAATGCCCATTTATGATAAAGGTGTTGGAGAGACTAGGGATACAAGGATCATACCTAAATATAATAAAAGCAGTATACAGCAAGCCATCAGCTAACATCAAATTGAATGGAGAGAAACTCAAAGCCTTTCCACTAAAATCAGGAACACGACAAGGCTGTCCACTCTCTCCATACCTCTTCAATATAGTGCTTGAAGTTCTAGCAATAGCAATAAGACAACATAAGGGGATCAAGGGGATTCGAATTGGAAAAGATGAAGTTAAACTATTGTTATTTGCTGACGATATGATAGTTTACATAAGTGACCCCAAAAACTCTACCAAAGAACTCCTACAGCTGATAAACACCTTTAGTAATGTGGCAGGATACAAGATCAACTCCAAAAAATCAGTAGCCCTCCTTTACACAAAGGATAAAGAAGCAGAGAGGGAAATCAGAGAAACATCACCTTTCATGATAGCCACAAATAGCATGAAATATCTTGGGGTAATTCTAACCAAGGAAGTGAAAGACCTATTTGACAAGAACTTTAAGTCTTTGAAGAAAGAAATTGAGGAGGATACCAGAAAATGGAAAGACCTTCCCTGCTCTTGGATTGGGAGAATCAACATAGTAAAAATGGCAATTCTACCAAAAGCAATCTATAGATTCAATGCAATTCCCATCAAAATCCCATCAAACTTCTTCACAGACCTTGAGAGAACAATAATCAAGTTTATATGGCAAAACAAAAAACCCAGGATAGCCAAAACAATCTTATACAATAAAGGAACCTCTGGAGGCATTACCATCTCTGACTTCAAACTCTATTACAGAGCAACAGTATTGAAAACAGCTTGGTATTGGCATAACAACAGAGAAGTCGACCTATGGAATCGAATAGAAGACCCGGGTATTAACCCACAAACTTATGAACACCTGATTTTTGACAAGGGAGCTAAAGCTATACAATGGAAGAAAGATAGCATCTTTAACAAATGGTGCTGGCATAAATGGATGTCAACCTGTAGATGAATGAAAATAGATCCATATCTATCACCATGCACAAAACTCAGGTCCAAATGGATATAAGACATCAACATTAATCCATCCACTTTGAACCTGATAGAAGAGAAAGTGGGAAGTAGTCTACAAGATATAGGCACAGGAGACCACTTCCTAAGCAGAACCCCAGGAGCGCAGACAATAAGAGAAACAATAAATAAATGGGACCTACTGAAACTGAGAAGCTTCTGTAAAGCAAAGGACACTCTCAGTAAGACAAAAAGGCTACCTTCTGACTGGGAAAAGACCTTCACAAACCCTTCAACAGATAAAGGTCTTATCTCCAAAATATAAAGAACTAAAGAAACTAGACACTAAAACTCTAATTAACCCAATTAAAAAATGGGGTACTGAACTGAACAGAGAATTTACAACAGATGAACTTCGAATGGCCAGAAGACACTTAAGGTCATGCTCAACCTCCTTAGCGATCAGGGAAATGCAAATCAAAACAACTTTGAGATATCATCTTACACCTGTCAGAATAGCCAAACTCAAAAACACCAATGATAGCCTATGCTGGAGAGGATGTGGAATGAAGGGAACACTCATCCATTGTTGGTGGGAATGCAAACTTGTGCAGCCACTGTGGAAATCAGTGTGGCGGTTTCTCAGGAAACTGGGAGTCAACCTCCCTCAGGACCCAGCAATTCCACTCTTGGGAATATACCCTAGAGATTCCCGAACATATTACAAAAGCATTTGTTCAACTATGTTCATAGCAGCACTATTTATAATAGCCAGAACCTGGAAACAGCCTAGGTGCCCCTCAATAGAAGAATGGTTAAAAAAGGTGTGGAACATATACACATTAGAGTTTTACTCAGCGGTAAAAAACAATGACATCTTGAATTTTGCATGCAAATGGATGGACATAGAAAACGCTTTACTGAGTGAGGTAAGCCAGACCCAAAAAGAGGAACACGGTATGTATTCACTCATAAGTGGATTCTAACCATAATTAAAGGTCTTTGAGCCTATTATTCGTGATCCTAGAGAAGCTAAATAAGAAGATGAACCTGGTGAAGATTATTTAGCTATCCGCCAGGAGGTAGGAAATAGACAAGAGTCCCAGAACCCTCATCTGGCGATGGATGGAGATGGAGGCGGAGAACCACGTTGGAACACTGGACCTAGCTCCCTAGGTCCAAATGGGAGGCAGAAGGAAAGAGATCGTGAGCAAAGAAGGCAAGGGCACAGGAAACCTTCATCCGACGTTGGATGGCGATAGAGATGGAGACCCATATTGGAACACCGAACTGAGCACTCCACAGTCCAAATGAGGAACAGAATGATGAAGAAAATAAAAAAAGTAATCAGGACTGCGAGGGATGCGAGCACCCACTGATACAAGGGGACTGATATAATAAGAGTTCACCAAGGCCTGTTGGACTGGGACTGAACGAGGACGTGATCCAACCAGATTCTCTGAATGTGGCTGGCCCGGAGCCTTTTTGAAAAGCCATTGACAATGACACTGGGACTTGCTTCCTCTGCATATACTGGATTTTGGTGCTCCAGTCTGTTTGGACTCTCACCTTCCCTGGACCTGGAGGGAGGGGGGAGGAACTTGAACTTCCCACAGGGCTGGAAACCCTGACTGCTCTAGGGGATGGAGAGGGAGGAGGAGAGGGAGTGGGGGGAGTGGGAGGGTGTTAGGAGGAGGGGCTGAAATGGAAACTTTTATAATTTAATAAAAAAATAAAAAATAAAAAAAAAATAAAAAAAAAGTGTTTGCCGGGCGGTGGTGGCATACATGTTTAATCCCAGTACTCGGGAGGCAGAGGCAGGTTGATTTTTGTGAGTTCGAGGCCAGTCTAGTCTACAAAAACTAGTTCTAGAACAGGGACCAAAGCTACAGAGAAACCCTGTCTCAAAATACCAATAAATAAATAAATAATAAATAAATAAATAAATAAAGTGTTTTACCTAAATGTTTTATCTATAAATGAAGTAGACTATATTCGTTCATGGAATTAGTCTGTTATCTATGTTTATTAAGCCATCTCATCTTAGCTGTGACTATCTTGAAGATAAAGTGTTTACTATTACTGGTGAAATGCCTAGCCCAAGGAGAATATCTTTCTTTCATAACATTCACTCTTGTTGTACAAGTATTATCAATCTTTCCAGGCTTCAGTTATATCATGTGTCAGGACCAATAAACATACTCATCTCTCTCATGAGGTTCTGCACTTCATTACATTACCTTGTGATTAGACTACCACAGAATGACTCAGAACTACTTTAGGAAGAACAGAAAATTAATGTCTACTTCTCTTGAGAAACTGTTTGAAGAAAATGATGTGTTCAAAAATCCAGCCAATGAAAGTAAGTCTCCCACTCCCCCAGCAGATAAATTATAATGGGTAAATGGTGTAACAGTTAGGAGGGTCAAGTAGGTAGTAAATGAGCAAATAGTGAATGGATATCTGGCAAGCAAAAGTGAGGGGGATAAAGGTCATTAATCAATACTGGAAAAACTAGACTTGAGTCCAGAATTAAGAATATCACCCAGACAGTTGATGTGATTAAAACAGAAATATACAAAAATACATTATAAAGAAAAATATTTGAGCAAAAATCCTGGCCACCAAGGGGCACTGATCCTCTTGCAGAAGATTCATCATTGGGGTGAGTTTGCTCTGACCCGCGGCAGAAACCCAACAAGGAGGAGCTCAGACATCCCTGGTCCCCCTTGACTCCCTGGCCACTCTGCAGGGGCTAAGCCCTCTCACCTCCTAGCCCATCCCACCTTTCATCCATGAACCCCTTCCTTTATTCCTCCCTTCCTCCTTGGGGCCATAAAATCACCCAGCTCAGCCGGCTTGCAGGCTGGGGCTGGGCTGGAAGTGCAACCCAGCAGGAGGGAGTGCCTGTGTTTCAATAGCCTGCCTGCCAGTGGTGGAAAGGTAGGCCCTGCATCAGCTCAGCAAGAATCCTGGCCATCAAGGGGCGCTGAACCTCTAGCAAAAAATTCTTCAGAGGCGGGAACTTGACCCAGTACCAGAAGATCCATTAGAGAATGTTTGAAGGAAGAGATGGGCAGACGCTAAGGCAAGAATTCCTCCAACAATCTGAAAAACAACATGAAAACACCAGATCCCAGCAATCTTACTACAAAAGGACTTGAACACCCTGTTCTGGAAGAAGTGGAAAACAGTGTCATTATGAAAGCAATAGAGTCCCTTAAACAGGTTATGAATAACTCACTTAAAGAATTGAAAGAGACTCTCTTCTCCCCTCCCCTCTGGGGCCATAAGATCGTCCCAGAGCGGCTCCCTTGCACGCTGGGCCTGGGCTGTGGGCTCAGGTTGGCAGGGGCATTTCCTTTGCTTGGAGAGCCTGTCTGAGGACAGGCAAGCTCTGTCTCAGCTCAGCCACATTCCTGGCCAGCAAGAGACAGTGATCTTCTAGCAGACATCCTTTGGAGGAGGGGTGAGTTTTCTCCTGTCCCGAGGGCTTAGGCTAGGAGGAATTCAGACTTTCCCCGCCCCCCTCCACTTTCTGGTCACCAGGCAGAGGTGGGCCCACCCTGCGGAGCTCTCCCGAATCCTGTCCTAGCCTTTATCCAGGTACACCTTCCTCCCTTCCCCCCTCCCCTCTGGGGCCACAAGATCTCTCCAGAGCTGCTCCCTTGCACGCTGGGCCTGGACTGTGGGCTCAGGCCGGCAGGGGCATTTCTTTGCTTTGAGAGCCTGCCTGAGGACAGGCAAGCTCTGTCTCAGCTCAGCCACACTCCTGGGAGCAAGAGACAGTGATCTTCTAGCAGACATCCTTTGGAGGAGGGGTGAGTTTTCTCCTGTCCTGAGGGCTTTGGCTGGGAGGAATTCAGACTTTACCCGTCCCCCTCGACTTTCTAGTCACCAGGCAGAGGTGGGTCCTCCCTGCGGAGCTCTCCCAAATCCTATCCCAGCCTATATCCAGGTACACCTTCCTCTCTTCTCCCCTCCCCTCTGGGGCCACAAGATCGTCCCAGAGCTGCTCCCTTGCATGCTGGGCCTGGGCTGTGGGCTCAGGTTGGCAGGGGCAGTTCATTTGCTTTGAGAGCCTGACTGAGGACAGGTAAGCTCTGTCTCAGCTCAGCCACAATCCTGGCCAGCAAGAGACAGTGATCTTTTAGCAGACATCCTTTGGAGGAGGGGTGAGTTTTCTCCTGTCCCGGGGGCTTTGACTAGGAGGAATTCAGTCTTTCCCTGCCCCCCTCGACTTTCTCATCACCAGGCAGAAGAGGCTTCTCCCTGCAGAGCTCTCCCGAATCCTGTCCCAGTCTTTATCCAGGCACACCTTCCTCTCTTCCCCCCCTTCCCTCAGGGGCCACAAGATCTCCCCAGAGCAGCTCCCTTGTGCGCTGTGCCAGGGCTGTGAGTGCAACTCGGCAGGAGGGAGGGCCTGTGTTTCAATAGACTACCTGCCGAAAGGTAGACCTTCTGTCAGTGAAGTCCCTGCCCAACAAGGGAACCTGACCTGGTACCAGAGGTTCCAATAGAGAGCATTTGAAGGAAGAGAGGGGCAGACGCCAAGGCAAGAACTCCTCCAACAATCTAAAAAACAACATGAAAACACCAGATACCAATGACCCTACAATAGAAGGTCTTGAACATCTTAATTCAGAAGAAGCGGGAAAAAATGCCATTATGAATGCAATAGAGTCCCTTAAACAGGATATGAATAACTCCCTTAAAGAACTGGATGAGAAGTACAACAAAAAGATTAAAGAAATGAGTAAAGAAATGGATGAGAAATATAACAAAAAGTTCGAAGAAATGAGCAAATCAATGAATGATACACTGGGAAACCAAGAAAAAACAATCAAGCAGGTAATGGAAACAGTTCAAGAATTGAAAACTGAAATGGAGGCAATGAAGAAAACACAAAACGAGGGCTGGCTGGATATGGAAAATCTAGGTAAACGAACAGAGATTACAGAATCAAGCATAACCAATAGGATACAAGAGATGGAAGAACGAATCTCAGAGTCTGAAGATACCATAGAGAAAATAAATGCTCTTATCAAAGAAATCAGCAATTCCAATAAATTCTCATCACAAAACATTCAAGAAATCTGGGACACAATAAAAAAACCAAATCTAAGAATAATAGGGATCGAAGAAGGAGAAGAACTGCAGATCAAAGGACCAGAAAATATATTCAACAAAATTATAGAAGAAAACTTGCCCATCCCAAAGAGTGATATTCCTATGAAGGTGCAAGAAGCAGACAGAACACCGAATAGACTGGATCAAAAAGAACATCCCCTCGCCATATAATAATCAAAACACAAAGCATTCAGATTAAAGAAAGGATATTAAAACTGCAAAGGAAAAAGGTCAAGTAACCTATAAAGGTAAACCTATCAGACTTACACCAGACTTCTCTATAGAAACCATGAAAGCCAGAAGGTCCTGGATAGAGGTACTGCAGAAACTAAGGGACCATGGATGCAAGCCCAGACTAATATACCCAGCCAAGCTCTCATTCACTATCAACGGAGAAAACAAAATATTCCAGGATAAAAACAAATTTAAACAATACGTAACTACTAATCCAGCCTTAAAGAGAATATTAGAGGGAAAATTACATCCCAAGGAATCCAACATTGCCAACACTGACTACAATAACTCAGACATCTAGCGACCCTTCACTAGCACAACTCAAAGAAGGAAAACACATACACTCTACTACCCCAAAAAAATGACTGGAGTCAACAACCACTGGTCATTAATATCTCTTAATATCAATGGACTCAATTCACCTATAAAGAGGCACAGACTTAGAGATTGGATACGAAAGCAGGATCCAACATTCTGCTGTTTACAAGAAACACACCTCAACCACAAAGACAGACACCTACTCAGAGTAAAGGGTTGGGAAAAGGTTTTCCAAGCAAATGGACCTAAGAAACAAGCAGGTGTGGCCATTGTAATATCTAACAAAATCGACTTCAAACTAAAATCAATCAGAAGAGATGGAGATGGACATTTCATACTCATAACAGGAACAACTCATCAGGAAGAAGTCTCAATCCTGAATATCTATGCCCCTAATATAAAGGCACCCACATATGTAAATGAACCTCTTCTAGAAATCAAGGCAGTCATCAAACCACACACATTAATAGTAGGAGACTTCAACACTCCTCTCTCACCAATGGACAGGTCAATCAGACAGAAACCAGACAGAGAATTAAGAGATTTACTTGAGGTATTGAATCAAATGGACTTAGCAGACATCTATAGAACACTCCACCCAAATAGGAAAGAGTATACCTTCTTCTCTGCAGCTCATGGAACCTTCTCGAAAATTGACCACATACTTGGTAACAAAGCAAACTTCCACAGATACAAAAAAATATTAGTAACCACCTGTGTCTTGTCAGATCACCATGGATTAAAATTAGAATTCAACAACAATGGTACCCCCAGGAAGCCAACAAACTCATGGAAGTTGAACAGTCAACTACTAAATCACCCCTGGGTCAAGGAAGAAATAAAGAAAGAAATTAAAGTCTTCCTTGAATTTAATGAAAACAAAGACACAACATACTCAAACCTATGGGACACTATGAAAGCAGTGCTAAGAGGAAAGTTCATAGCAATAGGTGCCCAAATAAAGAAAACGGAGAAAGCACACATTGGAGAAATAACAGCACACTTGAAAGCCCTAGAAAAAAAAGAAGCTGATTCATCCAGGAGGAGTAGAAGACTGGAAATAATCAAACTGAGGGCTGAAATCAACAAAATAGAAACACAGAAAACAATCCAAGAATCAATGAATCAAAAAGCTGGTTCTTGGACAAAATCAAGAAGATTGACAAACCCCTATCCAAACTAATCAAACGGCAGAGAGAGAACATGCAAATTAATAGGATCAGAAATAAAAAGGGGGACATAACCACAGACACAGAGGAAATTCAGAGAATCATTAGATCTTATTACGAAAGTTTATATGCCAAAAAGTTGGTAAATGTAAAAGAAATGGACATTTTTTTTAGATAAGTACCATATACCAAAGTTGAACCAAGAACAGGTGAACAATCTAAATAGAACTGATAGTCGCGAAGAATTAGAAGCTGTTATCAAAAATCTCCCTACCAAAAAAAGCCCAGGACCAGATGGTTTCAATGCAGAATTCTACCAGAACTTCCAGGAAGAGCTAATATCTATACTCCTTAATGTATTCCATAATATAGAAACAGAAGAGTCATTGCCAAACTCCTTTTATGAAGCTACAGTTACCCTAATACCAAAACCACACAAAGACACAACCAAGAAAGAGAATTACAGGCCAATCTCACTCATGAACATCGACGCGAAAATTCTCAATAAAATACTGGCAAACCGAATCCAAGAACACATTAGAAAAATTATCCATTATGATCAAGTAGGCTTCATCCCAGAGATGCAGGGATGGTTCAACATACGCAAATCTATCAATGTAATCCATTATATATATAAACTGAAAGAAAAAAACCATATGATCATTTCATTGGATGCTGAAAAAGCATTTGACAAAATTCAGCACCCATTTATGATAAAGGTGTTGGAGAGACTGGGGATACAAGGATCATACCTAAATATAATAAAAGCAATATACAGCAAGCCGACAGCTAACATCAAATTGAATGGAGAGAAACTCAAAGCCTTTCCACTAAAATCAGGAACACGACAAGGCTGTCCACTTTCTCCATACCTCTTCAATATAGTGCTTGAAGTTCTAGCAATAGCAATAAGACAACACAAGGAGATCAAGGGGATTCGAATTGGAAAGGATGAAGTTAAACTTTCGTTATTTGCTGACGATACGATAGTGTACATAAGTGACCACAAAATCTCTACCAAAGAACTCTTACAGCTGATAAACACCTTTAGTAGTGTGGCAGGATACAAGATCAACTCCAAAAAATCGGTAGCCCTCCTATACACAAAGGATAAAGAAGCAGAGAGGGAAATCAGAGAAACATCACCTTTCATGATAGCCACAAATAGCATAAAATATCTTAGGGTAACTCTAACCAAGGAAGTGAAAGACCTATTTGACAAGAACTTTAAGTCTTTGAAGAAAGAAATTGAGGAGGATACCAGAAAATGGAAAGACCTTCCCTGCTCTTGGATTGGGAGAATCAACATAGTAAAAATGGCAATTCTACCAAAAGCAATCTATAGATTCAATGCAATCCCCATCAAAATCCCATCAAACTTCTTCACAGACCTTGAGAGAACAATAATCAACTTTATATGGAAAAACAAAAAACCCAGGATAGCCAAAACAATCTTATACAATAAAGGAACTTCAGGAGGCATTACCATCCCTGACTTCAAACTCTATTACAGAGCTACAGTATTGAAAACGGCTTGATATTGGCATAAGAACAGAGAAGTCGACCTCTGGAATCGAATAGAAGACCCGGATATTAACCCACAAACCTATGAGCACCTAATTTTTGACAAGGGAGCTAAAGGTATACAATGGAAGAAGGAAAGCATCTTTAACAAATGGTGCTGGCATAACTGGATGTCTTCCTGTAGAAGGATGAAAGTAGATCCATACCTATCACCATGCACAAAAATCAGGTCCAAATGGATTAAAGACATCAACATTAATCCATCCACTTTGAACCTGATAGAAGAGAAAGTGGGAAGTAGTCTACAAGATATAGGCACAGGAGGCCTCTTCCTAAGTAGGACCCCAGTAGCACAGACAATAAGAGAAACAATGAATAAATGGGACTTCCTGAAACTGAGAAGCTTCTGTAAAGCAAAGGACACTGTCAGTAAGACAAAAAGGCTGCCTTCTGACTGGGAGAAAATCTTCACCAACCCCTCATCAGACAAAGGTCTGATCTCCAAAATATACAAAGAACTCAAGAAACTAGACACTAAAACTCTAATTAACCCAATTAAAAAATGGGGTACTGAACTGAACAGAGAATTCACAACAGATGAACTTCGAATGGCCAGAAGACACCTAAGGTCATGCTCAACCTCCTTAGTGATCAGGGAAATGCAAATCAAAACCACGTTGAGACACCATCTTACACCTGTCAGAATAGCTAAAGTCAAAAACACCAACGATAGCCTATGCTGGAGAGGATGAGGGGTGAGGGGAACACTCATCCATTGTTGGTGGGAATGCAAACTTGTGCAGCCACTGTGGAAATCAGTGTGGCGGTTTCTCAGGAAACTGGGAGTCAACCTCCCTCAGGACCCAGCAATTCCACTCTTGGGAATATACCCTAGAGATTCCCGAACATACTACAAAAGCATTTGTTCAACTATGTTCATAGCAGCAGTATTTGTAATAGCCAGAACCTGGAAACAGCCTAGGTGCCCCTCAATAGAAGAATGGTTAAAAAAGGTGTGGAACATATACACATTAGAGTTTTACTCAGTGGTAAAAAACAATGACATCTTGAATTTTGCATGCAAATTGATGGAAATAGAAAACGCTTTACTGAGTGAGGTAAGCCAGACGCAAAAAGAGGAACACGGTATGTATTCACTCATAAGTGGATTCTAACCATAATTAAAGGTTTTGAGCCTAGTATTCGTGATCCTAGAGAAGCTAAATAAGAAGACGAACCTGATGAAGATTATTTCGCTATCTGCCGGGAGGTAGGAAATAGTCAAGAGTCCCAGGTAACCTCGGGTCCATGGGGGTGGGTGGGAGGGGTGTTGGAAGGCGAGAGGGTTAGGGAGGAGGGCGTAGGGGAGGAATGGAAAAAGCTCGGTTGACCGGGATGGGGGGAAGGGAGGAAGGATGAATATGGGATCAGGGAAGAATATATTTCAACTAAGGGAGTCATGTTAGGGTTTACATGAGACTTGATTATATATGGGATCCCAGGTCCAAGGAGAGATCCCCAGATTGTTCTCTGGACAGTGGAGTGGGTGCCTGAACCGGCCTTGGCCCATAACCATACTGATGAATATTTTGCTTATCACCATAGATCCTTCATCTGGCGATGGATGGCGATACAGACAGAGACCCACATTGGAGCACCAGACTCAGCCTCCCAACGTCCAGATGAGGAGCAGAAGGAGGAAGAAAATGAAAAAATAAACAATGTCTGCGAGGGATGCTATCACCCACTGATACAAGGGGACGGATCTAATGAGAGTTTACCAAGGCCAGCTGGACTGGGACTGAACGAGGACGTGATCCAACCAGTTTCTCTGAATGTGGCCGGATTCTCTGAGTGTGGCTGGCCCGGCGTCTTTCTGAACGGCCATTGACAATGACACTTGGACATGTTTCCTCTGCATATACTGGATTTTGGGGATCCAGTCTGTTTGGATGCTCACCGTCCTGGACCTGGAGGGAGGGGGGAGGAGCTTGGACTTCCCACAGGGCAGGAGGCCCTGACTGCCTTTAGGGACAAAGAGGGAGGAGGGGAGGGAGGGGGGAGTGGGAGGGTGTTGGGAGGAGGGGCGTAAATGGAAACTTTTATAATTTAATAAAATTACTTAAAAAAAATAAAAATAAAAAAATTAAAATAAGAATTGAAAGAGAAGTATAACAAAAAGATTGAAGAAATGAGTAAAGAAATAGAAGAGAAATATAACAAAAGGTTTGAAGAAATGAGTAAATCTGTAAACAATACCCTGGGAAACCAAGAATAAGCAATCAAACAGTTGCTTGAACTAATGGAAACAGTTCCAGAATTGAAAACTGAAATGGAGGCAGTGAAGAAAACACAATCCGAGGGCTGGCTGGATATGGAAAATAGAGGTAAACAAACAGAGACTTCAGAAACAAGCATAACCAATAGAATACAAGACATAGAAGAACGAATATCAGATTATGAAGACAACATAGAGAAAATAAACGCTCTGACCAAAGAAAACAACAAATCTAATAAATTCTCATCACAAAACATTCAGGAAATTTGGGACATAATAAAAAAACCAAATCTAAGAATAATAGGGGTAGAAGAAAGAGAAGAATTGCAGATCAAAGGTCCAGAAAATATATTCAACAAAATTATAGAAGAAAACTTGCCCAACCTAAAGAACAATATTCCTATGAAGGTTCAAGAAGCATACAGAACACCGAATAGACTGGATCAAAAAAAACATCCCCTCGTCATATAATAATCAAAACACAAAGCATTCAAATTAAAGAAAGAGTATTAAGAGCTGCAAAGGAAAAAAGTCAAGTAACTTATGAAGGTAAACCTATCAGACTTACACCAGACTTCTCTATGGAAACCATGAAAGCCAGAAGGTCCTGGATAGAGGTACTGCAGAAACTAAGAGACCATGGATGCAAGCTCAGACTACTATACCCAGCCAAGCTATCATTCACTATCAACGGAGAAAATAAAATATTCCAGGATAAAAACAAATTTAAACAATACGTAACTACAAATCCAGCCTTACAGAAAGTACTAGAAGGAAAATCACAACCCAAGGAATCCAACATTCCCAACACTGCCTACAATAACTCAGACAGCTAGTGACCCTTCACAACCACAACTCAAAGAAGAGAAACACATACACTCTACTACCAAAAATAAATAAATAAATAACTGGAGTCAACAACCACTGGTCATCAATATCACTTAATATCAATGACGCAATTAACCAATAAAAAGGCACAGACTTAGAGATTGGATATGAAAACAGGATCCAACATTCTGTTGTTTACAATAAAAAAAACCTCAACCACAAAGACAGACACCTACTCAGGGTAAAGGGTTGGGAAAAGGTTTTCCAAGCAAATAGTCCTAAGAAACAAGTGGGTGTGGCTATTCTAATATCTAACAAAGTCGACTTCAAACTAAAATCAATCAGAAGAGACAGAGATGGACATTTCATACTCATAACAGGAACAATCCATCAGGAAGAAGTCTCAATCCTGAATATCTATGCCCCTAATATAAAGCCACCCACTTATGTAAAAGAAACACTTCTAGAACTCAAGGCAGTCATCAAACCACACACACTAACAGTAGGAGACTTCAACACACCTCTCTCACCAATGAACAGGTCAATCAGACAGAAACCTAGCAGAGAAATAAGAAAATTATTGGAGGTATTGAATCAAATGGACTTAACAGACTATAGAACATTCTACCCAAATAGGAAAGAATATACCTTCTTCTCTGCAGCTCATGGAACCTTCTCAAAAATTGACCACATACTCGGTAACAAAGCAATATTCCACAGATACAAAAAAATATTAGTAACGACCTGTGTCTTGTCAGACCACCATGGATTAAAGTTAGAATTCGACAACAATGCTACCCGCCAGGAAGCCAACAAACTCATGGAAGCAGAACAGTCAGCTACTGAATCACGCCTGGGTCAAGGAAGAAATAAAAAAAGAAATTAAAGTCTTCCTTGAATTTAATGAAAATAAAGACACAACATACTCAAACCTATGGGACACTATGAAAGCAGTGCTAAAAGGAAAGTTCATTGCACTAAGTGCCCAATTAAAGAAAACGGAGAAAGCACACATTGGAGACTTAACAGCACACTTGAAAGCTCTAGAAAAAAAAGAAGCAGATTAACCCAGGAGGAGTAGAAGACTGGAAATAATCAATCTGAGGGCTGAAATCAACAAAATAGAAACACAGAAAACAATCCATAGAATCAATGAAACAGAAAGCTGGCTCTTGGAGAAAATCAACAAGATTGACAAACCCCTATCCAAACTAATCAAATGGCAGAGAGAGAACATGCACATTAATAAGATCAGAAATGAAAAGGGGGACATAACCACAGACACAGAGGAAATTCAGAGAATCATTAGATCTTACGACAAAAGCCTGTATGCCACAAAATTGGAAAATGTAAAAGAAATGGACATTTTTTTAGATAAGTACCATATACCAAAGTTGAACCAAGACAAGGTGAACAATCTAAATAGACCTGCCAGTCGTGAAGAATTAGAAGCTGTTATCAAAAATCTCCCTACCAAAAAAAGCCCAGGACCAGATGGTTTCAATGCAGAATTCTGCACAAAGAATTCCACACAAAGACACAACCAAGAAAGAAAATTGCAGGCCTATCTCACTCATGAACATTGCCACAAAAATTCTCAATAAAATACTGGCAAACCGAATTCAAAAACACATTAGAAAAATTATCCATTATGATCAAGTGGGCTTCCTCCCAGAGGTGCAGGGTTGGTTCAACATATGCAAATCTATCAATGTCATCCATCATATAAATAAACTGAAAGAAAAAAACATATGATCATTTCACTGGATGCTGAAAAAGCATTTGACAAAATTCAATGCCCATTTATGATAAAGGTGTTGGAGAGATTGGGGATACGAGGATCATATCTAAATATAATAAAAGCAATATATAGCAAGCCGACCGTTAACATCAAATTGAACTGAGAGAAACTCAAAGCCATTCCACTAAAATCAGGAACACAACAAGGCTGTCCACTCTCTCCATACCTCTTCAATACAGTGCTTGAATTTCTAGCAATAGCAATAAAACAACTTAAGGGGATCAAGGGGATTCAAATTGGAAAGGAAGTAGTTAAACTTTCGTTATTTGCAGACGATATGATAGTGTACATAAGTGACCCCAAAAACTCTACCAAAGAACTCCTAAAGCTGATAAACACCTTTAGTAATGTGACAGGATACAAGATCAACTCCAAAAAATCGGTTGCCCTCCTACACACAAAGGATAAAGAAGCAGAGAGGGAAATCAGAGAAACATCACCTTTCACGATAGCCACAAATAGCATAAAATATCTTGGGGTAACTCTAACAATAAGAGAATCGATGAATGAATGGGACCTACTGAAACTGAGAAGCTTCTGTAAAGCAAAGGACACTGTCATTAAGACAAAAAAGCTACCTTCCGAATGGGAGAAGGTCTTCACCAACCCCTCAGACAAAGGTCTGATCTCCAAAATATACTAAGAACTCAAGAAACTAGACACTAAAACTCTAATTAACCCAATTAAGAAATGGGGTACTGAACAGAACAGAGAATTCTAAACAGAAGAACTTGGAATGGCCAAAATGCACTTAAGGTCATGCTCAAGCTCCTTAGCGATCAGGGAAATGCAAATCAAAACAACTTTGGGATACCATTTTACACCTGTCAAAATAGCCAAACTTTCCAGCATAGGCTGGAAAATAGCTTTTCCAGCCTATGCTGGAAAGGATGTGGAGTGAGGGGAACACTCATCCATTGTTGGTGGGAATGCAAACTTGTGCAGCCACTGTGGAAATCAGTGTGGCAGTTTCTCAGGAAACTGGGAGTCAACCTCCCTCAGGACCCAGCAATTCCACTCTTGGGAATATACCCAAGAGATGCCCTATCATACTACAAAAGCATTTGTTCAACTATGTTCATAGCAGCACTAATTGTAATAGCCAGAACATGGAAACAACCTAGGTGCCCCTCAATAGAAGAATGGATAAAGAAGGTGTGGAACATATACACATTAGAGTTTTACTCAGCGGTAAAAAACAATGACATCTTGAATTTTGCATGCAAATGGATGGAAATAGAAAATGCTTTACTGAGTGAGGTAACCCAGACCCAAAAAGAGGAATATGGTATGTACTCCCTCATAAATGGATTCTAGCCATAATTAAAGGTCTTTGAGCCTATAATTTGTGATCCTAGAGAAGCTGAATAAGAAGGTGAACCTGAAGAAAATCATATAGTTATCCTCCTGGATAATGGAAGTAGACAAGATTGCCAGGCAAACTTGGGTGCACGGGGTGGGGAGGTGGAACTAAGGGGAAATGGTTAGAGAGAAGAGAGAAGGGGAGGATTGGGGAGAGCTTGGGGGAATGGGACGGTGGGGGGAGGGAGGAAGGATGGATATGGGAGCAGGGAGGTATGTATCTCAATTAAGGGAGACATTTTAGCGTTTGCAAGAGACTTGATTCTAGAGGGGTTCCCAAGCCCAAGGAGAGGTCCCCAGATTGTTCCCTGGGCAATAGAGAAGAGGGTGCCTGAACTGGCCTCGTCCCATAACCATATATATTTTGTATATCACCATAGAACCCTCATCTGGCGATGGATGGAGATAGAGACAGAGACACATATTGGAACACTAGACTTAACTCCCTAGGTCCAAATGAGAATTAGAAGGAGGGAGAACGTGAGCAAGAAAGGCAGGACCAGAGGGAACCTTCGTCTGACGATAGATGGAGATAGAGATGGAGACCCACATTGGAGCACTGGACTGAGCCCCCAAGGTCCAAATGAGGAGCAGAAGGAGGGAGAACATGAAAAAGGAAATCAGGACCGCGAGGGGTGCGTTCAACCTCTGAAACAAGGGGACTGATCTAATGAGAGCTCATCAAGGCCAGCTGGACTGGGACTGAACGAGCATGTGATCAAACCGGAGTCTCTGAATGTGGCTGACATGGGTGCTGACTAAGAAGCCATTGACAATGGCACTGGGTCTTGTTTTGTCTGCATATACTGGCTTTTTGGGATCCTAGTCTGCTTGGATGCTCACCTCCCTAGACCTGGAGGGAGAAGGGAGGAACTTGAACTTCCCACAGGGCAGGGAACCCTGACTGCTCTTAGGACTGGAGAGGGAGGAGGAGAGGGAGTGGGGGGGGGAGAGGGTGGGGGGAATGGGCGGGTATGGAAAGGAGGGGAGGAAGTGGAAATTTATTTACAAACAAAATAAATAAATATATAAATATTAACAATATTTATAAACAAATAAATAAATAAATTTAAAAAAAATATTTGAGAACAAAGGTAAAAAATGCAAGCATGTATGTGCAAATATATGCAGAAACTATAAAGGTTGCTCAATTACCTAGCATAAATAATCCATAATATATCTTTGAGAATTATTTTAATGCAATATTTTCAAATAGCAATAAAACATTAGTAATAAACATTTGTAAATAATGAAAACTGTGACAAGAAAACGTTCTGTGGCTAAAAGCTAGTCAATGTTCACTTTTGGATTAAAGAGAAAATCAAAGCTGAAGTTATAGCAGTTAGAATTCAAGGAAACTAAAATCAAGGAAAAATGGATTTTGTGTCTTCAGAAATAAAAGTAATTAAGTAAATGCATAAAAAATTCAGATCAAGGCTCCATGGGTACAATTTCCCTACAATATCTAGGAGACACAATATCACAGCAAACTTCCTGTTCCTCTAATTAAGAAAGCCATTCAAAGTTAAGGAAAAAAATTAGAACATCAAAATAGGTACAACCTAAAATTAAGAAACAAAAATCTACTCAAGGAAAATGATATGGGTACATATTGAGAAGAAAGAGGCAAAATGGGATGTTTGAATCTGAAAATGGGGCTGGAAATTTTATTTGTTAAATATTAATATTCACTGTTTAAAAATATTTTTATTTATTGAAAGTTTCATCCTTTTATACAATGTATTTTCATTATACCTATTGATCACTACCACCCTCTGATTTTTCCTAGAGACCCCCAATCCCATCTTCCTCCCAATTTCAGGTCTTGTTTTTTTCTATTAATGAATATTTGAATCCAGGTAGTGCTGCACATTTGAGAGCTGACACCTGAGTCCAGTTAGTGCTACCCTTTTGAGAGGTGATTGATTTCATCACAAAGACTCTACCATAATAAATGAACTAATTCAAAGCTGAACAGAAAAAAATGACTCTAGCTAAAGGAACATGGCCCTTGGACTTGTCACTTGTTCTTCTCCTTGTTCCTTTCCTGCTTCTTGGCTGTCATGAGGTACAGAGCTTCACTTAACATTTTGTCTAGTGATGTCATTTATCCATCAATCTCAAAAATGGGACTAAGCTACCATGAACTAAAACTTCTAGTAGGAGCTAAAATAACTCTTTGCTCTCTTGTGTGCTTGGATATTTTGTCACAGTCATGCAGAGACAAGTAAAGGAAAGAACCCAGCAGTGTTTCACAAACATCTCTGTGGACAATAGTGTGAATGAACAAGGAACAAAATGTAAATGACTAAAGTAAGTTCACTTTTAAGAAAAAAATGAACAAGTTCAAGCTACACAATTATTTTTAGGCCATGTGGCAGGGCTTGTTTTATTATTTTCTTCTTTCATTAAAAATAGATTTTTTTCTTAAAATATATCCTGATTAACATTCCCCTCCCACTTCCTCCTGACATCTACTTCCATCTTGATCCACCACTTTCTGTCTCTCATTAGAAAACAAGCTGGCTTCTTAGTGAGAGATTAAAATATAATATAATAACATAAAACAAACCAAGCAAACAGAAACAAAAGAGCGCAAGAAAAGGCATAAGAAACAGATGTAGATACAGAGACCCTCCCATTCACATACTCTAAAATCCCATAAAAACACAATACTGGAAGCCATAACATACAAAGAAGAAAGCACTGACTGCTCCTGCAGAGGTCATGAGCTCACTTCCTAGCCCTCCTATGCAGGTCACCATCGTCTGTCGTCCCACACCCTCTGTGGTGAGCAGAAAGCAAACTAAATCAGACAACCTGCCAAATCCCAATATTAGATATTAAGACCTAATACACTTAGGAATATTTTCTAAAGTAGTAGTCAATAAAAGCTAGTATTTTGTACAGTACCAAATAATGCTATAGCATATATAAAAAATAAGTAAACAGTAGAAAAATCTATCAATAATACTTACTGAATTCATAAAGCTAAACAAGAAAATAAAAGATCATATCAGCAAACCTAAAAAAGTCTAAAATTCAAAATTATATAAACATTTAACAAAATAGAAATAATAAAAACCTGTCCAAATATAATAAAAACTGTTCTCCAAAACCCAGATGCTTATTCTAAACTATTGAATATAAAAAAAAACTTTTCTACTGAACTTAAATTAAAAAGAAACCTGATTTATTATAGATCCCTTAGAGCAGGAACCAAGTTGAAATGAATATTACCTGTCTTGGAGATTCTAACAAAAACTGTCAGATATGAAAATACAATTATTATGTATGTGATAAAAATAATAGAATGACAGTAATTTTGTGAAAAAAATCTGAGTATATATTATGAGAGTTTAAATCATTTAAAATTGTATTTGAGTTCAATGGAAAAAGTTCAATGGAATGGTTCACTTACTACTGAAGTATAAGCTATTAAACCTTTGGAGAAATGTGAAAATTCAATCCCATCTCACACCTCAAACAAAATAATATCCATGAGAGAAAAACCTTAAAATGCAAATGAATAGAAAAATACTGTAGAAGTAAATTCAGAGACTGTTTTTCTTTTGCTAACAAAGGGAAAACACACAAGAAGACATTAAAGAACTTGATTTTATATGCTGTCAAGTTGAATTAAAACTGCCAGAGTAATGAAAAGAATGTGATTTGTTTTAATTAAGCTGTCTTAATATGATTTTGTTTTAATAAAACTGAATTCTTTATCTATCCCTGATTTTCTGTTAGCTTCTATTGGTAAGTGACCTTAGATCACCATAACAACTGTCCAGGACAGAGACAGTCCACAAGCCTCCTAATTAACTAATATGTATTATCCTAATCATTCTCTAATCCATTCTCCATATGCCCCACATAAAACATAAATTTATCATAATTTCTCTGCTTAAAATCTTCCAAAGAATACCTGTTGCCTTCAAAAGAGAGTCTATACTCAGTGAATCTTATTCTGCCTTTATGTGACCCACTTTGGTCTATTCTAATCTCCTGACGTCTCCCTGTAAAACCTCTCAAAAAGGTTCAATATTCTCTTTTGCTTATAGATTTCTGGACATTTTGGATTTGCATCACATTTCATTATGTTTTAGTAGAATTCTGTTATCCTACCTACCCTGTTATATTTGTTATCTCTTTCTACTCATCTTATATACTTTTACACCTAAATTCCCCCAGAATGCTTTTGGGGGCCTTCCTAGACTAAGAGAGACCTGTGTTTTTTAGCCTTTCAAATTATCTAATGGACATTGCAGCTTAACATGTGTCACATATTTTTGCTGGTTAGTCCACTCTATCAACCAGATCAAACATAATTGAAGATAAGAGGGGTTTTCCCCACTGTTTAACAGTTCTTTTTTATTCCTTCATCTCAGGGTATAAAAATAAAAATTCTTTGAGTCCAGTGTCCTGAGACACTGGACACATGAATGATTAAGGCAGAAACAGGGTATTTTTAAGCTATGTGACAGATAATCAAGTAATTCTACAAATCATCCAAAACCAGGGGTATAATAATAAGAAAAGAAGATACAAGAGGGGTAGAAAGATGGCTATGAGGGTAAAGGTGCATACGATCTAGTCTAAAAACTTGAATTTGATGTCCTCCTTTGATCCCCACACCCATAACTTTGCACTTGCATGCAAACATACACAAATACGCACAAAAATAAATGCAGTAATACAGTAATAGGTAAAACAACAAACAAAAAAATAACAGAGTTAAAATATGAATATGAATAAGAAGCTTTTTATTTTCAGGAAGTACCACTTATTGTTTCTCTCAGTGTCTGTGCTGCTGGGGTTATATTTAGGAAGTGGTCTCCTGTGCCCATGCATTCAAGTATACTTTCTACTTTCTCTTCTATAAGGTTCAGTGTGGCCTCCAGAAGTTCTTTTATTTTTTATTTATTTATTTATTTATTTATTTATTTATTTTTCATTCTACCCCCCGATCCCTATGCTCCCAGTTTTGTCAGGCGATCTTGTCTGTTTCCAATTTCCAGGTAGGTCTATGTATGTTTTTCTTTGGGTTCATCTTCTTACTTTGCTTCTGTAGGATCATGAACTAGAGGCTCAGTGAGTACATACCATATTCATCCTTTTGTGCCTGTGTTACCTCACTAAAGATATTGTTTTCTAATTCCATCCATTTACATGCAAAATTCAAGATGTCATTGCTTTTTACTGCTGAGTAGTATTCTAATGTGTAACTGTGTCACATTTTCTTTATCCATTCTTTGGTTGAGGGGCATCTAGGTTGTTTCCAGATTATGGCTATTACAAATAATGCTGCTATAAACATAGTTGAACAAATGCTTTTGTAGTATGATTAAGTATCTTTTGGGTATATGCCCAAGAGTGGAATTGCTGGATCCTGAGGTAGGTTGATTCTCAGTTTTCTGAGAAACCACCATACTGATTTCCAAGGTGATTGTACAAGTTTGCATTCCTACCAACAATGGGTGAGTGTTCGTTCCCCTTACTCCACATCCTCTCCAGCATAAGCTATCACTGGTGGTTTTTTTTTTGAAAGTAATTTTATTAAATTATAAAAGTTTCCATTTCCGCCCCTCTTCCCAACACCCTCCCACTCCCCCCACTGCCTCTCCTCCTCCCTCTTTGTCCCTAACGGCAGTCAGGGTTTCCTGCCCTGTGGGAAGTTCAAGTTCCTCCCCCCTCCCTCCAGGTCCAGGAAGGTGAGTATCCAAACAGACTGGATCCCAAAAATCCAGTATATGCAGAGGAAACAAGTCCCAGTGTCATAGTCAATGGCTTTTCAGAAAGACTTCGGGCCAGCCACATTCAGAGAATCCGGCCAAATTCCGAGAATCTGGTTAGATCACGTGCTCGTTCAGTCCCAGTCCAACTGGCCTTGGTAAACTCTCATTAGATCCGTCCCCTTGTATCAGTGGGTGATAGCATCCCTCACAGTCCTGATTTCCTTTTTCATGTTCTTCCTCCTTCTGCTCCTCATTTGGACCTTGGGGGGCTCAGTCCGGTGCTCCAATGTGGGTCTCCGTCTGTATCGGTCTGTATCGCCGTCCTTCGCCAGATGAAGGATCTGGATGGGAGCTGGGATGGCAGGCGGGAGCCAGAAGTTCTTTTATTGTACAGGATTGTTTTGGCTATCCTGGGTTTTTGTTTGTTTGTTTGTTTTTCCATATGAAGTTAAGTACTGTTCTTTCGAGGTCTGTGAAGAATTTTGCTGGGATTTTGATGGGCATTGCATTGAATCTGTAGATTGTTGTTGGTGAGATTGCCATTTTTACTATGTTAATTCTGCCTACCCAAGAACATAGGAGATATTTCTACTTTCTGATGTTTTCTTCAATTTCTTTCTTCAAACATTTAAAGTTCTTGTCATACAAGCCTTCCACTTGTTTGGTTAAGAGTTACTCCGAGATATTTTGTTCTATTTGTGGCTATTGTGAAGTGTGTTGTTTCTCTGATTTTTTTCCCTACCCCTTTTATCATCTGTGTACAAGGGGCTACTGATTTTTTTGAGTTAATCTTGTATCCTGGTACATTACTGAAAGTATTTATGAGTTGTAGAAGTTCCTTGGTAGAATTTTTGGAATCACTTATGTAAACTATCATATATCATCAGCAAACAGTGAAAGTTTGACTTCTTTTCCCATTTGTATAACCTTGATCTACTTTTGGTGTCTTATTGCTCTAGCTAAGACCTCAAGAACTATGTTGAATAGATATGGAGATAAAAGACAACCTTGTCTTGTTCCTGATTTCAATGGAATCTCCGAGAGTTTCTCTCCATTCAGTTTGATGTTGGCTGTTGGCTTGCTGTATATTGTCTTTATTATGTTTGGGTATGTTACTTGTATCACTGCTATCTCCAAAACCTTTATCATGATGGGATGTTGTATTTTGTTGAAAGCTTTGTCAGCATCTAATGAGATGATCATGTGGTTTTTCTATTTGCAGTTTGTTTATATGGTGGATTACATTGACAGATTCTAATATGTTGAACCATCCCTACATCCTGGAATAAAGCCAACTTAATCATGGTGGATGATTGTTCTGATGTATTCTTGGATTTGATTTACCAGTATTTTATTTAGTATTTTTGCATCAATGTTCATGAGTGATATTGGTCTGTAATTCTCCTTCTTAGCAATGTCTCTCTGTGGTTTGGATATCAGGGTAATTGTAGTCTCACAAAAAGAGTTTGGCAATGTTCCTTCTGTTTCTAATGTGTGGAATAATTTGAGAAGTATTAGAATTAGTTCTTCTTTGAAAGTCCTGTAGAATTCTGAGCTGAAACTACTTGGTCCTGGGTTTTTATCTTTTGGGAGATTTTATAACAGTTTCTACTTCTTCAGCAGTTATAGGTATGTTTAATTTGCTTATCTATTCTTGATTTAATTTTGGTAAGTGAAATTTATCCAGAAAGTTGTCCATTTCCTTTAAGTTTTCCAATTTTTGGAGTACAGGTTTTCAAAATATAACCTGATGATTTTCTGTATTTCTTCTGTGTCTGTTGTTATCTTACCCTTTTCATTTTTGATTTTGTTAACTTGGATATTCTCTCTCTGCCTTTTGGTTAGTTTGGGTAAAGGTTTGTCTATTTTGTTGATTTTTTTAAGAACCAACTCTTTGTCTCATTGATTCTTTATATTGTTTTCTTTGTTTCTATTTTGGTGATTTCAGCCCTCACTTTAACTATTTCCTGCCATCTAGTTCTCTCAGGTGAGTTTGCTTCTTTTTGTTCTAAAGTTTTAAAATGTTCTGTCAATTCACTAGTGTGGGATTTTTTTCAGTTTTTTTGTGTAGGCATTTAGTGCTATGAACTTTCCTCTTAACACTGTTTTTATTGTGTACCATAAATTTGGGTATGTTGTGTGGTCATTTTCATTGAATTTTAGGAAGTCTTTAATTTTTCCCTTTATTTCTTCCTTGACCCATTGATGATTCAGTTGAGCATTGTTTAGTTTCCATGTATTTGTGTGTTTTCTGGAATTAGTATTGCTGTCAACTTCTAGTTTTAAACCATGGTGATCTGATAAGGTACATTGGGTTATTCCAATTTTTGTATTTGTTGAGGTTTGTTTTGTTACCGAGTATGTGGTCAATTTTTAAGAAGGTTCCATAACATGTTGAGAAGACAATATATTCTTTTTCTGTTTGGATGGAATATTCTATAGATGTCTGTTAAGTCCATTTGTGTCATAACATCTGTTAGTTCTCTTATTTCTCTATTTACTTTTGTCTGACTGACCTGTCTAGTTGTGAGAGGGGAGTGTGGAAGTATCCCACTATTAGTGTGTGGGGTTTAATGTATGATTTATGCTTTAGAAATATTTCTTTTAAATATGAGGGTGCCCTTGTATTTGGGGCATAGATTGTCAGTATTGAGATTTCCTCTTGATAGATTTTTCTTATGACTAATATGAAATGACCTTCTTTGTCTCTTTTAACTAATTTTACCTTAAAATCTATTTTGTAAGACATTAGGTTAGCTTACACCCATTTGTTTCTTAGGTCCATATGATTGGAGTATGTTTTTCCAACCCCTTACTCTGAGACGATGTCTGTCTTTGAGGTTGAGATGTGTTTCTTGTATGCAGAAGAAGGATGGATTCTGTTTTTGTATCAGATCTGTTAGCTTATGTCTTTTTATAGGTGAGTTGATCTCATTTATATTAAGGGATGGCCAGTGATTGTTATCCTGTTAATTTAGTTGTCATTGTTGATGATACTAATTTGTGTGTTCTTTGGGATTGCTGCTGTGAAGTCTTCAATTTTGTGTGTATTGCTGATGTACTCAACTTCCTTGGGTTGTGTAGCATGTGGGTCTGCTTGTTGGGGTTTCTGTCCTGCCTGGTCTCTGTCTTCCCACCAGGTCCCACAGTTGTTTAGCCCCAAAGAGAAATTACACAGAGTTCTCCATCAGTTATAAACTGATTGGCCCATTAGCTCAGGCTTATTTTTAACTCTTATAAATTATATTAACCCATTATTCTTATCTATGTTAGCCAAATGGCTTGGTACCTTTTTCAATGGGGCAAGTCATATCTTCCTTCTTCTCTGGTCTGGGCAGGACTCAGGAAAGAGCTTCCTTTTTCCCAGAATACTCCTGTTCTCATTGCCCCAACTCTACTTCCTATCTGATTGTCCCACCTATACTTCCTGCCTGGCTACTGGCCAATAAGCATTTATTTAAAACATAATGAAAGAATACAAAATAGTCCCACACCACTTGCCCCTCTTTTTTTAAACATAGAAAAATATCCATAGTCCATTTTTTGGAGGGGGGAATGTGAGCGTAGTATTCCAGGCTACTTCCTGCTAGTTGGGGTGCTGATAATCTTATGGGGGCCTAAAGAAAATTTAGAATTATGATAAAGTCCTGACTGGAGTATCCTGTGAGTCTTGGTCATCTCATCTCAAGCATCAGTCTTGAATCTGTTCTAGTTATAGAACTCAGACATCTGGGCCATCTGTTCCTACCAGAGATTTCTCAGGTGGTCTTCCTTGATAAAACCTGATTTTTCTTAAGTCAGAATGAATCTACAGCCTCTCACTTCCTGTAGAAACAAAAGCAAAATCTCTTCTCCAAAGTAACATACATTTGATTTCAATTTTGAAGTCAAGGCATTTTGAAAATACCTATTTTGGATTAATTCAGCAGCATTTATAAGCAAATATCTTAGAGCAGCTGTTGTTCCTTCCTCACCATTCAAGCAATTCAAAGAAAGCATAATAACATACAGTATCCAGACACTCTGTGTACTTTTCATTTTACATCCTTTATTTTAACCTCTATTTATTTTATTTTTACTTTTAATTTTTGGCTTTTTGAGACAGGTTCTCTGTGTATCTTTGGCTGTCCTGGAACTCCCTCTGTAGACCAGGCTATCTTTGAATTCACAGGGATCTGTCTGCCTATGCCTCCCAGGCATTAGGATTAAAGGTATGTGCCTCCACACCCAACTACTCTCTTTCTTTTTTATTTTAAGGACTTTAACCTTTTTCCTTACTCTTCCAAGCTTGCAAATATTTTTAACACATTGTAAACCATTTAGAGGTTTTCTTCGTCTTTGAATCTCTTTTTACTCTATCTCTCTCTCTCTTTTTCTGACCACATGAGTCTTTCATTTTCTAAGCAATAGGGAGAGAATTAAAGCCATGGCTTTGATGCCTAGATCCAGACAATTCCTTAGCTTTCTGAGATTCTAGGCTCATGGCAGAAGCACTGGCCAGAGCCATGTTTATTGCCACAACTCTATGGTGTTTCAAGGTCCCTGCCAGCAAGCAAGCTACAGAAGTGTACTCATAAACCACATTCAAATGCTCTGTAGTTGGACCGCCTGCCTGGAAGAGTCAGAGTTTGCCCTGGCAGGATGGCCCAGAAAGCCAGCATTTTAAAACAGTGCTGCTTTTTTTCCTGCTGTGACTGAAACCCAGAAAGCATACAGTCAGCTTTTATCAACACCATTTAAGTGTTTCATGGCAGGACCTTTTAAAGAGCTGCAGGGTTTTGCAGCTAAAGCTGAGTCAGGAAGGTTCTCATAAATGAGAGTGCTTGCCTCTAGCAAGCAGAGCAGATTCGAGAAATTGCTGCTACCAAGAAGCCATGCTTTACTCTATTTTTTCTATGTAGAATTACTTCCCAAGCTCTCTCAGGTTTTATGTAGATGCAGTTGTCCACGAAGGTGCCATTCTGTAACATGAGGGCCTGCTTGCTGGAGATTCTGTCTTGCCTGGTTCCTGCATCCATTAAGTCCCAAGGAAAATCACACAGAGGTCTCCATAAGTTATAAACTGATTGGCCCATTAGCTCAGGCTTCCTTTTAGCTCTTATAACTTATATCAGCCCATTATTCTAGTATATGTTAGCCACATGGCTCGGTATCTTTTTCAGCAGAGCAGATCACATAATGCTTCCTTGGTGTCTGGACAGGACAATGGGAGGGAGCTTCCTTCTTCTCAGAATACTCCTGTTCTCATTTCCGTGCCTCTAATTCCTGTCTGATTGTCTCACTTATACTTCCTGCCTGGCTACTGGCCAATCAGTGTTTATTTAAAACATACTTGACAGAATACAGAATTGTCCCATGCCAGGGTTGGAGTGTTTCTTATAGTAATTTGTGTAGGATTTTGTTTGTGGCTAGGTATTGGTTAAATCTTTCTTTGTCATGGAATATCTTGTTTTGCCTTTCTATCGTGATTGAAAGTTTTGCTGGGTATAGTAGTGTGGGTTGACATCCGTGGTCTGCATAACATTTGACCAGGACCTCTGGCCTTCATTGCCTCCACTGAAAAGTCAGGTGTAATTCTGGTAGCTCTACCTTTATATATTACTTGGCCCTTTTCCTTTGCAGCTTTTAATATTCTTTCTTTATTCTGTATGTTTAGTGTTTGGATATTATGTGGCGAGGAAACTATTTTTTTGATCCAGTCTATTTGGTGTTCTGTAAGGTTCTTCTATCTTCATAGACATATCTTTTTTTAGGTTAGAATAGTTTTCTTCTATGATTGCGTTAAATATATTTTGTGTGTGTTTTTGAGCTGAACTTCTTTTTTTTTCTTTACCAATTATTCTTATGTTGTTTTATCATGGTGTCCTGTATTTCCTTGATATTTTGTGTTAAGCTTTTGTTAGATTAATGATTTCTTTGACCAATGAATCTATTTCCTCTATTGTAACTTTAGTGCTTGAGATTCTCTCCTTCATCTCTTTTATTCTGCTGTTTATGCTAGCATTCGTGGTTACTGATATTTTTTTTTGATTTCTGTTTGTATAATTTCCTTGGCTTGTGTTCTCTTTATTGTCTCTAAGCTTTCAGGTCTTGAATAGTTTCTTTCATATGTTTGATTGCTATTTCTTGGTTTTCTTTAAGTGTTTTGTTGATGTCTTCCATTTTTTGTTTATCCCTTCCTCCATTTCTTTGAGGGAATTTCTCATTTCCTCTTTAAGGGTCTCAAACATTCTCCTGAAATTTTTTATGTCATTTTCTTCTACTTTATATATATTTGGTTGTTCAAGTCTTGCTGTTGTAGGGCCACTAGATTTTACTGTTGTCATGTTGTTTGTGGTGTGTTTTCTTACCTTCTCTACTCATCATTTTCTCTAATTGGTATATTTGAGGCGTTCTGTGACTCTAGTAATCAATCTTCCAGGTGCCAGTGGATCCAGTGCTCAGATGGTTGCTCCTTTGATGCATTCAGTACCAAAGTTCTAGTTACCTCAGTCACTCTGTGTTCCTAGAGGTCACTCAGCACTCCCAGGGTTTGTTCGACTCCCATGAAGTTCATTGTCTCAGGCATGCTCTGGCCTAGGTAGCCAGCTTAGATGTGCTTCTGTAAATGTCCCCAGTCTGGATCTGTTCCTGCAGAAGTTCCTGGCTTGGGGTTGGTACTGCAAAAATTTCTGGCTCTGATTTACTCTCTTTGGAGGTCCCAGACTCTCTTCTAGACCTGCAGAGGTTTCTAGTTACTGTGTACTCCCTTGGAGGTCCCAGACTGATGCCCAGGCCTGCAAAAGTCCTGGCTCAGGCCTACTATCTCAGAGGTTCCAGACTCATGCCAAGGACTGCAGAGGTCTCTGGTTCCTGCCTACTACATTGGAGGCCCCAGACTCATGCCTGGACATGCAGAGGTCCTGACTCAGGCCTAGATCCTCAGAGGTCCTAGACTCACAACTAGACCCACAGGGGTCCTGGCTCAAGTCTACTCTCTTGAAGGGCCAAGACTCATTCCTGGATCCACAGAAGTCTCTGGATCCTGCCTTCACCCTCATAGGTCCCAGACTCATTCCTGGACCCATAGAGGTCTCTGACTCAGGCCCATAGTTTCAGCAGTTGCTTCCCTGTATCTGTTCCTGTGGAGTTCACTGACCTAGGTCTGCTCTGGCCTACATCACTGGACTGATCTTGTTTCCATAAATGTCCCCAGTCTGGATAGGTTTCCACTCACATGGAGTTTGCTACCTCAGGCCTGATCTAGACTATGTTGCTGACCCAGTCCTGCTTCCACAAATGTCCCTGGTCTGGATCTGTTCCTGCTCCCATGGAGTTTGCATTCTCAGACCTGCTCCAGCCTAAGTCACAGGCTTAGTCCTGCTCCTGTGTAATTTACTGCTTCAGGTCTGCTCTGGCCTAGGTTGTTGACTCAGTCCTGTTCCTGTGGAGCTTACTGCTTCAAGCCTCCAGCATCTGTTATTACACAATGCTGCCACCATCAGCAGTGATCAGCTGTTTTGAACTCCCATATGTGCAGTGAACTAAGTGAAATCTTCACATAGAACAAGTCATCATATTAAGTGAGTGCTCCGTGTATGATCTTAAAATTTCAGAGCCAGCTTCAGCCCTATATGTTTAATTCTTTAAACTCCTAGTTACTATATAAAAATACTAGAGCTTGAGTGTTCTCATTATGTTTAAAACTTGCTGTCCTAAGCAGTTATAAATATCATCATATCTTCTATACTTTCAATCCTTCCCTCCCCTAATTCCCTGATTCCTTTGACCCCCCCCCAACTTTCTTGCTGATTTGGACCTTGTGGTCTTGATCTTTTGGAAATTAAGCTTTTAGTTAAATGGTGGATTGAATTTCCAGAGTTATAAGGCAATAGAAAAAAATCTAAATTATGTCCCTGCTTTCTAGATCACAAAGATTAACTGTTTGACTATTACTGGGTTGGAAAAAGGAATGTTACTCTTTGACATCTTCTTGGAAACTAGATATAACAATAATATTCCAGCAAGGCTGAATTGGAGCTGAGATGACAAAAGTCTGCTTGTTTTATCATTACATTAAAACAAAGTGTTTCTCTGTCAAACTGGCCTGAACTCGCCATGCATAAACTTGCATGTCCTTGAACTTGTTGTAACCCTCCTGGCTCACCTTCCCAAATGGATAAGATTATATGTGTGAGCCACAACATCTGATATTTTTACTCTTAATTGTGAATTTTTCTGTTTCACCCTAAAAAATATATTTCAAAAACAACACAGAGTATGTCAGTGTGTGTGTGAATTCAAGATACTCGTATCTGTAATATCATTTTCCTGAGAGTACTAGATTCAGCTGACTTTTGGATAATGTCATTCTACTTAACTTTCAATCTTACAAAGAGCTCTCATCATACAACCCTTTGCTTTTTGTAGGGGATTAAAGGGTATTGTGGGAATGTTAAAAACTTTTGCGAACAAGAATTTTAAATTACTGTACTGTTTTATTTTACACTTTTATTCAGGTCAGCAAGTACCAATCCTACCTATATGATTTAACTAAGTGATGTTCTCTGTTCCCTCCTTTGCTTCTGTTTTTAATATTTCCAGCTTACCCTTTCCCAAACAAGGGAAGCTTTCTGTTTATCTCCTCTACTCATAGCTTTCTAATTTAGTCATTGTAAAACAGGGAAATGTGAATGAAATATCAGGGTGTTCATGAGATACCAGACAGACTAGTTTTTGATAAGAACAATGTTCCTTGTCCAAGTGTCATGGAAAATGGAACAGGGAACAGTTTTTACCTTTTCTCAAAAGACAGAGTGCACTCATCCCGTCTCATATATTCATGCCTTCCTCACTTCTCACCAGATTTAAGAACTTGTGTTTCATAAACATCTCCTCGTCACTCCCATTCCTACCTGTGAATTTATGGTGCAGGTCTTAGTAAGCCAATTTCAAGTTTTGTTAATTTGTTACATTTTTTTGTTCCTGTGATACAATTACCTTAAAGGAAGAAATGTTTGTTTCAATTCACACTGTAAAGTGCAGTCTACTAACACATTTGAGGAAGTGGGTCACACTGTATCTACACTCAGAGAGCAAAGAGTCGTGAACACCTGTCCAACGATCCTGATGATAGAATTGTGCCTGCCATGGTTTGTGTGTGTCTGCCCAACTCAGTTAATGCAGCCTAGAAATTCCCTCACAGACATTCCTAGTGGTTTGTCTCCTAGAAGTTTCCAGATCCTATGAAGTTGGAAATATTAACTATCACATTTGGACTATTCTTTTCTGATTGATTTTAAATGTTCTTATTTTGTTTCTCTTTAATTCTTTTTAGTAAACACCATTACTAAAATTACTCTTTAATTCTTGAATTTAATCCTTTCCTTTTAAGCTCTGTTAAAGGATTTTAACATGTTCCCATAATGTATTAGCATAGTTAGTTGCCACCATCTTAATTTTGCTTGGGATGGTTTAACTAAGAAATTAACGTTAAGAGAAACCTAGGTCAAAGTAGGGCTAAGGCAACAAACTCCAACTTGGGCTGGAGCAGGAGTGGGACTGAACCAGACGCCTAAGCTGGTGTGGGCCTGAGGAAGTGAGCTCCATGGGAGGAAGAGCCAGGAGACAATCCACTCCAGGGACACTGGCAGACCATGACTGAACCAGCAAATTAGTCAAAAAACAGCAAAATACAATAGAACAAGTACAGGGGAGTAATCACTGAGCAAGTAAGCCAAGCCACAGATTGCTGAGTGTCTGGATGTGAATGTGAGACCGTCAAGGGAGTAGAGCTAAGTCAGGACTCCTATGGGTCTAGGACTGAGTCTAGGATCCCCGAGGAACTAGGAGTGAGCCAGGTCCTCTGTGGTTCTGGGCACATATGAGCCTGGGAACTCTGAGGCAGTAGATCAGAGCCAGAGAACTTTGCAAAACCAACTCCAAGACAGGGACTTCTGCAGGAGAGGATTCAGACCAGGATTTACAGAAACAGGTCATACCGGTACCTAGCCTAAAGTAGGCCTGAGTCAGAAAACTCTGAGGGATTGGGCAAAGCACAGGAGTGCTGAGCTAGCTCCAGGAACACGGAGTAACCAACAGGGTAACTAGAACTATGGCACTGACTCTACCACAGAGAACAACTATCTGAGCCCTGGATTCACTGACACCTAGAAGATTAATCAACAGAATTTCAGACAGCCCCAACCACACCTATTAGAGGAAAGGACGAGTACAAAAGGTAAGAACACAGGCTACACTACAAAGAGCAACATGACACAAATAAAACCTAAAGACCCTGCAACAGCAAGACCTGAACAACCAAATATAGATGAAGCAGAAGAAAATGACCTAAAAAAATAACTTCAAGAGAATATTTGAAACTCTTAAAGAGGAAATGAGAAATTCCCTTTAATAATGGAGGAAAAGACAAACAAAAAATTGGAAGACATCACTTAAAATCACTTAAAAAAAAACAAGAAAAAGCAATCAAATATATGGAAAAAACTATTCAAGACTTGAACACTGAATAAGAAAAAATAAAGAAAACACAAGGTGAAGTAATTATAGAAACAGAAATGATGACAAAATGATCAGGAACCACAAATGCAAGCATGATCAGCAGAATACAACAGATGAAAGACATAATCTCAAGTGCTAAAGATACAAAAGAGGAAATAGACTCATCAGTTCAAGAAAACATTAAATTTAAGAAAAGCTTAACCCAGAATATCCAGGAAATATGAGATACTGTGAAAAGGCAAAATCTAAGAATAATAGAAAGAAGAAGGAGAAGTCCAACTCAAAAGCACAGAAAATATATTAAACAAAATCACAGAAGAAAACTTCCCAACCTAAAGGAAGATATGTCTATGAAGATACAAGAAGCTTACAGAACACCAAATATACTAGATCCAAAAAAGTTCTCCTGCCACATAATAATCAAAATATTAAAAATACAGAGTAAATAAAGAACATTAAGAGCTGCAAAGGAAAAGGGCCAAGTAACATATAAAGGTAGACCTATCAGAATTACACCTGACTTTTCATTGGAGACAATGAAAACCAGAAGGTTGTGGTCAAGAATTATGCAGACATTAAGAAATCACATGCCAGAGTCCTATTGCCCTGCTGAGGAGTTCTTCCCAGAGAGGTGAGTGGGTGCTCACCGGGGCAGCCTGCCTGCCCAGGAAGAGAGCACAGCCCCCCCCCCCCAGCTTCAGCAGCAGGGTCTTCGGTGTTCCAAGGGACCCCTCCCCTCCCCCCCACTGCTGCAGGCCCTTTGCCTCCTGGGTCCTGGGAAGACCAGCTAGCCCTGTTGCACTGCTGAGGCGCTCTTCCCAGAGAGCTGAGTGGGTGCTAGCCTGGGCAGCCTGCCTGCCTGTCCGGGAAGGGAGCACAGCCCTTCCACCTTCAGCTTCTGCAGCAGGGTCTTCGGTGTTCCAAGGGACCCCTCCCCTCCCCCCCACTGCTGCGGGCCCTTTGTCTACCGGTTACTGGGAAGACCAGCTAGCCCTGTTGCACTGCTGAGGAGTTCTTCCCAGAGAGGGCTGAGGAGCTCTATCCAGAGAGTGCTGTGAAGTCCTACCCAGAGAGTGCTGAGGAGTTCTATCCAGAAAGTGCTGAGGAGTTTCATCCAGAGTGGGGGAGATGGGCAGGCGCCAATGCAAGAATTCCTCCAACAACCTGAAAGGCAACATGACATTGCCAGAATCCAGGGAGCTCGAAACTAGAAGAATTGAACACCCTACTCCAGAAGAAATAGAAGAAATTGACTCTAAGCGCTTCTTTATGAAAATAATAGAGGAACTTAAACAGGAGGTGAAAATCTGCCATAAAGAAATGGAAGATAAGTATAACAAAAAAATTGAGGAAATGAGTAAAGAAATGGAAGAGAAATATACCAAAAAGTTTGAAGAAATGAGTAAATCCGTAAATGAAATTCTGGGAAACCAAGAAAAAACAATCAAACAGGTAATAGAAACAGTTCAAGATTTGAAAACTGAAATGGAGTCAATGAAGAAATCACAAACCGAGGGCCGGCTGGCTATGGAAAATCTGGGTAAACGAACAGAGACTTCAGAAACAAGCTTAACCAATAGAATACGAGAGATAGAAGAAAGAATCTCAGACTCTGAGGACACCATAGAGAAATTAAACACTCTGACCAAAGAAAACAGCAAATCCAACAAATTCTCATCACAAAACATTCAGGAACTGTGGGACACAATAAAAAAAACCAAATCTAAGAATAATAGGAGTAGAAGAAGGAGAAGAATTGCATTTCAAAGGTCCAGAAAATATACTCAACAAAATTATAGAAGAAAACTTGCCCAACCTATAGAACGATATTCCTATGAAGGTTCAAGAAGCATACAGAACACTGAATAGACTGGATCAGAAAAAAACATCCCCTCGTCATATAATAATCAAAACACAAAGCATTCAGACTAAAGAAAGGATATTGAGAGCTGCAAAGGAAAAAGGTCAAGTAACTTATAAAGGTAAACCTATCAGACTTACACCAGACTTCTCGATGGAAACCATGAAAGCCAGAAGGTCCTGGATAGAGGTACTGCAGAAACTAAGAGACAATGGATGCAAGCCAAGACTACTTTACCCAGCCAAGCTATTGTTCACTATCAACGGAGAAAACAAAATATTCCAGGATAAAAACAAATTTAAACAATACGTAGCTACTAATCCAGCCTTACAGAGAATACTAGAAGGAAAATCACAACCCAAGGAATCCAACATTCCCAACACTGCCTACATTAACTCAGACATCTAGCGACCCTTCACAAGCACAACTCAAAGAAGGAAAACACATACACTCTACTACCCAAAAAAATGACCGGAGTCATCGATCACTGGTCATTAATATCACTTAATATCAATGGTCTCAACTCACCTATAAAGAGGCACAGATTTAGAGATTGGATACGAAAACAAGATCCAACATTCTGCTGTCTACAAGAAACACACCTCAACCACAAAGACAGACACCTACTCAGAGTAAAGGGTTGGGAAAAGGTTTTCCAAGCAAATGGACCTAAGAAACAAGCAGGTGTGGCCATTGTAATATCTAACAAAATCGACTTCAAACTAAAATCAATCAGAAGAAATGGAGATGGACATTTCATACTCATAACAGGAACAATTCATCAGGAAGAAGTCTCAATTTTGAATATCTATGTCCCTAATATAAAGGCACCCACATATGTAAAAGAAACTGTTCTAGAACTCAAGGCAGTCATCAAACCACACACACTAATAGTAGGAGACTTCAACACTCCTCTCTCACCAATGGACATGTCAATCAGACAGAAACCTAACAGAGAAATAAGAGATTTATTGGAGGTATTGAATCAAATGGACTTAGCAGACATCTATAGAACACTCCACCCAAATAGGAAAGAGTATACCTTCTTCTCTGCAGCTCATGGAACCTTCTCGAAAATTGACCACATACTTGGTAACAAAGCAAACTTCCACAGATACAAAAAAATATTAGTAACCACCTGTGTCTTGTCAGATCACCATGGATTAAAATTAGAATTCAACAACAATGGTACCCCCAGGAAGCCAACAAACTCATGGAAGTTGAACAGTCAACTACTAAATCACCCCTGGGTCAAGGAAGAAATAAAGAAAGAAATTAAAGTCTTCCTTGAATATAATGAAAACAAAGACACAACGTATTCAAACCTATGGGACACAATGAAAGCAGTGCTAAGAGGAAAGTTCATAGCACTAAGTGCCCAATTAAAGAAAACAGAGAAAGCACACATTGGAGACTTAACAGCACACTTGAAAGCTCTAGAAAAAAAAGAAGCTGATTCACCCAGGAGGAGTAGAAGACTGGAAATAATCAAACTGAGGGCTGAAATCAACAAAATAGAAACACAGAAAACAATTCAAAGAATCAATGAAGCAAAAAGCTGGTTCTTGGAGAAAATTAACAAGATTGACAAACCCCTATCCAAACTAATCAAACGGCAGAGAGAGAACTTGCAAATTAATAGGATCAGAAATGAAAAGGGGGACATAACCACAGACACAGAGGAAATTCAGAGAATCATTAGATCTTACTACGAAAGTTTATATGCCACAAAGTTGGAAAATGTAAAAGAAATGGATATTGTTTTAGATAAGTACCATATACCAAAGTTGAATCAAGACCAGGTGAACAATCTAAATAGACCTGTTAGTCGTGAAGAACTAGAAGCTGTTATCAAAAATCTCCCTACCAAAAAAAGCCCAGGACCAGATGGTTTCAATGCAGAATTCTACCAGAACTTCCAGGAAGAGCTAATACCTATACTCCTTAATGTATTCCACAATATAGAAAAAGAAAAGTCACTGCCAAACTCCTTTTATGAAGCTACAGTCACCCTAATACCAAAACCACACAAAGACACAACCAAGAAAGAAAATTACAGGCTAATCTCACTCATGAACATCGATGCGAAAATTCTCAATAAAATACTGGCAAACCGAATCCAAGAACACATTAGAAAAATCATCCATTATGATCAAGTAGGCTTCATCCAAGAGATGCAGGGATGGTTCAACATACGCAAATCTATCAATGTAATCCATCATATAAATAAACGGAAAGAAAAAAATCATATGATCATTTCATTGGATGCTGAAAAAACGTTTGACAAAATTCAACACCCTTTTATGATAAAGGTGTTGGAGAGACTGGGGATACAAGGATCATACCTAAATATAATAAAAGCAATATACAGCAAGCCGACAGCTAACATCAAATTGAATGGAGAGAAACTCAAAGCCTTTCCACTAAAATCAGGAACACGACAAGGCTGTCCACTCTCTCCATACCTCTTCAATATAGTGCTTGAAGTTCTAGCAATAGCAATAAGACAACATAAGGGGATTAAGGGGATTCGAATTGGAAAGGATGAAGTGAAACTTTCGTTATTTGCAGACGATATGATAGTGTACATAAGCGACCCCAAAAACTCTACCAAAGAACTCCTACAGCTGATAAACACCTTTAGTAACGTGGCAGGATACAAGATCAACTCCAAAAAATCAGTGGCACTCCTATACACAAAGGATAAAGAAACGGAGAGGGAAATCAGAGAAACATCACCTTTCACGATAGCCACAAACACCATAAAATATCCTGGGGTTACTCTAACCAAGGATGTGAAAGACCTATTTGACAAGAACTTTAAGCCTTTGAAAAGAGAAATTGAGGAGGATACCAGAAAATGGAAAGACCTCCCCTGCTCTTGGATTGGGAGAATCAACATAATAAAAATGGCAATTCTACCAAAAGCAATCTACAGATTCAATGCAATCCCCATCAAAATTCCATCAAACTTCTTCACAGACCTTGAGAGAACAATAATCAAGTTTATATGGAAAAACAAAAAACCCAGGATAGCCAAAACAATCTTATACAATAAAGGAACTTCTGGAGGCATTACTATCCCTGACTTCAAACTCTATTACAGAGCTACAGTATTGAAAACAGCTTGGTATTGGCATAAGAACAGAGAAGTCGACCTATGGAATCGAATAGAAGACCCAGATACTAACCCTCAAACTTATGAACACCTAATTTTTGACAAGGGAGCTAAAGGTATACAATGGAAGAAGGAAAGCATCTTTAACAAATGGTGCTGGCATAACTGGATGCCAACCTGTAGAAGAATGAAAATAGATCCATATCTATCACCATGCACAAAACTCAGGTCCAAATGGATTAAAGACATCAACATCAATCTGTCCACCTTGAACCTGATAGAAGAGAAAGTGGGAAGTAGTCTACAAGATATAGGCACAGGAGGCCACTTCCTAAGTAGGACCCCAGTAGCACAGACAATAAGAGAAACAATGAATAAATGGGACCTGCTGAAGCTGAGAAGCTTCTGTAAAGCAAAGGACACAAAATTATAGAAGAAAACTTGCCCAACCTATAGAACGATATTCCGATGAAGATTCAAGAAGCATACAGAACACCGAATAGACTGGATCAAAAAAAAAATCCCCTCGCCATATAATAATCAAAATACAAAGCATTCAAATTAAAGAAAGAGTATTAAGAGCTGCAAAGGAAAAAGGTCAAGTAACTTATAAAGGTAAACCTATCAGACTTACATCAGACTTCTCTATGGAAATCATGAAAGCCAGAAGGTCCTGGATAGAGGTACTGCAGAAACGAAGACACCATGGATACAAGCCCAGACTACTATACCCAGCCAAGCTATCATTCACTATCAATGGAGAAAACAAAATATTCCAGGATAAAAAAAATTTAAACAATTCATAGTCACAAATCCAGCCTTACAGAAAGTACTAGAAGGAAAATCACAACCCAAGGAATCTAACATTGCCTACAATAACTCAGACACACAAACTCTACTACGCAAAAACAAATAAAAAAATAACTGTAGTCAACAACCACTGGTCATTAATATCAATTAATATTAATGGACTCAACTCACCTATAAAAAGGCACAGACTACGAGATTGGATACAAAAACAGGAGACCCACATTGGAGCACTGGACTGAGCCCCCAAGGTCCAAATGAGGAGCAGAAGGAGGGAGAACATGAACAAGGAAGTCAGGACCGTGAGGGGTGCATTCACCCCCTGATATAAGGGGACTGATCTAATGAGAGATGACCAAGGCCAACTGGACTGGGATTGAAAAGCATGCGATCAAACCGGATTCTCTGAATGTGGCTGACATGGGGACTGTCTGAGAAGCCATTGATAATAGCACTGGGACTTGTTTCCTCTGCATGTTCTGGCTTTTTGGGATCCTAGTCTGTTTGGATGCTCACCTTCCTAGACCTGGAGGGAGGGGGGAGGAACTTGAACTTCCCACAGAACAGGAAACCCTGACTGCTCTTAGGACTGGAGAGGGAGGAGGAGGGGGAGTGGGGGGAGGGTAGTGGAAGGAGGGGCGGAAGTGGAAATTTTTATAAATTAAAGAAATCAAAAATGTAAAAGAAATGGGCATATTTTTATATAGTACCACATACCAAAATTAAATCAAGACCAGGTGAACTATTTAAATAGACCTGTAAGCCAGAAGGAATTAGAAGCTGTCATCAAAAACCTACCTACCAAAAAAAGCCCAGGACCAGATGGTTTCAATGAAGAATTCTATCAAACTCCCAAGAAGAGCTAATACCTATACTCCTTAATATGTATCACAAAATAGAAACAGAAGAGTCATTGCCAAATTCTTTTTATGAAGCTACAGTCACCCTGATACCAAAACCAACAAACACACAACCAATAAAGAAAATTACAAACAAATCTCAGTCATGAACATGAACACAAAAATTATCAATAAAATACTGGCAAACTGGGTCAGAGAGATGGCTCAACAGTTATAGAGCACTGAATTTCTCTTCCAGAGGTCCTGAGTTCAATTCCCAGAAACCACATGGTGGCTAAAAAACTTCTGGAATGAGATCTGGGGCCATCTTCTGGCCCATAGGCATACATGCAAGCACAACACTGTATCCATAATCAATAAATAAATTTTTAAAAAAATACCGGCAAACTGAATCCAAGAACACATCAAAAATATTATCCATTATGATCAAGTAAGCTTCATTCCAGAGAAACACGACAGGACCAACATACAATAATCTATCAATATAATCGATCATATAAATAAACTGAAAGAAAAAAACCATATGATCATTTCATTAGATGCTGAAAAAGCACTTGACAAAATTCAACACCCCTTTATCATAAAGGGCTTGGGAGAATAGGGATACAAGGTTCATACCTAAATATTATAAAAGCTATATACAGCAAGCTGACAGCTGACATCAAATTAAATGGAGAGAAACTCAAAGCCATCCCACTAAAATCAGGAACAAGAAAAGGCTGTCAACTCTCTCCATACCTCTTTAATATAGTGCTTGAAGTTCTAGCAATAGCAATACAACAACATAAGGAGATCAAGGGGATTTAAATTGGAAAGGAAGAAACCAAACTTTCGTTATGTGCAGATAATATGATAGTATACATAAGCGACTCCAAAAACTCTACCAAAGAAATCCTACAGCTGATAAATACCTTTAGTAATGTGGCAAGATACAATATCAACTCCAAAAAATCAGTAGCCTTCTTATACACAAAGAAAAAAGAAGCAGAGAGGGAAATCAGAGAAACATCACCCTTCATGATAGCCACAAATAGCATAAAGTATCTTGGGGTAACTCTAACCAAGGAAGTGAAAGATCTATTTGACAAGAACTTTAAGGTTTTGAAGAAAGAAATTGAAGAGGATACCAGAATATGGAAGGATCTCCCATGCTCATGGGTTGGGAGGATCAACATAATAAAAATGGCAATTCTACCAAAAGCAATCTATAGATTCAATGTCAACCCCAACAAAAATCTTCACAGACCTTGAGAGAACAAAAATCAACTTTATATGGAAAAAAACCCAGGATAGTCAAAACAATCCTATACAATAAAAGTACTTCCAGAGAACTTACCATCCTTGACTTCAGACTCTATTATAGAGCTACAGTATTGAAAACAGCTTGGTATTGGAACAAAAACAGAGATGTTGGCCAATGGAATCAAATCGAAGACCCAGATAGTAATCCACAAACCTATGAACACCTGATTTTCGACAAAGGAGCTAAAATTATACAATGGAAGAAAGAAAGAATCTTTAACAAATGGTACTGGCATAGCTGGATGTCAATCTGTAGAAGAATGAAAATAGATCCATATCTATCACCATGCACAAAACTCAATTACAAATGGATTAAAGACCTCAATATTAATCTGATCACACTGAACCTAACTGAAGAAAAAGTGAGAAGTAGTTTGTTATACCTGGGAACAGGAGATCAATTCCTACGTAGAACCCCAGTAGTACAGACAATAAGAGCAACAATGAAAAAATGGGACTTCCTGAAACTGAGAAGCTTCTCTAATGCAAAGGACACTGTCATTAAGATAAAAAGGCAACCTACTGAATGGGAGAAGATCTTCATCATCCCCACATCAGACAAAGGACTGATATCCAAAATATAAAGAACTCAAGAAACTAGACATTAAAACTCTAACCCAATTTAAAAATGGGGTACTGAACTGAACGGAGAATTCACAACAGAAGAACTTCGAATGGCCAGAAGACACTTAAGGTCATGCTCAACCTCCTTAGCGATCAGGGAAATGCAAATCAAAACCACTTTGAGACACCATCTTACACCTGTCAGAATAGCTAAAGTCAAAAACACCAAGGATAGCCTATGCTGGAGAGGATGTGGAGAGAGGGGAACTCTCATCCATTGTTGGTGGGAATGCAAACTTGTGCAGCCACTGTGGAAATCAGTGTGGCGGTTTCTCAGGAAACTGGGAGTCAACCTCCCTCAGGACCCAGCAATTCCACTCTTGGGAATATACCCTAGAGATTCCCTAGCATACTACAAAAGCGTTTGTTCAACTATGTTCATAGCAGCACTATTTGTAATAGCCAGAACCTGGAAACAGCCTAGGTGCCCCTCAATAGAAGAATGGTTAAAAAAGGTGTGGAACATATACACATTAGAGTTTTACTCAGCGGTAAAAAATAATGACATCTTGAATTTTGCATGCAAATGGATGGACATAGAAAACGCTTTACTGAGTGAAGTAAGCCAGACCCAAAAAGAGGAACACGGTATGTATTCACTCATAAGTGGATTCTAACCATAATTTAAAGGTCTTTGAGCCTATTATTCGTGATCCTAGAGAAGCTAAATAAGAAGACGAACCTGATGAAGATTATTTAGCTATCCGCCAGGAGGTAGGAAATAGTCAAGAGTCCCAGGTAACCTTGGGTGCATGGGGGGGGGGTGGGAGGGTTGTTGGAAGGGGAGAGGGTTAGAGAGAAGGGAGTAGGGGAGGAATGGAGAAAGTTCGGTTGACCGGGATGGGGGGAAGGGAGGAAGGATGAATATGGGATCAGGGAAGAATATATTTCAACTAAGGGAGTCATTTTAGGGTTTATAGGAAACTTGATTATATATGGGATCCCAGGTCCAAGGAGAGATCCCCAGATTGTTCTCTGGACAGAGGAGAGGGTGCCTGAACCGGCCTTGGCCCATAACCATACTGATGAATATTTTGCTTATCACCATAGATCCTTCATCTGGCGATGGATGGCGATACAGACGGAGACCCACATTGGAGTACCGGACTGAGCCCCCCAAGATCCAAATGAGGAGCAGAAGGAGGAAGAAAATGACGAAGGACTGCGAGGGATGCTATCACCCACTGATACAAGGGGTCGGATCTAATGAGAGTTTACCAAGGCCAGTTGGACTGTGACTGAACGAGCACGTGATCCAACCAGATTCTCTGAATGTGGCCGGATTCTCTGAATGTGGCTGGCCTGGAGTCTTTCTGAGAAGCCATTGACAATGACACTGGGACTAGTTTCCTCCGCATATACTGGATTTTTGGGATCCAGTCTGTTTGGATACTCACCTTCCTGGACCTGGAGGGAGGGGGGAGGAACTTGAACTTCCCACAGGGCTGGAAACCCTGACTGCCCTTAAGTACAAAGAGGGAGGAGGAGAGGGGGGGGGAGTGGGAGGGTGTTGGGAAGAGGGGCATAAATGGAAACTTTTATAATTTAATAAAATTACTTTCAAAAAATAAAAAATAAAAAAAAATTCTTCAGAAAAGGAAATAGATATTTTCTACTACACTAAGCAGCATCAAATTCTACTTAGTACATATGTATATAAAATGTCTGTTACTCATTCTGCTAGACTGACAGCTGTGAAATAGTTACTTCCTTGTGGTTTCAGTTTATGACTCTTTTACTATAAATGGAATTAAAAAATTTTTCATATATTTCTTACTCACATTTCCTATTCTATTCTGTTTTACAGCTGATTGTTATATATTACCTTTATATCCAGACACTTTGGTCAATCTTATTAATTCTTGTATTTATCTGTGTACTTTGACTTTTGTACATAAACAATTATATGACCTATATAAAAAAAAAAGAACTTCGAATGGCTAAAAGACACTTAAGATCATGTTCAACCTCCTTAGCGATCAGGGAAATGCAAATCAAAACAACTTTTATATCATCTTACACCTGTCAGAATAGTTAAAATCAAAAACACCAATGATAGCCTATGCTGGAGAGGATGTGGAGTAATGGGAACACTCATCCACTGTTGGTGTAAATGCAAACTTGTGCAACCACTTTGGAAATCAGTGTGGCAGTTTCTCAAGAAACTGGGAGTCAACCTCCCTCAGGACCCAGCAATTCCACTCTTGGTAATATACCCAAGAGATGACTAGTCATACTACAAAAGCATTAGTTCAACTATGTTCATAGCAGCACTATTTGTAATAGCCAGAACCTGAAAACAACCTAGGTGCCCCTCAATTGAAGAATGGATAAAGAAGGTGTGGCACATATACACATTAGAGTTTTACTCAGCGGTAAAAAAACAATGACATCTTGAATTTTGCATGCAAATGGATGGAAATAGAGAAACATTTTACTGCGTGATATAACCCAGACCCAAAACGATGAATATTGTATGTACTCATTCATATGTGGATTCTAGCTATAAACAAAGGACATTGAGCCTATAATTCGTGATCCTAGAGAAGCTAAATAAGGTGAATCCAAAGAAAAACATATTTTTCCTCCCGAACATTGGAAACAAACAAGATTGCCAGGCAAAAGTTGGGTGTACGGGGGTGGGGGTGGGGTGGGGGAAGGGTAGATGGAGAGAGAAAAGTGCGAAGGGGAGGTTTGGGGAAATTTGGGGGAATGGGATGGTTGAGATGGAAGAAGGGTGGATATGGGAACAGGGAAGAAGATATCTTAATTAAGGGAGCCATTTTAGGGTTGGCAAGAGACTTGCCTCTGGACGGGTTCCCAGGTGTCCAAGGAGATGTCCCCAGCTAAGTCCTTAGGCAGCAGAGGAGAGGGTGCCTGAACTCGCCTTATCCCATAGCCACACTGATGAATATCTTGCATATCAGCATAGAACCTTCATCCGGCGATGGATGGAGATAGAGACAGAGACCCACACTGGAGCACTGGACTGAGCTCCCAAGGTCCAGATGAAGAGCAGAAGGAGGGAGAACATGACCAAGGAAGTCAGGACCACGAGGGGTGCGTCCACCCACTGAGACGGTGGAGCAGATCTAGTGGGAGCTCACCAAGGCCAGCTGGAATCGGACTGAGCCAGCATGTGTTCAAACCGGACTCTCTGAACGTGGCCGACAATGATTTCTGACTGAGAAGCCTATGACAATGACTTTTGATTCTACTGCATGTATTGGCTTTTTGGGAGCCTAGTCTATTTGGATGCACACCTTCCTAGGCCTGGATGGAGTGGGGAGCGCATTGAACTTCCCACAGGGCAAAGCACCCTGACTTCTTTTAGGTCTGGATAGGGAAGGGGAGGGGATAGTAGGAGAGTGGAAGGGAAATGGAAGGATGGGAGGAGGTGGAAATTTTTAAGAAATAAATAAATAAAAAATCAATTAGAAATTAAAAAATTACTGATGCTGGACTGTGAAAAATATTTTGGTATTCAAAACCTCAGGGAAGCAAACAAAAAATCAGACTCTACAGAGGAGAATATATCAATGATTGATGGGTCTTCCGAATTCAGACAAATTATTGGGGAAATCCAAAGTTACCATAACATAGTTTTAAAGTATTTTAAAAAGAAAGTTATATGTCCCAGTGTGGCTTTCTCTTATAGTATATTCAAGAAAGTAGGTAAGCTAAGGAATAGAAGTAGTTGGCAATTTTATTTTTATTAGCTTTTCATTATTACACTGTATTTTCGATAGGGAAAACACTTTCTAGAACATAGAGAAACTAATTTCCTGATCTGATACAAACTGCTTTGTGATACTGAATGACCAGAATACGAATAACGCTCACATCAAAAAATCGCATTATAAAGAGAGTATAGAGCTAAAGAAAAACTTAATGGAATAATTTCTAAACTAGACATTGATTAAAGAATGTATTATTTTAGTGACAATACTAAGAAAACCAAAAAACTTTTAATTATAAGGAGACACCACAAGGTTCTTATTGCTCTTATTTTTGACATACTTCATTTATTTAGTTTAGGACTTTTGTTGATGTTCTAATTGGGGCTCTAGCTTAGTAAAACCAAAAGCAATTTTTTGGGGGGACACACAATTATTTAATTAGAATTTTACTTGATTTAACAAACATTATACTTTCTTTTCTTAATATAATTAATAATATAGAGGGAAATTAGAAAGTAGGGAAAATTAAAATATAATTTTAATTTTATCAGGAACAATTTCCTGATAATATGTTCCTCTTTATATTCTTTCTCTCCCTCCTTTGCCCTTCTCTCTTTCCCCCTCACACATAAATGTACATACATATACACAAATACATAAATGCAATGTACATCCATTTAAGGGCAACAAATATCACAACCCTTCATCCCTAACTATTTTGCTGTTTTTTTATAGTAGATGATCATCTAATCCTTGATCCATATTTTAATTTTGCTGGTTAACTCAGTAATTTCTTTTATAGCTATTTATATTCTAGCCCAAGTATCAGTTCAAGCATGATGGTATTTTTTTATGTGTTCCTAAAGACACTACTCTGTAGTCTCTGAAGGGGCCCTAGAATGACAAACAGGGCTCTAACAAACATTGCCCTTCCCCCTTTCACTCTTGCTAGTTAAAAAAGCCTTAAACTACTTTCCTAAAACTAGCTCCCAAGGTCTATTCCCTTATTTGACCACTTCCTCCTCCTGAGGCTGACTACCAAGGTCCAACTATCAAAGTATTAAAGTCCAGTAATCAAAAGTCCCCATGTGACTACACTAATTAACACATCCAATCAAAAGTAACCAACTCACCCTAACAAGGGGTTTTCCCTTTTCCCCTTAAGAACTTCATTTGTATACTCTATCCAGAAGCTGTTCTTTGTTCCTTTTCCCCTAAATCCTTGTCCTCTATCTCCTGTCTTTGCCTCTTATTCCCTCTCTTTTGTCCTCCTGTAGCAAATTAAACTCCTTTGTACTAAGAACTAGGTAAGAAAGAAAGAAAAGATAGGAAAAAATGAGAAGAGAGAGAGGCAGGGAGTTGAGTGAAGGGGAAGGGAAAATAGGAAAGAGTATTGAAGACCCCAGTACCTATTTGGGTTCAGAAGCAGAACTGAAGTCCTGAAGGGAAATAGAAGTAAATTAAGAAAAAAAGTGGAGCTCAAGGCAACAAACTACTGCAACATATTAGACTAAAATAGAAGCATAGATTTCAGTCCCAGTGAGCAACTTCAGTCTTGTGCCTAGTTTCCAATAGTGGAACTAGAAATGATTCACCTTCTTTGCCAAGAAAAGAATATTTTTGGAGTCAAGGTGGCATGTCCTGGATCCTCTCAAGAACCATGGAAGGAACTTGGCTTTTAAAAAAATTGCTCTGGATACAAGCAATCAGAATATCTGATTACAAGGCCCACAGGTCATTTTGTTAATGTCCCTGGATGATCCTACCAAAAAAATAGAATCCCTTGCAATATATGAATCATGATGTCAAAGAGGCTGAAATAAAGATAATTTTAATTGTACTAAGATTCAAATAAATAATGCAATTCTTATTGCCTTAAGAAGGATAAAGGAATAAATTTATAAAAATTAAAAAATTTTAAAAATTAATATTCTGAATTGGATTTTCCACTCTTTCTCTTTTCTTGTCTAGCTCACAATAATATACTATAGTGGCAATTATGTATTATTGGGATATTAACTCAGCATCTTTGCTTATAAAGATCACATCCAGCAGGGCTGGAGCTCTGAGCACTGGCTACTAATTAGACTAATTAGAATGTTAACATATCAAGCACAAAACTATTTGGATTAATTATCTTCTTACTTAATTTTTTATTAATTCTCAGAATCTCAGAATTAAAATCTGTAGGTGACTCAAAATGAAGCTAGATAGCAAAGAGCAATGCAAATGGAAAAAAAAGGAATGTAAAAAACACAAAGAACCATGGGCTATGGAGTTAATTAGCAAAAGCTATTGATAAAAAGAACAAAGGCTTAGAAGAAGGACAGTGGCATGTTCATTCAAGCTGATGTACTTTTTTTTTAAAGAAAAAAAAGTACTTTGAAAGTGTATTATGGTGTGACTACAACTTTTTAGATAGAATGGCAAAAAAATAAAATAAATTATGTGTTTGACAGGTGACGTAACTATAAACCAACATCATGTCTTTATGTAGTTAGGAAAACATAAACTTCCTTCTACCTTGGAAAGAGAAAAGCCAAAGTCGTCATAACAGGAGTTCATGTCAGTGAGGAGGCAGCAAGTTTCCCTCACAAGCTCACTACAACCAACCTTTTGATGATGAGATAGGCCCAGCCACTGCTTCTTTTCCCATTCTGTGCCTCCTTGTCCACCACACAGTTCTAGTACCATGAACTAAAGAGTTACACTCTGTCTTCCTTACATGATGCCTAGAACCTTCTGAAATTGTGAGTGAAAAAAAAAATCCTTCATCTCTGATTTTGCCAAGCATTAGCATCACAGTGATGCAGAAAAAAAAAACTAATGCAAAAAAAAAACTAATGCAAAGCAGCCATTCTGCTCTCACCACACACTAAAGATATGACCCCATTTAAGAAAATTGACCTAACATTCATTTTGTTCAATATCAGAGATAAATGCTTAATTTTCATTTTTTCCATATTAGGAACTTTTCAGACAGCAAGAACTGGTATGGTGGGAAAGCAAACAGGATGGAAGAAGTCTGTAAATGTTTTCTAATCATGCACATTTTAATAGAGTTTGGCTCATCTATAATGAGCATAGATGATGCTGAAGATGATGATGATGATGACAATGATAGATAGGTAGAAAGATAGATAGATAGATAGATAGATAGATAGATAGATAGATAGATAGATAGACGAATTGATAGCCACAGAGACGGACTGCAAGAATCTTATATTTTCAACACCAACAACAGAGTCATTTTTGTGATATTACTTTATGCTCAAATTCCTAAAATCTTTCATTTCTCACTGCATAGTGTTTACTAGATCAATCTAACAGGCTTACTTTTAGGAAATAAAAACAGAGGCTTTAATGGATTAGTGCCATGGGCAACCCTTCTATAACTAAAGCATGTTTTAAGCAGTTTCTAAACAAAGTCATGTCTTGGAAAGGCACTCAGAATTACAAAACAGCAAAATAAAATTACTAATTATAGTTTGTATTTATTGAAATTATAAAGATACAGCAGAAGTTGCTTTTATCTACTAAACTTTTAAGGGGAAAGTCACAAACATGAGAATAGCTTAGCTTAAAATAACACGAAAAGTAAAAATCTCTAAGGACTATAGAAGGCACCACTCCTCAGGCTTTGACTGAGATCCAGGTGAGAATACGAAGAGCAACAAGATTACATATTGCTGTAAGAAGGCAAATGGCAACATCATTTTGTTACTCATTTTCAGAGTTTCTTCTATGTTACACACTGTCCGGTAACTCCAGGCATTCCACTGAGTATTTATCTAACTGGCTTGAAAGTAGTCTACATAAAAACATGCAATATTATTCCTAAACATGAATAGTTTATAGCAGAGTCATTATTATTTGTCCAAAATATAGTCAACCAATGTACTCTTCGATAGTAAAATATTGGACATGTATTAATAAAATAGTATTGGATGTGGAGTATAATAAGATATGATCCTATACAAGTAAAGAAAGCAAGCAAAAATTTTGTGCCATTCCATTTTCAAGGCATTTTACAATGGGGAATACTATATAGCAATAAATAGGGAGGGACACAGAGTTGAATAAGTGAAACATGTTTTCCTTTTTCAGGACATTAAAAGTATTCCATAAGTTAATCTAACATAGTATACTAACAGTGTACATGGAAGTTAACACAAAGAGTAAGTATTAAAGTATATAAATTTTAAACTAGATTACACACACAAATATACACATGGAGTCAAATCATCCTTGGATGTAATAAAAATCATCACAGGAGAAACCACCACACTGATTTCCAAAGTGGTTGCACAAGTTTGCATTTCCACCAGCAATGGATGAGTGTACCCTTTACTCCACATCCTCTCCAGCATAGGCTATCATTGGTGTTTTTGATTTGAGCCATTCTGACAGGTGTAAGATAGAATCTCAGAGTTGTTTTGATTTGCATTTCCCTGATGACTAAGGAGGTTGAGCATGACCTTAAGTGTCTTTTGGCCATTTGAACTTCTTCTATTGAGAATTCTCTGTTTAGTTCAGTGCCCCATTTTTTTAATTGAGTTAATTAGCATTTTAAGGTCTAGTTTCTTGAGCTCTTTATATATTTTGGAGATCAGACTTTTGTCTGTTGTGGGATTGGTGAAGATCTTTTGCCAGTTAGTAGGTAGCCTTTTTGTCCTAATGACAACAGTGTCTTTGCTTTACAGAAGCCTCTCAGTTTCAGGAGGTCCCATTTATTCAATGTTGCTCTTAATGTCTGTGCTGCTGGGGTTATACATAGGAAGTGGTCTCCTGTGCCCATGTGTTGTACACTACTTACCACTTTCCCTGCTATCAGGTTCAGTGTGTTCAGATTGATATGGAGGTCTTTAATCCATTTATACTTGAGTTTTGTGCATGGTGATAGATATGGATCTATTTTCATTCTTCTACAGGTTGACATCCAGTTATGCCAGCACCATTTGTTGAAGATGGCAACCTACCCCAGGATCCAGCAATATCACTCTTGGGAATATACCCAAGAGATGCCCTATCACACTACAAAAGCATTTGTTCAACTATGTTCATAGCAGCACTATTTGTAATAGCCAGAACCTGGAAACAACCTAGCTGCCCTTCAATGAAAAACTGGAGAAAGAAAGTATGAAATATATACACATTAGAGTACTACTCAGCGGTAAAAAAACAATGATATCTTGATTTTTGCATTCAAATGGATGGAAATAGAAAACACTATTCTGAATGAGGTAACCCAGACCCAAAAAGATGAATATGGTATGTACTCACTCATAAGTGTATTCTAGCCATAAATAAAGGTCAGTGAGCCTATAATTCGTGGTACTAGAGAAGCTAAATGAGACAATGAACACAAAGAAAAACATATAGTTATCCTCGTGGATATTGGAAGTAGACTAGATTGCCAGGCAAAAATTGGGATCTTGGGGGTAGGGTGTGGTGGGGATAAGGACACATGGGGGAAAAAAAGTGAGGAGGGGAGGATGGGAAGCCCTGGGGAAATGGGATAATTGGGATGGAGGAAGGGTGAATATGGGAGCAGGGAAGAAGATATCTTAATTAAGGGAGTCATCTTAGGGTTGGCAAGAGACTTGACTCTAGAGGGGTTCCCAGGTGTCCATGGAGATGTCTCCAGCTAGTTCCTTGGCAGCTGAGGAGAGGGAGCCTGAAGTGGCCCTATCCTATAGCCACACTGATGAATATCTTACATATCACCATAGAACCTTTATCTGGTGATGGATGGAGATAGAAACCCATGTTGGAGCACTGAACTGAACTCCCAAAGTCCAAATGAGGAGCAGAAGGAGGGAGAACATGAGCAAGGAAGTCAGGATCAAGAAGGGTGCGCCCACCCACTGAGACGGTGGGGCTGATCTAATTGGAGCTCACCAAGGCCAGTTGGACTGAGACTGAAAAAGCATGGGATCAAACCAGACTCTCTGAACGCGGCGGACAATGAGGGCTGACTGAGTAGCCAAGGACAGTGGCACTGGGTTTTGATCCTACTGCATGTACTGGCTTTGTGGGAGCCTAGTCTGTTTGGTTGCGCACCTTCATGGACCTGGATGGAAGGAGGAGGACCTTGGACTTCCCACAGGACAGAGAACCCTGACTGCTCTTTGGACTGCAGAAGGAGGGGGAGGGGAGTGGGGGGAAGGGAGGGCAATGGGAGGTAGGGAGGAGGTGGAAATTTTTTAATAATAATAATAAAAAGAGAAAATCATCATAGGAGAATCTAAAAGTATTTTAATGTATGAAAGTCTCACTAAAGGTGATGAGCACAATAACTTTGGAAAGTGATATAATCTGTAAAGCTTCATATTTAACTCTATTCTTTAAAACTGTTTATCAGTGTTATATTCTAATTGATTAAATTGTTTCCTATGGGAGTTTCCTATGGTGTTATCTTGCTGAAGGAAGTATGTCACTACGGGGCAAACTTTGAGGTTCCAGAGTCTCACAACAGTCCAAGTTCATTCTCTGTGTTTCCTGTTCGTGTTTAAGATGTGAGCGCCGAGCTTGTAGCTGCAGTCATCATACCTTCTTGTGGTGATGGCAGTAGACTCATATCCCTCTGGAGTCATAAACTCAAATAAATTCTTTTTTCTATAAGTTGACTTGGTCATGTTACTTTATCACAGAAACAGAGAAAAATCTAAAGCTCCAAATAAGGCATGGAGCTAGTTTAGTAATATAACAGCCAGTACTGGTTCACTATTTAGAATCCAAATACCATTTATGAAGTCTGCCCAGAAATGGCAATATGGATGTGTGAAAACTTTCTCTATAGTTATCATATTTCTACAAATATAAACCTATATGAAAAATTAAAGTTTATTTAAAATTTAAAGTGAAAAAGAAAAGTAAAAACCTACTTACTGAAAACTTCAGGAGAAAGGACAACAGATAATTATAAGATATTAAATATCTTTAAATATTTTATCTTATTATTAAGATATATATATTTTATATATCTTAAATATAAATATCTTATAATATAAGATAATTATAAGAATTGAGAAATGTAAGAGGTCAATTCACTTCCACCTAGAGAAGTGATGTACAACGTAATGTGAAAATAAGAAAATACACATGCAGAAAGACAAAGATAAAGGTTTAGAAAGGAAATATGACTGCCATGTTTTTCCAGTAATACAGAGACATATGTGAATGCTTTTCAGCATAAATATGACAAGATTCAGAATGTGAATCTCTCAAAATAGAAAGAACATCTAAGAGGGCAGAAAAACTACCCCATATTTCCATACTGCACATTTTTATTTAATTAAAATTATATATATATATATATATATATATATTTCCCTGAGAACACTTATTAATGAAAGCATTTAATTTGCATTGGAGGCAGTGTTCACATGTGTTGATGTCATTCCTTCACAGACCTAATACACACTACTCATAATTATTTAGGAAAAAATATATATAGAAGGTCAAAATTTGAGTTCTCTCCAATTCATGTAGAACCAAAGCTCAAGATCTCTGTTACAAGTAGGTTTCCATTTAAATAATTGAGTGAACTCAGAAATATTACCTTTTTGGTGAAGTGCTAATAGAACACTTCTGATTTAAAAGTAGGAGGAAAGTTAAAGGTGTAAGTAGGGATGGGAGTGAATGTCAGATGAAAAAGGGGAGAGATAAGTGTTAAGTAAAACTAAAAATTATAAAAATTATTATAAAAACACACTACCTTGTAAGGTAATTAAAATATACAAATTTAAAAAAACTGGAGATTTTGAACACAAGTAAACTGTGTGTGTGGATAATAATTCCCAAAAAAACAATGGATAAAACCTTAGGGCCAGGCATGGAACACTTCACCAGTAGTTATTGAAAAGGGATCGCAGAGACCTCCAAAACAATACAGTTTATTGTTACTGCTCTTGATTGCCCACTGTAATTATATAGTAAGATCCTAATGCTGAATGTGTGTGTGTGTGTGTGTGTGTGTGTGTGGTGATTATAAGACACACACACACACACACACACACACACACACACACACACACATATATATATATATATATATATATATATATATATATATATGGTGATTATAAGACACAGAAAAATCAAGCTGGAATAAAACTGAAAACTTTATTCCAGTTTGCTTGCTTTCATAGTACTGGAAGATTCTAAACAGGCTGGTAGATAAGAACAATATTACCTGGTGTTAAACTCTGTCACCAAGATGTGCTTATGGGTGTTGTAATGCTAATAGCTTTTTAATTGAATTTGTGACCTTCTACACAGGAAGGAATTCATGCCTGATACTGCAAACCTGATAAAAAAGACTTTATCTCAGAAAGTCATAGGGCCTAGAGAATAACAGACCACTCTTACCTTGATAGATGCTGTTAAACTGAATTCTATAGATTTATATTTAAACACATAAATTAATGTTGCCTCAACCTTGGCCAGACAGCAGGCAATCATAACTGACCAGAATAATCAAGTGGGATATCTATATTAAACACTCCTACCAAAGGCTGAAGGAACATCACAGGAAAGATACAGAAAGAAGAGCAAAGCTCAGAGACGGAGAGTGCTGTGAAATGCCATCATCCAGACATGAAACGGTCATTGCAGTTATAAAACCACTTTAGCTATGTTTACCTAGACAAGAAAAAAACAATAATATCAATCAAAAGTCCAAGAGTCAGTACTGTAGGGATGCAATGGATTACAAATAAGAAAAAAAATAAAGCACATGAAGTAGGGAGGAAAATGTGTTGGTGATGCATGAGAGGAATGGGAAGAGGAAGTTGAGGGTGGATGTGATAAAGATACATACTTTACATGTATCATTTTGCCCTAGAATTAATAAAAATATTCCTTTTGAAAAAGAGAAACATAGCCTTATGCAATTTTTTTAAAACCCAGTAATATTTAACATACTAATCCATGTTTAACACAACAAGATCTACTTGAAAACTTCAGGCCTCATCCACCCAGGGGATGAGAAAATAAGATATTCCAGGACAAAAACAGATTTGAACAATGCGTAGCCACAAACCCAGCCTCACAGAAACATGCTGCTGTTTACAAGAAACACACCTCAAACTCCAAGACACACACTACCTCAGAGTAAAGGGTTGGGAAAAGGTTTTCCAATCAAATGAACCAAAGAAACAAGTGGGTGTGGCCATACTAATATCTAACAAAATTGATTTTAAACTGAAATCAATCAGAAGAGACAGAAATGGACACTTTATACTCATAACAGGAACAATTTATCAGGAGGAAATCTCAATGCTGAATATCTACACACTTAATTTAAAAGCACACACATATGTAAAAGAAACATTACTAGAATTCAAAGCATACATCAAACCCCACATTCTAATAGTGGGTGATTTCCACACTCCTCTCTCACCAATGGACAGGTCAACCAGACAGAAACTTCATAGAGAAATAAAAGAAGTAACAGATGTAATGAACCAAATGGACTTAACAGACATCTATAGAACATCTCACCCAAACAGAAAGAATATACCTTCTCAGCATCACATGGAACCTTCTCAAAAGTTGATCACATAATTGATAACAAAGCAAACATCCATAGATAAAAAGAAATTGTAGAAACCACCTGTGTACTATCAGATCACCATGGAATAAAGTTAGAATTCAAGAACAATTCTAACCTCAGAAAATCTACAAACTCATGGAAACTGAACAGTCAACTACTGAACCATCCCTGGGTCAAGGAAGAAATAAAGAAAGAAATTAAAGTCTTCCTTGAATTCAACAAAAATAAAGACACAATATACCCAAACCTATTGAACACTAGGAAAACAGTGCTAAGAGGAAAGTTAATAACATTAAGTGCCCACATAAAGAAAACAGAGAAAGCACACATTAGAGACTTAAGAGCACACTTGAAAACTCCGGAAAAAAAAGAAGCAGATACACCCAGGAGGAGTAGAAGACTGGAAATAATCAAACTGAGGGCTGAAATAAACAAAATAGAAACACAAAAAACAATTCAAAGAATCGATGAAACAAAAAGTGGGTTCCTGGAGAAAATCAACAAGATTGAAAAACCCCTATCCAAACTAACCAAATGGCAGAAAAAGAACACACAAATTAACAAGATCAGAAATGAAAAGGGGACATAACCACAGACACAGCAGAAATTCAGAGAATCATTAGATCTTACTACAAAAGGCTGTATGCAACAAAATTAGAAAATGTCAACGAAATCGACACTTTTTAGATAAGTACCATATACCAAAATTAAGTCAAGGCTAGGTGAGTAGTTTATTTTTCAATTTATTTATTTATTTATTTATTTATTTATTTATTTATTAAAAATTTCTATCACCTCCCCACCTCTCATTTCCCTCCCCCTCCCCCACACGCCCTCCTCCTCAACCTCCCTCTCCAGTTCTAAGAGCAGTCAGGGTTCCTTGCTCCCTAAAATGTCCAAGGTCCTTCCCCTTCCATCCAGGTCTAGGAAGGTGACCATCCAAACAAACCAGGCTCCCACAAAGTCAGTTCATGCAGTAGAATCAAAACCCAGTGCCATTGTCCTTGGCTTCACAGTCAACCTTCATTGCCAGCCACATTCAGAGTGTCCAGTTTGATCACATGCTCCATCACTCCCAGTCCAGCTGGCATTGGCGAGCTCCCATTAGATCAGTCCCACCGTCTCAGTAGGTGGATGCACCCCTCGTGGTCCTGACTTCCTTGCTTATGTTCTCCCTCCTTCTGCTCCTCATTTGGACCTTGGGAACTAAGTCCGGGACTCTAGTGTGGGTCTCTGTCTCTATCTCCATCCATCGTCAGATAAAGGTTCTATGGTGATATGCAAGATATTCATCAGTGTGACTATGGGACAAGGCCAGTTCAGGCACCCTCTCCTCTGCTGCCCAAGGAACAATTTGGGAACCTCTCCTTGGATACCTGGGAACCCCTCTAGAGACAAGTCTCTTGCAAACCCTAAAATGACTTCCTTAATTAAGATATTTACTTGCCTGTTCCCATATCCACCCATCCTCCATCCCACCTATTCCATTCCCCCAAGCTCTTCCGAATTCTCCCCTTATACCTTCTCTCTACCCATCTCTCCTTACATCCATCCCCCCACACCCCCATGCACCCAAGTTTTGCCTAGAAATCTTGTCTACTTCCAATATGCAGGAGGATAACTAAAATTAATATGATTTTATGCCCTCTCATACTACAAAAGCATTTGTTCAATTATGTTCATAGCAGCACTATTTATTTGTAATAGCCAGAACCTGGAAACAGCCTAGGTGCCCCTCAATAGAAGAATGGTTAAAGAAGGTGTGGAACATATACACATTGGATGTTTACTCAGTGGTAAAAAAAAAAATGACATCTTGAATTTTGCATGCAAATGGAAGGATAGAAAGCGCTTTACTGAGTGAGGTAACCTAGACCCAAAAAGATGAATATGGTATGTACTCACTCATAGCCAATATTAAAAAAACATTGAGCCTATATTCATGATCCTGGAGAACCAGGTGTGCAGTTTAAATAGACCTGTAAGTCACGAGGAAATAGAAGCTGTCATCAGACACCTCCCTACCAAAAAAAACCCTAGACCAGATGGTTTCAATGCAGAATTCTACCAGCACTTCCAAGAAGAGCTAATACCTATACTCCTTAATGTGTTTCACAAAATAGAAACAGAAGGGTCATTGACAAACTCCTTTTATGAAGCTACAGTCACCCTGATACCAAAACCACACAAAGACTGAACCATGAAAGAGAATTACAGACCAATCTCGCTCATGAAAATCAATGCAAAAATTCTCAATAAAATATTGGTAAACTAAATCAAAGAACACATCCAAAAAATTATCCATTATGGTCAAGTAGGTTTCATCCCAGAGAGGCAGGGCTGGTTCAATATATGAAAATCTATCTTTGTAATCCATCATATAAATAATTTGAAGGAAAAAACCATATGACCATTTCATTAGATTCTGAAAAAGCACTTGACAAAATTCAACACCCCTTTATCATAAAGGGCTTGGAGAGATTAGGGAGACAAGGTTCATTCCTAAATATAATAAAAGCAATATACAGCAAGCTGAAAGCTAACATTAAAGTAAATGGAGAGAAACTCAAAGCCATCCCACTAAAATCAGGAACAAAACAAGGCTGTCAACTCTCTCCATACCTCTTCAATATAGTGCTTGAAGTTCTAGCAATAGCAATACGACAACATAAGGAGATCAAGGGGATTCGAATTGGAAAGGAAGAAACCAAACTTTCATTATTTGCAGATGATATGATAGTGTACATAAGCGAACCCAAAAACTCTACCAAAGAACTCCTACAGCTGATAAACACCTTTAGTAATGTGGCAGGATACAAGATCAATTAAAAAAAATAGTTGCCCTCCTTTACACAAAGAACAAAGAAGCAGAGAGCGAAATCAGAGAAACATCACCTTTCATGATAGCCACAAATAGCATAAAGTATCTTGGGGTAACTCTAACCAAGGAAGTGAAAGATCTATTTGACAAGAACTTTATGTCATTGAAGAAAGAAATTGAAGAGGATACCAGAAAATGGAAGGATCTTCCATGCTCTTCGATTTGGAGGATCAACATAGTAAAAATGGCAAGTCTATCAAAAGCAATCCATAGATTCAATACAAGCCCCATCACAATCCCAACAAAATTCTTCACAGACCTTGAGAGAACAAAAATCAACTTTATATGGAAACACAAAAAACACAGGATAGCCAAAACAATCATATACAATAAAAGTACTTCCAGAGGCATAACCATCCCTGACTTCAAACTCTATTAAAGAGCTACAGTAATAAAAACAACTTGGTATTGGTATGAATCAGAAATGTTGATCAATGGAATCCAATCGAAGACCCAGATAGGAATCCACAAACCTATGAACACTTGATTTTTGACAAATGAGCTAAATGTATACAATGGAAGAAAGAAAGAATCTTTAACAAATGGTACTGGCATAACTGGATGTCAGCCTGTAGAAAAATAAAAATAGATTCATATCTATCACCATGCACAAAACTCAAGTCCAAATGAATTAAAGACCTCAATATTAATCTGACCACACTGAACCTGGAAGAAAAAGTGGGAAGTAGTCTGCAACATATGGGCACAGGAGACCACTTCCAACATAGAACCCCAGTAGTACAGACAATAAGAGCAACAATGAAAAATGGGACCTCCTGCAACTGGGAAGCTTCTGTAAAGCAAAGGACACTATCATTAAGACAAAAAGGCAACCTACTGATTGGGAGAAGATCTTCACCAACCCCACAACAGACACAGGTCTGATCTCCAAAATATATAAAGAACTCAAGAAACTAGACATGAAAACTCTAATTAACCCAATTAAAAATGGAGTACTTAACTGAACAAAGAATTCTCAACAGAAGTTCAAATGGCCAAAAGATACTTAAGGTCACGCTCAACCTCCTTAGTGATCAGGGAAATGCAAATCAAAACAACTTTGAGATATCATCTTACACCTGTCAGAATATCTAAAATCAAAATCACCAATGATATCCTCTGCTGGAGAGAATGTGGGGTAAGGGGAACACTCATCCATTGTTGGTAGGAATGCAACCTTGTACAACCACTTTGGAATTCAGTGTGGCAGTTTCTCAGGAAACTGGGAGTCAACCTCCCTCAGGACCCTGCAATTCCACTCTTGGGAATATACCCAAGAGGTGCCCTATCATACCACAAAAGCATTTGTTCAATTATGTTCATAGCAGCACTATTTGTAATAGCCAGAACCTGGAAACAACCTAGGTGCCCCTCAATAGAAGAATGGATAAAGAAAGCATGGCACATATACACATTAGAGTACTAATCAGTGGTTAAAAAAAATGACATCTTGAATTTTGCATGCAAATGGATGGAAATAGAAAACATTTTGCTGTGTGATATAATCCAGATCCAAAAAGATGAATATGGTATGTACTCACTCATAAGTGGATTCTAGCCATAAAGGCCATTGAGCCTATAATTCGTGATCCTAGAGAAGCTAAATAAGAAGGTGAACCTAAAGAAAAACATATAGTTATCCTCCTGGATACTGGAAGCAAACAAGATTGCCAGGCAAAAGTTGGGTGCACGGGGGTGGGGGTGGGATGGGTATAAGGGGAGATGGGGAAGAAAAGTGAAAGGGTGAAGATTGGGGAGAACTTGGGAGAATAGAATGGTTGGGATGGAGGAAGGGTATATATGGGAGCAGGGAAGTAGATATCTTAATTAAGGGAGCCATTTTAGGGTTGACAAGAGACTTGACTCTTTAGGGGTTCCCAGGTATCCAAGTAGATGTCCCTAGCTTGTTCCTTGGGCAGCAGAAGACAGGGTGCCTGAACTGACCTTATCCTATAGCCACACTGATGAATATCTTGCATATCACCATAGAACCTTTATCTGGCAATGGATGGAGATAGAGAAAGAGACATTGGAGCACTGAACTGAGCTCCCAACGTCCAAATGAGGAGCAAAAGGAGGGAGAACATGAGCAAGGAGGTCAGGACCACGAGGGGTGCATCCACCCACTGAGACGGTGGAGCAGCTGGACTGGGAGTGATGGAGCATGTGATCAAAATGGACACTCTGAATGTGGCTGGCAATGAAGGCTGACTGTGAAGCCAAGGACAATGGCACTGGGTTTTTATTCTACTGCATGGACTGGCTTTGTGGGAGCCTGGTTTGTTTGGATGGTCACCTTCCTAGACCTGGATGGAGGAGGAAGGACCTTGGACATCTCAGGGAACAAGGAACCCTGACTGCTCTTAGAACTGGAGAGGGAGGTTCAGGAGGAGGGGGTATGGGGGATAGGGACGGAAATGAGAGGTGCGGAGGAGGTAGAAATTTTTAATAAATAAACAAAGAATAAAAGAAAGAAAACTTCTGGCCAGAGGTTTTAGTACTGTGCTTACCACATCATAAGTGAAATCACATTTGTGTCATGAAGGCACAAACTACCACTCTAAATTTGCATCTCTAGCACCTTAAAGCTAAAGAAAACTCATACTGTTTCTAGACTGAAAATAATTTAAACTATAGTAACTCTGAAAAATTTTCAGTACTGTTGACAAATATGTTTGATAGCCTTGATACTACTTGCTATATTCAAACAAGTCCCTCAACTTCAATTTGAAAGAGCAGCAAAGTTGAGTCATGAGTGCAAACCTATTTTCATAGCTAATTGGGATGTTTAATATAGGAAGATCACAATATTCAAAGCCTGGTTTAGCTACACAATGGCTTCAAGATCTTCTTGGGCAACTACTGAATTAAATAATAATTAAGTTATGGCTGGGGATATAGCTCAGTGGTTAAGTTCTTGTCTGTGATGCATGATGCTTTTAGTTCAATCCAAAGTGTCGCAAAACAACAACAATAAAATGATGGATTAAGTAAAATGTCACATAGGAACAACTTTGGTCTCTCACAAGACTAGAGAGGTGATATAAATTAGCATAATCAGCATTGGAGGGATTACATGAGACTTTCAGTCCAATAACTGAGAAAAAAGCAAATAACAAATATGGTATCTGGAATCAGAAGAACCCAGATTTAAACAGTGCCACTGTAGCTTGTTTGCTCAGAGATAGACCAAAGATTAACACGTGAACAAAAATGAGTTTCCTTACCTATTAACAAAATGAACAAGATTGACTTCCCAGATCTACTTAAAAGATCATTTTAGGACTATTCAATAAGAATAACAAGTATCACCTCAGCATTGGTATGTTACATATCAGGTTATTGTTAAGTATTTTATATAAGTTAACATATTTTAGCCTTCCTAGCAACTTTGAGAAAGGAAATGCATAATTACATTTTATCCAGTTTATTAATGAGAAATCTAAGGCATGAATACATGGAATAATTGACTACAGTCAGGTAGTTAGTAAGTTGCTAAGTTCTTCCTAGCCTATCCTAGCCCTAGCTAGTCCTTGCTTCAAAATCTTTACATTGAAATGCATTACAATAATACTATATGAGTCAATCATTTCTTGTCTTGCTCATTATTCTATTGCTGTGAAGAGATGCCATGACCATGGCAATTCCTATAAAGAAAGAATTTAATCAGAGCTTGGTTAAAAATTCAGAGGGCTAATTCATTATCATCATGACTAGAAGCATGTCAGCACATAGGCAGAAATGGTTCTGGAGAAGTATCAGAAAGCAACATCCTAATCTACTGGCTTGGAGATAGGATCAGGGGCTTGGCCTGGGCCTTTGAAATGTCAGTCCATGCCTAGATACATACTTCCTCTAACAAAGCCACACCTCCTAATAATTTTAAATAGTGCTACTCCCTAATGATCAAGCATTGAAATCTGTGAGTCTGTAGGGGGTACTCTCACTCAAACCATTACATCCTTCCAACAACTTTGATTCCAACTTATCTCATTAATACTGAAAATACTTTTAAGAAAGAAAATCTAACAATTTATTAAGTTAGAGTGACAAAAACTGCACTTATTTGTGGCTGTCAACTTTATTTCACCAGTAAAAATTGTGAGAAGTTATTTACCAAGATGCTAAATATGTGAAATATATTCTAGTCCACTAAATAATTTCATCTATTAATAATACAACAGTTATTCCAAGAAAGTTATAATAAAGAACTAATTTATTATTTTTATTAGCAATTGACAGTTCCATATGTGTGTATAGTGTGTGTGCATGTGTGTGTGTGTGTGTGTGTATAAAATTGTACATACAGGTTGACATAAAAATAACTGATTATTTTTTAAAGTCAACAACATAAAAGCATCATATCAAATTAAGATACTGGAGTCTCTAACCATTTCTAAAAGGTTTTGATTATACAGTATTTAAGAATTTCTGATAAGAAGAAAATATTGTAAAGAATAAGCCCTGAGATCATTTCCTCCATCCTCTTCACTAGTAATTGCCAAGTAAAACAATCCCTGGGCAACAAGACTCAGTTTGATTTTAAATGTGTTAAACTTTTGAAAGAAGTATGCCACTCTGACAGAGACCTTTAAAACATAGAAAATGCTGATGAATGTCCTATCCTGCACTTCCTAATTATTGTGTGAGAAGATTATTAACAAGGACAGTCTGAAGCTGTTCTATATGCTATATAGCCAATACTTGACACTTACTGAAGTAGCAAGCTTTTTATTGTTATAATTCATCAGCAAATGAGTTGATGTATAACACTAATATTGGTATATTTCTTGACCCACTGTGGATGTCCTTTCAGAAAACATCTCTCAGATCCTATCACAATTATATTTTTGCAATTGAAATACCAACACACCCTTTAATAGCATCAAAACTGATTAAAAGATTAAATTTTCCTAACTATGGTGATATTTAACTCCTTAGAGCAAAAAGGACAACACAGCTTGACATCTCTCTCCCTTAATTCTCTGCACTCATTCTGTCTACCACCTTAGAGCACTAGCTAAATCCAAGCTATAGTAATAAGTGACATGTTTAAAACAACACGCAGTACAGACCCTTATGATGAACATTTCACTACACCATTAAACCAATAAGTAAAATTTCCAACAAACACCAAAAATGTCCTCTTTTATAGGACTACACATATATTTTTACCATTAATGCAAGCTAAAAGTTGGCTTTGCATACCATTGCTTTAAAGGGTAGATATTTTTCAGACAACTAAAACTAGACTATATCAGCACGCAACAGACATTATGATCCAAATAATTCAGTAATTTAACACTCAAAGACACAAGTAGGGAACGCACAATTCACACCTATCTTCTCTTCAATAAGGGCCTCTTGAAGGGATTCTGCTGTGCTGACACAGGACCCCAACATGAGGTCAACATAAACCAAGAAGCATGGTGTAGTCAGTATTGCTACTTTGCAAACCGTGTGACAGAAAGTAGACACAAGTGGTTACTAATGAGAAAAAAAATGTTATGTGCAAATATTTTTCCCATTCATAGAGGGTTAAGAACCAGAATTTGGTAAGCAACTATTTTCAAATCCTCAGTGTAGGAAGTGATAGAATCAACACATGGTGAAGGCATTGCTGGTCTTCTTCTAATGTACCATCTATTTTTCTGAGACATAAAAAAAAAAAAAACAAATGAGGATCCCAAAAAGAACTGAAATAAATTCACTTCAAAAACAGTAAGCAAAATAGAATTAGAAGATAAAATTAAATAACTTCTTAAGAATTTTGAGTTTAACACATTGCTACTGTGACATCAGTTATAGAGGGCTCTTGTGTACCCATACCTTTGTAGATTTCTAGGTGCCAGCTTAATCACAGAATAGATTTCCTATTTCCATGTAAAACAGTACATTTACCCACGTTGGGAGTATCCAAAATCCTGAAGGTAAATACTTGTATCTTCAAGGTGCTCAGTCCCTAGGCTTAAGCCCAAACACAGCACCCTTTAGATGACATGCTTCACCGATTTGTTATAACAAGGGCATAGCAGAAATAAGAAAATATAAGCTTGAGACAAAAGAAAGATCTTAAAATTCAGGTGAAGGTAAGATGCAGAGAAATGTGGATTAATACCAACATGGTAGAAATATTTGAAAACATTTCCCCAGAATGTAAGAACTTGATAAAATATTTTTAAATTTATAAATAAGTGACATGTTTGTAATTACCATTCAAATATCTTCATGGGTGTAAAACTAAACACTAAATATAAGTACTTGGTCTCCAATTACCACATTCTCTAAATGAAAATGAAACACTAATACCTTTGCTTCCCCTTCCACTTATAGTCTGTCAATTACATAAATGTATAATTAATATACCGAGTACATTAGCAGTACACTGGAGAATTCCTGAGACATCTTCAAGTTCCTCTTTGTTGAAATGGTCTGCATGGGAGCATCTGTTAGAGATATTGTGGAAATTCTTTTCTGCATCCCTATAACTAAGAAGAAAATAAAATTAGCATATAAAAATGTTAAAAGCTTTTGCAAATGCACTCATATCTACACCAAGTACATACAGTCTATGCTTTTAGGATAACCACTTTTAAAATAATTTATTTCTTAAAGATAATTCTGATATGTGTAACTCACTATTACCTTTACATTAACAGTACAGGACAAGATCTGCAAGCAACCATTAATTAGAAAGCTCTTGGGGCAGGAGTAAAATCCATATAATATGAAGAAGAAAAGGAAAATAATGAGGAGAAAGCTTTAAGTGGAGGAAAGGGTGTAGGGGTTGGATAGAGAACAGGGTTGGGAGAGAAATATTTGGGGATGTTGAAAAAGCCAAATAAATGCACATCTACTAGTTTGTAAGATTTCCAATAGCTTGGGGGATAGAGTAAGATTAAAACAGTGATATGAAGTGTTCATAAAGGTTTAGGTGAGTAGAGGAATTGGGGCAGAGGAGTTGGGGAAGGTATAACTAACCTAAGGATATCTGAAAACAACATATGGAAAACTACTATTTTATGAGATTTTAAAATATGTATATTTTCATATAAAAATTATCTGAAGTTGCCCTATGTAAGAGACAATGCTCTTCCCAATAAAAACCCAATGTTTTTACATAAACTTTAAGGTTTATGTAAGAGGTGTTCTGGAGATCACTTAAAGAATACAGGTTATTCCCATTGTTTCCTAGTAACCCAAAATAAACTCATATTAAGACCCTATTGCTGAATATACCATATACATTGTTCATTAAACATGGTAAAATCAGGTTTGTACTAACCAGGAAGCTTCCTATCTTCTGGTTGACTTTTATAGTACCAGAACTTGCAATGCAGTCTGCTGGGAGGAAAATCCATTAAGAGTTTTACTCAGTTGTGAACTCTATGATCTACCTATTTATGAACCCTGTGGGATACAGTGATAATCAGTGTAGCAAGATGTGTCCATATATGCAGCAGTGTCATGAATGTTATAGGATAAACAATTGCTTTATTCTTGGATTTAAAGAATGCTCCTTCAAAGAAAAGGCATGGCTGGTGCTGTAAATCAGGCTAAGAACTCAGAGTTTGGGAAATCACAGACCCCCAGGCTTTAATCTACTACTATTGATTTGTTAAATGGAGGAAGTATCAACCTGACCTCTAAGATTGCATTTGTACAGCCAAAGAATAGTGAAACTTCCAAGCCACATTAGAGAAGTTTCTTTGTTCAATGGAAACTCAAAATACAGAGAATAAATGTCATTCGAATACTCAGCCAAAAATGAGGGATTTATATCACCACCACCCAAAGACATAAGGAATCATTGCAGAAGATGGGCAAGAAAAATGTAATAACCAGAGGTTGGAAAGGATGTAATCATAACATTTCAGCATGGCTGATGAGGGAGCTCAAAAGCCCCAACTCCTAGCAGTGGAGTTATTGATAGCTGATGACTTCTGAACATTGCCAGTTTTTTAAAGGTATTAATTATACCTTTAAATGGTCTAGTAGGTTGACCATGCTCCAGTGGATGACCCTATACCCATGAGCAAATGGGTTGCACAAATTAAAATTAGTAAATTACAATGAAGGACAGGAAGTTGGGAAGAAGTGGTGGTAGATCTAAAGAAATGAGAGAAAATAGTGGAGGAATAAATATGATCAAAAACCTTATGTACATATGTGAAATTCTCTAAAAATGAAATAATATTTTATTTTAAATACAAAGATAGATGCTTATAGAAAAAATAAATTGATGGTGAGAAACACAATGTATATTAGTTTTGTGTAACTAATATATTCCTATCTGAGGCTTGCATGACTGTTCTTTCTATAAGACAAGTGACTAGGAAAAAAAGAATATTAATAGAACCAGATTGGTAGACTGGCATTTCAGCATTAGAAATAAATACACCATAACTTCTGCCATAGTGACCCAGATAGCAGTGTGGCATATAGAAGATTAAATAGAACAATTGGAATCTGGAAAGATTTGACATACCATTTTCTAATTCAGAGAACTTATCCAGGTAACTTGGTTTATCAAAGTACCTTCAATATACAACAGTGGTCTCTCAAAGAATACCTGTGAGAATACATGACTCAATGTCTTTATAAGCAGAGTTAAGCTGGCACTTTCCTAGTGACCTCTGAATGAAACAAAATTAGGGACAGTGACAGCCATATGTTTGTTCCACTTTCTGAAGGGCTGACTAAGGAGATCAACACGCTTCTTCCGAAGGTATACTTCACTTCAGTTCTGTTCACACTCATTTTTAAAATGAGAAAACTAAGGCTCAGAGATTTTAAAGAATCTGCCCAGAATTAGTTGGCAATAGAATGTGGCTTGATGCCCAATAAGTTTTACCAGTCCAAATCTGAAGCACATAGCTCAACAACAAAGACAATAATAGAAGAAAAGGCACACAAACATGGCATGAACCATTAGGAAAGGAACTTCATATTAACCAGGTTTCTCTCAACCCTCAGTTTCCTTTAATTGCTTAATTGAACCCTGTATATCTCCTAGTGACCATATCTGTTTCTCACTATCTGTGGTTATTTCAACAAAATGGCCCTGATAGGCCTTTAGGAAATGGTACCATTAGGAGATGTGGCCTTGTGGGAGGATATGTGTCTCTAGAGACTGAGCTTTGAGGTTTCAGAAGGTCAAGCAAGGCCGAGTGGGACACAGTCTCTTTCTGCTACCTGCTAATACACATAGATCTCTTAGCTTCTTCAGCACCATGTCCATTGGCATGCTGCCATTGTCTTGACATAATAATGGACTAAAATTCAGAAATATAAACCAGCCCCAACTAATGTTTTTTCTTTATGAGAATTGCCGTGATCATGGTCATACTTCATGGCAATAAAACAGTGACTAAGACACTATTTTTTACACTGTACATGTCCAAATGGTCCATTCCTCTTTGGGCTCAAATTACAAGCCCAGGTACTTTTCCCTAGAAACTTTAGCTAGTCACTGACATAAGAAAGTGCATGTGTGGAGATTCATCCAGAGAGGTGAGAGTGTGCAATCACTGGGCACATGGTCCAGGAATGGAGCACAGGGCCCCTCCAGCTCATGCTGCAGGGGCTTCTTTGTTCTACATGACCCTGCCTCCCCCAAGCCTGCCCTATTGTCTGCAAGGTCCTTTGCCCAGGAACAGTTTCTGCTCCTACACTGAGAATATACACCCAGAAAGTCAGTCACAGCAAAGATTGGACCAAGATGCCAAGACTCTCCTTGCTGCATTTGAAGGAAGAGATAGGCAGGGACCAATACAAGAATTCCTCCAACAACCTGAAAGGCAAAATGACAACACCAGAATCCAGGTATCATGAAACAAGAAGACTTAAACACCCTATTCCAGAAGAAGTAGAAGAAATCGACTTTAAAAGTAACATTATGAAAATAATAGAGGACCTTAAACAGGTTGTGAAAAACTACTTCAAAGAAACAGAGAAGACAAACAAAAAGGTAGAAGAAATGAAGAAATATCTCAAAGATACCCAAGAAAACCAACAAAAAGCAATCAACCAGGTAATGGAAACAGTTCAACACATGAAAAATGAAATGGAAGTAATGAAGAAAACACAAACCGAGAGAAGGCTGGATACGTAAAATCTGGGTAAATGAATAGGAACTACAGATACAAGTATAAACAACAGAATACAAGAGAAGAAGAAAGAATCTCAAACGCTGAAGTTACTATAGAGGAAATAAACTCAATGATTAAAGAGAATAACTAATCCAACAAATTCTTAACATGAAACATCCAGGAAATCTGGGACACCATGAAAAGAGCAAACCTAAAAATAATAGGGGTAGAAGAAGGAGAAGAATTACAGCTCAAAGGCCCAGAAAATAAATCCAACAAAATTATAGAAGAAAACCTTACCAAGCTAAAAAAGGATATTCCTTAGAAGGTACAAGAAGCACACAGAACACCAAATACATTGGATCACAAAAAAAATCCCCTCACCATATAATAATCAAAACACAAAACATACAGAAAAACAGAATAAAGAAAAAATATTAAGAACTGCAAGGGGAAAAGGTTAAGAAACATATAAAGGGAAACCTATCAGAATTACACCTGACTTCTCAATGGAAACCAAGAAAGGCAGAAGGTCTTGGATACATGTGCTGCAGACAATAAGAGACCATAAATTCAAACCCAGACTACTATACTCAGGAAAGTTTGCATTCATCATCGATGGAGAAAACAAGATATTCCAGGACAAAAACAGATTTAAACAATACGTAGCCCAAAAACCTAGCCTTACAGAAAATACTAGAAGGAAAACCACAAACCAAGGAAGCCAACAAAATCCATAATAGCACAGGCATCTGACAATCCTCCACCAGTACAACAAAAAGAAGGGAAACACACAAACACTACCACCAAAAAAATAAATAAATAAATGAATAACCTGAGTTAACAACCAATGGTCATTAATATCACTTAATATCAATGGACTCAATTCGCCTATAAGAAGGCACAGGTTACAATTCTACCAAAAGCAATCTATAGATTCAATGCAATCCCCATCAAAATCCCATCAAACTTCTTCACAGACCTTGAGAGAACAATAATCAAGTTTATATGGCAAAACAAAAAACCCAGGATAGCCAAAACAATCTTATACAATAAAAGAACTTCTGGAGGCATTACCATCCCTGACTTCAAGCTCTATTATAGAGCTACAGTATTGAAAACAGCTTGGTATTGGCATAAGAACAGAGAAGTCGACCTATGGAATCGAATAGAAGACCCAGATATTAACCCACAAACGTATGAACACCTAATTTTCGACAAGGGAGCTAAAGGTATACAATGGAAGAAGGAAAGCATCTTTAACAAATGGTGCTGGCATAACTGGATGTCAACCTGTAAAAAAATGAAAGTAGATCCATATCTATCACCATGCACAAAAATCAAGTCCAAATGGATTAAAGACATCAACATTAATCCGTCCACTTTGAACCTGATAGAAGAGAAAGTGGGAAGTAGTCTACAAGATTTAGGCACAGGAGGCCTCTTCCTAAGTAGGACCCCAGCAGCACAGACAATAAGAGAAACAATGAATAAATGGGATCTACTGAAACTGGGAAGCTTCTGTAAAGCAAAGGACACTGTCAGTAGGACAAAAAGGCTGCCTTCTGACTGGGAGAAGATCTTCACCAACCCCTCATCAGACAAAGGTCTGATCTCCAAAATATACAAAGAACTCAAGAAACTAGGCACTAAAACTCTAATTAACCCAATTAAAAAATGGGGTACTGAACTGAACAGAGAATTCACAACAGATGAACTTCGAATGGCCAGAAGACACTTAAGGTCATGCTCAACCTCCTTAGCGATCAGGGAAATGCAAATCAAAACCACTTTGAGATACCATCTTACACCTGTCAGAATAGCTAAAGTCAAAAACACCAACGATAGCCTATGCTGGAGAGGATGTGGGGTAAGGGGAACACTCATCCATTGTTGGTGGGAATGCAAACTCGTGCAGCCACTGTGGAAATCAGTGTGGCGGTTTCTCAGGAAACTGGGAGTCAACCTCCCTCAGGACCCAGCAATACCACTCTTGGGAATATACCCTAAAGATTCCCTAACATACTACAAAAGCATTTGTTCAACTATGTTCATAGCTGCACTATTTGCAATAGCCAGAACCTGGAAACAGCCTAGGTGCCCCTCAATAGAAGAATGGTTAAAAAAGGTGTGGAACATATACACATTAGAGTTTTACTCAGCGGTAAAAAACAATGACATCTTGAATTTTGCATGCAAATGGATGGAAATAGAAAACGCTTTACTGAGTGAGGTAAGTCAGACCCAAAAAGAGGAACACGGTATGTATTCACTCATAAGTGGATTCTAACCAAAATTAAAGGTCTTTGAGCCTATTATTCGTGATCCTAGAGAAGCTAAATAAGAAGACGAACCTGATGAAGATTATTTAGCTATCCACCAGGAGGTAGGAAATAGACAAGAGTCCCAGGTAACCTCGGGTGCATGGGGGGGTGGGAGGGTCGATGGAGGGGGAGAGGGCTAGAGAGAAGGGAGTAGGGGAGGAACGGGGAAAGCTTGGTGGCCGGGGATGGGGGGGGAGGGAGGTAGGATGAATATGGGATCAGGGAACAATATATTTCAACTAAGGGAGCCATTTTAGGGTTTACAGGAGACTTGATTATATATGGGATCCCAGGTCCAAGGAGAAATCCCCCAGATTGCTCTCTGGACAGAGGAGAGGGTGCCTGAATCGGCTGTGGCCCATGACCATACTGATGTATATTTTGCTTATCACCATAGATCCTTCGTCTGGCGAAGGACGGCTATGCAGTCGGAGGCCCACATTGGAGCACCGGATTGAGCCCCCCGAGGTCCGGAGGGGGAGCGGACGGAGGAGGAACATGAAAGACGAAATCAGTACTGCGAGGGATGCTATCAACCAATGATACAAGGGAACGGATCTGATGAGAGTTTACCAGGGCCAGTCGGACTGGGACTGAACGAGGACGTGATCTAGCCAGATTCTCGGAATTTGGCCGGATTCTCTGACTGTGGCTGGCCCGGGGTCTTTCTGAAAAGCCATTGACTATGACACTGGGACCTGTTTCCTCTGCATATGCTGGATTTTGGGGATCCAGTCTGTTTGGAAGCTCGCCTTCCTGGACCTGGAGGGAGGGGGAGGGAGCTGGAGCTTCCCACAGGGCAGGAAACCCTGACTGCCCTGGGGGACGGAGGGGAAGGAGGGGATGAGTGGGGGGAGTGGGAGGGTGTTGGGAGGGGGGGCGGAAATGGAAACTTTTATAATTTAATAAAATTTACTAAAAAAAAAAAAAGAAGGCACAGGTTATGAAAACAGGATCCAACATTCTGCTGTTTAAAGAAACACACCTCAACCTCAAAGACAGACACTAACTCAGAGTAAAGAGTTGGAAAAAGGTTTTCCAATCAAATGAACCAAAGAAACAAGTCCGTGTGGCTATAGTAATATCTAACAAAATAAATTTCAGACTAAATTCAATCAAAAGAGATGTAGAAGGACACTTTATACTCATAACGGGAACAATTTGTCAGGAAGAACTCTATCCTGATTATCTATACCCTCTAATATAAGAGCACCCACATATGTTAAAGAAACATTACTAGAACTCAAAGCATACATCAAACCCCACGCTCAAATAATGAGTAATTTGAACACTCCTCTCTCACTAATAGACAGGTCAACCAGACAGAAAGTTAACAGAGAAATAAGAGAACAATAAGATGGAATGAATAAAACGGACTTAACAGACATCTATAGAACATTCCAACCGAGCAGAAAAGGATATACCTTCTTAAAGCATCTCATGGAACCTTGTAAAATTGATCACATAATCGGTAATAAAGCAAACATTCACAGATACAAAAAAAATTGTAGTAACCACCTGTATACTATCGGATAACCATAGAAAAAAGTTAGAATTCAACAAAAATTCTACACCCAGAAAGCCTACAAACTCATGGAAAGTAAACAGTCAACTACTGAACTACCCCTAGGTCAAGGAAGAAATAATGAAAGAAATTTAAGCCTTCCTTGAATTCAATGAAAATAAAGACACAACATACCTAAACTTATGGGACACTATGAAAGCAGTGCTAAGAAGAAAGTATATAGCCCTAAGTGCCCACATAAAGAAAACAGAGAAAGCTCACATTAGAGACTTAACCATACACCTAAATACTCTAGAAAAAAAGAAGCAGACTCACTAAGGAGGAGTAGAAGACTGAAAATATTCAAACTGAGGGCTGAAATCAACAAAATAGAAACACAGAAAGCAATCCAAAGAATCAATGAAACAAAAAGCTGGTTCTTGGAGAAAATCAACAAGATTGGCAAACCCATATCTAAACTAACCAAATGACAGAGAGAGAACACATAAATTAACAAGATCAGAAATGAAAAGGGGGACATAACCACAGACACAGAGGAAATTCAGAGAATCATTAGATCTTAGTAAAAAAGCCTGTATGCCACAAAATTGGAAAATGTAAAAGAAATGGACATTTTTTAGATAAGTACTATATACCAAAATTAAATCAAGACCAGGTGAACAATTTAAATAGACCTGTAAGTCACAAGGAATTAAAAGTTGTCATCAAAAACCTTCTTACCAGAAAAAGCCAAGGACCTAATGGTTTCAATGCAAAATTCTACCAGAACTTCAAAGAAGATCTAATACCTATACTCCTTATGTGTTTCACAAAATAGAAACAAAAGAGTCATTGCCTAACTCTTTTTATGATACCTGATACCAAAATCACACAAAGACTTAACTAAGAAAGAGAATTACAGACCAATCTCACTCATGAACATCGATGCAAAAATTCACAATAAAATACTGGCAAACTGAATCCAAGAAAACATACAAAAAAATTAGTCATTATGATCAAGTAGGCTTCATCCCAGAGAGGCAGGGCTGGTTCAACTTATGAAAATCTCTCAATGTAATCCATCATATAAATAAACTGGAGAAAAAAAACAATATGATTGTTTCATTAGATGCTGAAAAAACATTTGACAAAATTCAACACCCCTTTATCCTAAATATCTTGGAGAAGTTAGTGATAAAAGGTTCATACCTAAATATAATAAAAGCTATTTACAGCAAGCCGACCGCTAACATCAAATTGAATGGAGAGAAACTCAAAGCCATTCGACTAAAATCAGGAACACGACAAGGCTGTCCACTCTCCCCATACCTCTTCAATATAGTGCTTGAAGTTCTAGTAATAGCAATAAGACAACATAAGGGAATCAAGGGGATTCGAATCAGAAAGAAAGAAGTTAAACTCTCGTTATTTGCAGATGATATGATAGTGTACATAAGCAATCCTCAAAACTCTACCAAAGAACTCCTACAGCTGATAAACACTTTCAGTAGTGTGGCAGGCTACAAGATCAACTCAAAAAAATCAGTTGCCCTCTTATACACAAAAAAATAAAGAAGCAGGGAGGGAAATCAGAGAAACTTCACCTTTCACGATAGCCACAAATAGCATAAAATATCTTGGGATAACTCTAACCAAGTAAGTGAAAGACCTATTTGACAAGAACTTTACGTCTTTGAAGAAAGAAATTGAAGAGGATACCAGAAAATGGAAGGATCTCCCATGCTCTTGGATTGGGAGGATCAATACAGTCAAAATGTCAATTCTACCAAAAGGAATCTATAGATTCAATGCGATCCCCATCAAAATCCCAACAAAATTCTTCACAGACCTTGAGAGAACAAAAATCAACTTTATATGGAAAAAAAAAACAGGATAGCCCTAACAATCCTATATAATAAAAGTACTTCCAGAGGCATTGCCATTCCTGACTTCAAACTCTATTTAAAGAGCTACAGTAATGAAAACACCTTGGTTTGGGCACAAAAACAGAGATGTTGGCCAATGGAATTGAATCAAAGACCCAGACAGTAATCCACAAACCTATGAACACCTGATTTTCGACAAGGGAGCTAAAAGTATACAATGGAAGAAGGAAAGCATCTTTAACAAATGGATCTGGCATAACTGGATGTCAACATGTAGAAGAATGAAAGTAGATCCGTATCTATCACCATGCACAAAGCTCAAGACCAAATGGATTAATCTGACCACATTGAAACTAACTGAAGAAAAAGTGGGAAGTAGTCTACAAGACATGGGCACAGGAGAGCACTTCCTAGGTAGAACCCAAGTAGCACAGTCAATAAGAGAAACAATGAATAAAAGGGACCTCCTGAAACTGAGAAGCTTCTGTAAAGCAAAGGACACTGTCACTAAGACAAAAAGGCTACCTTCTGACTGGGAGAAGATCTTCACCAACCCCTCATCAAACAAAGGTCTGATCTCCAAAATATACAAAGAACTCAAGAAACTAGACGTTAAAACTCTAATTAACCCAATTAAAAAATGGGGTACTGAACTGAACAGAGAATTCTCAACTGAAGAAGTACAAATGGCCAAAAGACACTTAAGGTCATGCTCAACCTCCTTAGCGATCAGGGAAATGCAAATCAAAACCACTTTGAGAAACCATTTTACACCTGTCAGAATAGCTAAAATCAAAAACACCATTGATAGCCTATGCTAGAAAGGATGTGTGGTAAGGGTAACTCTCATCCATTGTTGGTGGGAATGCAAACTTGTGCAGCCACTGTGGAAATCAGTGTGGCGGTTTCTCAGGAAACTGGGAGTCAACCTCCCTCAGGACCCTGCAATTCCACTCTTGGGAATATACCCAAGAGATGCCCTATCATACCACAAAAGCATTTGTTCAACTATGTTCATAGCAGCACTATTTGTATAGTCAGAACCTGGAAACAACCTAGTTGCCCCTCAATAGAAGAATGGATAAAGAAGGTATGGCACATATATACTTTTTCAGCGGTTAAAAAAATTGACATCTTAATTTTTGCATGCAAATGGATGGAAATAGAAAACACTTTACTGAATGAGATAACCCAGACCCAAAGAGGAATATGGTATGTACTCCCTCATTAGTGGATTATATCCATAATTAAAGGTCTTTGAGCCTATAATTCGTGATCCTAGAGAAGCTAAATAAGAAGGTGAACCCAAAGAAAAACATATAGTTATACTCCTGGATACTGGAAATAGACAAGATTGCCAGGCAAAAGTTGGGAGCACAGGGGTGGGTGTGGAGTGGGAGTAAGGAGAGATGAGAAGAGAGAAGTAGAAATGGAGGATTGGGGAGAACTTGGGGAAATGAATGGTTGGGATGGAGGAAAGGTGGATATGGGAGCAGGGAAGTAAATGTCTTAATTAAGGGAGCCATTTTAGGGTTGCAATAGACTTGACTCTAGAAGGGTTCCCAGGTTTCCAAGGAGATGTCCCTAGCTTGTTTCTTGGGCAGCTGAAGACAGGGTGCCTGAACTGGCCTTATCCTATAGCCACACTGATGAATATCTTTCATATCACCATAAAGCCTTCATCTGGTGATGGATGGAAATAGAGACAGAAACCCACATTGGAGCACTGGACTGAGTTCCCAAGGTCCAAACGAGGAGCAGAAGGAGAGAGATCATGAGCAAGAAAGTCAGGAACGTGAGGGCTGCGTCCACCCACTGAGACAGTGTGACTGATTGGGAGCTCACCAAGACCAGCTGGACTGGGACTGAACGAGCATGTGATCAAACTGGACTCTCTGAATGTGGCTGTCAGTGAGGGCTGACTGAGAAGTCAAGGACAATGGCATTGTGTTTTGATTCTACTCCATGGAATGGCTTTGTGGGAGCCTAGTCTGTTTGGATGCTCACCTTCCTAGAACTGGATGGAGGGAGAGAACCTTAGACTTCCCACAAGTCAGGGAAGCCTGACTGCTCTTAGGACTGGAGAAGGAGGGGGAGTTGGGGGAGTTGGGGGAGTGGTTGGGAAATGGGTGGAGGAGAGGAGCTGGAAATTTTTTAATAAATTAATTAATTAATTAATAAAAGAGGCAGGCTGGCAGACTCTTATATGCTCAGCTCTTCTGAAGCCGATGAACTTTTGCTCTTGTCATTGCCTACAGACATTAGACCCTAGATTCATCAGCCTTTCTATTTAATTTATTTATTTTACATAACAACCTCCGTTTTCCCTCACTTTTCTCATCCCACTACCTCCCTCAACCCCTCTATACCTCAATCCACTCCTCCTTTGTTTCTATTTCAGAAGAAGTGGGCCTCCCATGACTATCAAAACATGGAATACCAAGGTGCAGTAAGGTTAAACACTTCCATTTGTATTAAGGCTGGACAAAGCTATCAAGTATGAGGGCTAGGTTCCCAAAAGCCAGCCAACCAAACTTAGGAATAGCCCTTGCTACCATTGTTAGGAGTCTCATGGATTCATTAGCTTTTAAATTCACACTTACATATCAGACTCTCCAAGAGGGCTTCCAGATCTCTAGCATCACACTGGGGACTTTATTGGTCTTCTCTTTCTGTACCTTAGAGTTTCTGAGACTGTCCAGATACTGGTTTTACTCCAGTGTTCAACAAACCACTGTGAGACTATTCAGCTTCTGATTATATAAGCCAATCTAATACATTTTCTTTTATAAGTGTGTGTTTGTGTGTGCATACATATGTATTTACAAAGTAATTCTAATGCAGAGTAATGTTTAAGAACCACTGACTTCAAGTAATTTTTAAATCATGTTTCTGTGATAAAAACTCAAGTAGAGGAGGCTTTGAAAAGAAGCCAGAAAACCAAATCAAAATCTCTCAGTAAGAGATGATGGTGAAAGTAGAGAAAGAGATTTATCACATAGCATGAATAAATTATTTTACTATTCATTTTTTCCAACACAAATGATCTCTGTGAATAAATATATGAACAAGGGAAGGGATAAATTAGGCCATAGAATAAATATTTAAATAAAGCACCTGTGGTGGAGAGGTTATCTTATTGTACAATAAGAAGTTCCATATTCTTTGTGATCCTTTGAACATATCTCCTTGAGTCTAATGCTAGGTTTTGGGAGTAAAGAAAAGACCTTCAGCATTTTCTATGGGCAGCTTGTATAAGAATTCAAAGAAGAGTGTATACAACTCCAGGTGTTGATATAAAAAGCAGATAAAATGGCAAAGTTTTAGGGAAAGAAGAAGGAAAATAGATCAGCCACTGAATCCATATTGAGAAAATAAAAAGAGCCCATAAATACACTCTGTCATCTCTCCTCCTTTAGCATTTCTATATGTGGTATCTAAATGTTAATTTGCTTCAATACAAGACTATAGAAAGCATAGTTTTCAGAAAGTGGGAAAATAATTTTCTTCTTAGTCATCTCTTTCCAAAAATATGGAAAATAGTGCTTGCTAGTACTTATTCTCCTTTGCCTGAAATTCCCTTGACTGTAACAAACACATCACTTCACAGTTAGAGATAAAAGGCCCTAAACTGTGTTGTGGGAAGAACAACAACACATAGGTGTGAACACATTAGTCCCAGTGTTAATGATACTGACTTTTCTCCTTTTTCAGTTTTGTACAGAGAAATAAAGAACAGTCTTAAAGTCAAAAAAAGAAAGTTGAAAAGGCAAGCAATTTGATAAAGGAGATAGGAAGAAGGGAAGATAAAATCCAGAAATGCAAGAAAAGTGAGAGTATAGCCAATTAGCTCTCTAGTCTCCATAACCATCAAAGCAAATAAAGGCATTAGTGGTCCACATCCTAGAAGATGGGCAGTAAAACAGGTTGATAGTTCTCTTTTAATCAGATATGACATAAAGACACCTTGTTACAGTCAAATTATCCATAGTCCTTATACTGTGTTGGACAAAATAAACAGAATTAAGAAAAGACCATTTAACAACAACAAAAAAAAATAGAAGCACCCCAGGCAATGTCAACAGAGATGGATAAGACAGTTAAGGCAGGTAGATAAAAGGGAACTCTATCCCACTAATTACCAAAGACTGTTCTATCACAAGGAGATTAATTATCTATTTAAATGATAGTACAAGAGTTCAACTCCCAATTTGTCCCTGAGACAGCTCAGTTCACAAATGAGAGAATTTCAATAATTTGTTGATTCCAAAACAAAGACAGCATTCATAATTCCCAAAACAAATCTCTGAGTTTGAAGATTGATATTATCATAAAATATAGTAATAATAATAACAATAATAGATACACAATATTTACCACAGTTAACAAGTTATTTTAAGTATAAGAACTAAGTTGATATACATAGCACACTTTGAAGGTCACAAACTCAATAACAGTGAGCTTTATTTTAGAAGGTAAGAGGAAACATTAACTTAGCATTATTTAGCTACATTAGGATAAATTATTTTAAATCTCTAATGGCATCAAATTAAAAGTCATCTCATATACTTAAAGGTTTTCTCTAGCACTGCACTCCTGAAAATTAATATGTCAAAGTGTCAAAGCAATTTCCACTAAGAAAACAATCATCATAATATTCAAGTGGTTAAAGATCATGGTATTATGCTAGGTGTTGAACTCACTTTCCATTCTTCTATTCTTCTGGTTTTTTTTTATCACATTATATCCTAATGTCCCAAAATCTATTCCTGATCACCATAATATAAAAGGATAATATTTTGAAAATTACTAGTATATAGAGAATACTAACAAGGTATAGTGACAATATCCATTGCTTCTAATGTTAATTGATTTGACATGAAAAGGTAAATTACTCAAAAAAGTAAATTTAATTTTTTGGTAATTGCTCAGCTGTTGTCTACTATGAGCAATCAAAAATGTACTTAAGGTTTATTTGGAGTTCCTGTCTACAAAATACTTTCACTGAAATCATATTACTTAACCATGACATCTATCTTTGATTTTGTTTTTAATATAACCATTATTTATTAAAAGTTTCTTGTACTGGTGAAGCCTTGATTTCTTACTTTTTGATGTAAGGAATTCTTGACACACACAATTATCAAAACTATTTGTAGAAATACGAAATAATAGAGAAAAACATGCAGCATATGACCCTGGCCAAACCAAGACTTATCCTTAAAGTGTGCTTTCAGCCAAACTCTATGGAAGGATTCAAAAGCCCATTCATGGTCTCCCATATAGTATCAGCAATCCTTCCCTTAATCTTCCCATAAAAGAAAATTATGAGATTCCCATAAAGGAAAATTATGAGATTCAGTTTAGCAAATGGAAGATAAGAACATTAGGAAGGGGGTTTTGGGGGAAAGAATTTCATTTTCATTTTAAACAATTAAATACAAATGAGCCAAAGGACATCACTACAAGATGTAGTCAGTCCCAGACTATATGTTAAAAACCAGACATTAATTTTAGGGTTTGTAAGAGATTGATTCTGGAGGGGGTCCCAGGTTCAAGGAGAGATCCCCAGCAGAGAAGAGGGTGCATGAACTGGCCTCGTCCCATAACCATACTAATGAATATCTTGCATATCACCATAGAACCTTCATCTGGCGATGGATGGAAATAGAGACAGAGACCCACATTGGAGCACTGGACTTAGCTCCCTAGGTACAAATGAGGAGCAGAAGGAGAGAGAATGTGAGCAAGGAAGTCAGGATCACAAGGGGTGCGTCCACCCACTGAGACAGTGGGACTGATCTGATGGGAGCTCACCAAAGTCAGCTGGACTGGGAACGATGAAGCATGTGATCAAAATGGACACCCTGAACGTGGCTGGCAAAGAAGGCTGACTGAGAAGCCAAGGACAATGGCATTGGGATTTATTTCTACTGCATGGACTAACTTTGTGGGAGCCTGGTTTGTTTGGGTGTTCACCTTTAAAGACCTGTATGGATGGGGGAGGACTTTGGACTTCCCATGGGGCAGGGAACCCTGATGCTCTTAAGACTAGAGAGAGGGGTGAGGTGGGGAAGAGGTGGAAATTTTTAATAAATAATATAAAAAAATAGACATTATAAGGCTGACTTTAAGAGCACACTAACTAGAAAGCTGAAATGCTGCACTTGAGAAATCACTTTGAATTTGTTCCATAGTCAAAATGCATTTCTACTTACCCGATAACTTGATGCTCATAATACTGCAATGTCCTCTTCAGAGTCAGCTGTATAGTCTGAGGCTGCATTGTGGTAACAAGAATGAAAACACATCATCAGCTCATCAGTGTGATGCACAGTCAATGAGAATAGTTGGATTTATCTCATAAAAGCTGCTACTTTACAGTACTAATTCATTTTACATCTAGCCATATATTTCCCCCAGAACAACTAAATTAGGCATTCAGAAATTGCCCTGTTTCCCAATGTTGAGTACAATAGTATTTTTGCACCACTACTTCAAATTTTTGTTCTTTTAATGAACTATTAATAAGTATTCAATAAAAAACTCAGTGAGTGCAATGGAGGGTTTGCAAGAAATGGGGAATGGCACTGCAGGAACATGGCTTGCAGTACTTCCTAGGTATTGTGCATAATCCCTGTAAAATAATGACCAGGTGAAAGGTCATTTGTTCTTTCATGTTATAATGAGACTTGCAATGGTAATCCAGAAGTAACAGTAAGATGAGTTAAAATTGTCAGCTCTATAATTATATATTTTAAGCTTAATGAACTTTTCTTTTCCCATGAGATTTGTGTCTAATCGGACTCAAAGTATGGACAGGGTGAGATGGGAAGCAGTGACCCAGATCTCCATCAGTAATACTTCAAGTCAGTCCCAAGAAGTACCAAGTAGAGGATTGTTCTCGGGTCTCATGGAGGGGCCACAACTGCTTTGGATTGTGCCCTCATTGATAAGAATAGAGCAGGTCTGCCCGCGCAAGAAATCCTATTAACTCATGTCAAACCAAATCAAAATGCCCATCGTTTTATTAAGAATGACACTCTCGGGTAGTCAAGTGCATGGCGGGGAGACAGGACAGCAGGGAACCCATGCAGACCCAAAAACCATGTGTTTCTTCTCTAGGAGACCACTAAAATACCCTGTGGGAGTGATCCTGACCCCCACCAAGGGAGGGGTCAGGAACTGGCATGCTGGGATTTGGAGTCCAGAGCAATGCAACTTCCAGGCCAAGGGCTGGAAACTGCTCCTAACTTAATATTCATGTCTTTAAAAGAGAAAGCCCAAAGGCAGGCCAAGACAGTTTAGTCTCAGATTTATGTAAACAGGGGACCCTGTTCAGAGAGCCCATACATACAAGAAAATGGGATGTAAATATCTCAGAACATTGATTTTTTTTTTTAGGATGTTATAAGAACTAAATTCTCAATAGTAAAAGAGTGAATCTTTAAAACAAAGGATAACTATGTTACAATCCACAGACCCAGAGAGACTAGGTAACAACGAGGGTTCAAAGGGGGATACCTGGATCTCCCTGGAAAGGCAAATGAGAAGAGATGTATTAAGTGGACTGAGTGAGCGTAGGGAAGCAGGAATCTCCCTCTGCAGTTCTGCCCAGACCACCAGAGAGGAAAGATGTAAGCTGCCCCACTGGAAAAGGTACTGAGCCATGTGCTAACGTAGATAAGGATAATGGGGTAACATAAGTTATAAGAGCTAATAAGTAGCCTGACTTAATAGGCCAATCAGCTTTATAACTTATAGAGATCTCTGTGTGATTGATTTTCTTTGGGACTTGCTGGCTGTGGGGTACCGGGTGAGACAGATACCCCAACAAGCCGGCCCCTCATGTTACAGATGTGGGAGTCCCCTCTGTATGCTGTGAATACCATTGGCTAATAAAGAAACTGCCTTAGGCCTGTGCAGCAAAGAACATAGGTAGGTGGGGAAAACTAAACTGAATGCTGGGAGAAAGAAGGCAGGGTCAGGAGAAGACTGTAGCCCCACTGAAGACAGACACTGGAACTTTACCAGGTAAGCCACAACCTCATGACGATACACAGATTAATAAAAATTTGTTAAATTAATACGTAAGAGTTAGCCAATAAAATACTAGAGCTAATGGGCCAAGCAGTGATTTAATTGAGAGAGTTTCTGTGTGGTTATTTTGGGGTTCATCAGCCGAGAACAAACAAACGGGCTCTCACAACAACTGACTTTGGCCTCTGGCCTCCACACATAAACCTGTATTACACATTCACACACACAATGCTTATACCACATGCATACATGTATACCTGTTACACACAAATACATACATACACACATTCCTGTTACAAACAAATACATACATACATACACACACACCGACACCACACACATATGCTTTTGCAACATATACATGCATATGCCTGCATTACACACACACATATACACATGCCTATACCCCCAGACAAATACACACAGGCCTGTACCACACCCCCCAATATGCCTGCACCACACATATATACACATACATGCCTGAAACACACATACATGCACACACATCTGCTTGTATAACACACATAAATGACTGTACCACACATGCTTGCACTAAACACACATATATGTCTGTACAACAGACATACACAAATACAATGCACCACACACATACATGCCTATATCACACACATACACACACACACACAAATACATATGCTTGTAGCACAAGCTTACACCACACACAAACACACATTCATACTCACAGATAAATTTTAACATCATTATATGTTCATGTGTGCTAATGATGCAACTCAGCATAGAAAATGGGGTAAAGTACCATTTCTCTAACATATTCTTCTTTGCCTTTAAAAATCAATTTAGAAACATGCTTCTATTTTGACTTTAATGTTAAACTTAGTTCAAAATCAAAGTCTGATTTATTAGCTAAATATACTACAGCAGTTTCTTAAACCTAATAAAACAAGCATTTTCATATGTGTATAGCACTTTTATGGAAAATTTATGAAATAAATCAATATCCCTGGCACATAATAAATTTATTATAAACAAAAGTTTATAATTAAATCATTAAGTGCTTGTGTCAAACAGTAAAACATGGTTCCTTCCTTCCAAATTTAAAAAATCTCATGAAAAATACATAAGGGTGTGTGTCTGTGTGTGTATAACACAAGTCCAAGATGTTGAAAAGTTACTATCCTATGACCTCTGTGGAATCGTGCTACATAATCCAAGCCAATACTGGGTGGGCCTAAGAGGTGAGTCGGCAGCTGTCCTGTGGCAGCAGACACCCCACTCCCTAAACCTCCATGTGAGAGAAAAGCCAGGGGCCACCCCCTAGTTCGCTGGGTATTTCTAGCTTCCAGTAGGGAATATTCCTGCTAGCCATTTATCCACCCCTCCCCCAACCCACTACTCTCTGTGAGCTCCATGGAATCTCGCTACACAGCCCAGGCCAATACTGAGTGAACCTAAGAGCCTGCGCCAATAATGGGTGGACCTAAGAGCCTTCTCCAATACTGAGTAAACCTAAGAGACAGCCACAGCAAGGATTGAACCAAGAAGCCAAGACACTACCAGCTTCATTTGAAGGAAGAGATGGAGAGGCACCAATGCAAGAATTCCTTCACCATCTGAAAAAGCAACATGGTAACACCAGAACCCAGCAGACACACAATAGGAAGACTTGATCATCCTAACTGAAAAGATGTAGAAGAAAATGACTTCAAATGTAACTTTATGAAAATGATGGAGACTTTTAAAGAGGAAGTGAAAAACTCCCTTAAAAAATGGAGGAGAAGAGAAACAAAAAGCTGGAAGAAATAAATAAATCCCTCAAAGATACCCAAGAAAACCAAAAAGGACAATCAAAAAGGTGAAGGAAACAGTTCAAGACTTGAAGACTGAAATAGAGGTAATAAAGAAAACACAAACCAAGGGAATTCTGGAACTGGAAAATCTGGCTAAATGAACAGAAACTACAGAGATAAGTACAACCCATAGAATACAAGAGATAGAAGAAAGAATCTCAGGCGCTAAAGATACTATTGAGGAAATAGACCCATTAGTCAAAGAAAACACTAAATCCAACAAATTTTTACACAAAACATTCAGGAAATCTGGAACACCATGAAAATACCAAACCTAAGAATAATAGAGGTAGAAGGAGAACTTCAGCTCAAAGGCCCAGAAAATATATTCAACAAAATTATAGAAGAAAACTTTCCCAACCTAAAGAAAGATAACCCTAAGAAGGTATAAGCTTACAGAACACCAAAATAGACTCAATCAAAAAAAACAACATTCCCTTACCATATAATAATCAAAACACAAAACATACTGAACAAAGAAAGAATATTAAGAGCTGCAAAAAAAAGGTCAAATAACATATAAAGGTAAACTTATCAGAATTACACCTGACTTCTCAATAGAAACCATGAAAGCCAGAAGGTCCTGGATAGATGTTCTGCAGACACTAAGAGACCACTGATGCAAGCACAGACTACTATATACAGCAAAGGTTTCATTCGCCATTGATGGAAAAAACAAGATATTCAATGACAGAAACAGATTTAAACAATACAGAGCCGCAAACCCAGCCTTACAGAAAGTACTAGAAGGAAAACCCATTTGTTGTTAGGGTTTCTGTTCTGCCCAGTTCTCACAATCTTTAAGTCCCAAAGCAATCACACAGAGGTCTACATTAGTTATAAACTGATTGGCCCATTTGCTCAGGCTTCTTATTAACTCTTATAACTTTTATAGCTCATTATTCTTACATGTATTAGCCATGTGGCTCAGTACCTTATTCAGCAGGGCAGTCACATCTTGCTTCTTCTGTGGTCGGGTCATGACTTCGTCCTCTTCCAAGAATTCTTCTGTTATCATTGACCTGACTCTACATCCTGTCTGGTTGTCCCGCCTGTACTTCCTGCCTGGCTACTGCCCAATCAGTATTTATTTAAAATATAATTAACAGAACACAGACCCAAACCACTTATACACCCAAAATAACACAGACATCAGATAACCCCCCCACCAGCATGACCCAAAGAAGGGAAACACACAAATACTACTAAAGAAAGATAACCAGAGTTAAAAACAACTGATCATTAATATCGTTTAATATCAATTGTCTCAATTCACCTATAAAAAGACACAGACAAAGAGAATGGATATGAAAACAGGATCCAGGATTCTACTGTTTACAAGAAACACACCTCAACCTCAAAGACAGACACTACCTCAGAGTAAAGGGTTGGGAAAAGGTTTTCCAATCTAATGGACATAAGAAACAAGCGTTTGTGGTTATCTGATTTCAAACTAGAATCAATCAGAAGAGATGGAAAAGGACACTTTATACTTATAACAAGAATAATTCATCAAGATGAACTCTAAATCCTGAATATCTACGCCCCTACTAAAAGAACACCCATATTTGTAAAAGAAACATTACTAAAACTTAAATTGCACATCAAATCCTACATACTAATAATAGGAGACTTCAACACTTCTCTCTCAACAGTGGACAGGTCAAACAGATAGAAAGTTAACAGAGAAATAAGAGAATGCAATGTAAATAACAGATGTAATGTATCAAATGTACTTAACAGACATCTATAGAACATTCTACCCAAACAAAAAAGAATATATCTTCTTTTCAGCACCTCATAGAACCTTCTCTAAAACTGATCGCATACTCGGTAACTAAGAAAACATCCACAGATACCAAAAAAAAAAATGGAGTAATCCGCTGTGTCTTATCGGACCACCATGGAGTAAAGTTAGAATTCAACAATACTACTCCCAGAGAGCCTACAAACTCATGGAAACTGAACAATCAACTACTGAACTACCCTTGCGTCAAGGAAGAATTAAAGGAAGAAATTAAAACATTCCTTGAATTCAATGAACACAACATATTCAAACATATAGGACACTACAAAAGCAGGGCTAAGAGTTCTTAGCACTAAGTGCCCACATAAAGAAAATGGAGAAAGCTCATATCAGCAACCTAACAGAATGCCTGAAATCTGGAACAAATGAAGCAGTCTCACCCAGGAGAAATAGAAGACAGGAAATAACCAAATTGAGGGCTGAAATCAACAAAATAGAAATACTGAAAACTATACAAAGAATCAATGAAACAAAGAGCTGGTTTTTTGAGGAAATCAACAAGATTGACAAATGCCTATCCAGACTAATCAAAAGGCAAAGAGAGAATATCCAAATTAACAAAATCAGAATGAAAGGGGAGACATAACAACAGTCACTGAGGAAATTCAGAGAATCATTAGGTCCTACTGCAAAAATCTGTACTCCACAAAATTGAAAAATTTAAAAGAAATGGACAACTTTTTAGATAGAAACCATCTACCAAAATTAAATCAAGACAAGGTAAGCAATTTAAATATACCTATAAGCCATGAGGAGTTAGAAGCTGCATCAAACCCCCCCCAAAAAGGCCCAGGGCCTATGGCTTCAATACAGAAATCTTCCAGAACTTTCAAGAAGAGCTAATACCTATACTCCTCAAAGTGTTTCACATAATAGAAACTGAAGGGTCATTGTCAAACTCTTTTTATAATGTTACAGTCATCCTGATACCAAAACCACACAAAGACTCAACCAAGAAAGAGAATTACAGACCAATCTCACTCATGAACATCGACGCAAAAATTCTCAATAAAATACTGGCAAACTAAATCCAAGAACACATCAAAAAATTATCCATTATGATCAAGTAGGCTTCATCCCAGAGATGCAGGGCTGGTTCAACATATGAAAATCTATCAATGTAATCCATCATATAAATAAACTGAAAGAAAAAACATACAATCATTTCATTAGATGTTGGAAAAGCATTGGATGAAATTTAGCCAAAAAGAGGCTAAACCTAATGGGCAAAACAGTGTTTAAAAAAATACAGTTTCCTTGTAATTATTTCGGAAAAAGCTAGCCAGGAGCCAGATGGCAGGACACAGCCTGCCACTCCTTTTAAACATATATCTTCAACATGTTCTTGAAGTTTTATCAATAGCAACAAGACAACATAAGAATATCAAGGAGATTCAAATTGAAAAAGAAGTCAAACTTTAGTTATCTGCAGATGATATGATAGTGTACATAAATGACCCCAGAAACTCTACCAGAGAATCCTACAGCTGATAAATACTTCAGTGAAGTGGCAGAATACAAGATCAATTAAAAAAAAAACAACAATCAGTAGCCCTTCTATATACAAAGGATAAAGAAGCTGAGAGGGAAATCAGAGAGACATCACCTTTCACAATAGCCACAAATTACATAAAATATCTTGGGATAACACTAACCAAGGAAGTGAAAGACCTATTTGACAAGAATTTTAAGTCTTTGAAGAAAGAAATTGAAGAAGATACCGGAAAATAAAAAGATCTCCCATGCTCTTGGATAAGAAAGATCAACAGAGTAAAAGTGGCAATCCTACCAAATACAATATATAGATTCAATGTAATCCCCATCAAAACCCAACACAATTCTTCACAGATCAAGAAATAACAATAATCAACTTCATATGGAAAAACAAAAAACCCAGGATAGCCATAGCAATCCTGTGAAATAAAGGAAATGACAGAAATATTACCATCCCTGATATTAAGCTCTATTACAGAGCTACAGTAATAAAAACAACTTGGTATTGGCATAAAAACAGAGACATTGACCAATGTAATCAAATTGAAGACCCAGATATTAATCCACACACCTATGAACACCTAATTTTTGACAAAGAAGCTAAAACTATACAATGGAAAAACAAAAACATATTCAACAAATGGTGTTAGCATAACTGAATGTCAACCTGTTAAAGAAGGAAAATAGATCCATATCCATCACCATGCACAAAACTCAAGTTCAAATGGATTAGAGACCTCAATATAAACCCAATGAAACTGAACCTGATAGAGGAGAAAGTGGGAAGTAGCCTTCAATGCATGGGCACAGGAGACCACTTCCTAAATATAACCCTAGTAGCACAGACAATAAGAGCAACAATAAATAAATGGGACCTCCTGAAACTGAGAAGCTTCTGTAAAGCAAAGAACACAGACAAAAAGGCAGTCTACTGAATGGGAAAAAAATCTTCACCAACCCCACATCAGACAAAGGAATGTTTTCTAAAATATAACGAACTCAAGAAATTAAACATTAAAATTCTAAATAACCCAATTAAAAAGTGGTGTACTGAACTAAACAGAGAATTCTCAACAGAAGAATTTCAAATGGCCAAAAGAAGCTTAAGGACATGTTCAACTTCCTTTGCTATCAGGGATATGCAAATCAAAACAACTCTTAGATACCACCTTACACCTGTCAGAATGGCAGCTATCAAAAACACTAATGATAACTTATGCTGGACAGGATGTGGAGAAAGGGGAATACTCACCAATTGTTGGTGGGAATGCAAACTTGTGCAACCACTTTGGAAATTAGTGTGGCGGTTTCTCAGAAAACTGGGAATAAACCTATCTCAGGATCCAACAATACCAGTCTTGGGAATATACCCAAAAGATGTTCAATAATACTATAAAAGCATTTATTCCACTATGTTCATAGCAGCATTATTTGTAATAGCCAGAATCTGGAAACAACCCAGATGCCCATCAATGGAAGAATGGATAAAGAAAGTGTGGAACATATACACATTAGAGTTTTACTCAGCGGTAAAAAACAATGACATCTTGAATTTTGCATGCAAATGGATGGAAAAAGAAAACGCTTTACTGAGTGAGGTAACCCAGACCCAAAAAGAGGAATATGCTATGTACTCACTCATAAGTAGATTCTAGCCATAGTTAAAGGTCTGTGAGTCTATTATTTGTGATCCTAGAGAAGCTAAATAAGAAGGTGAACCTGAAGAAAATCATATAGTTATCCTCCTGGATATTAGAATTAGGCAAGATTGCCAGGCAAACTCGGGTGCATGGGGGGGGATGGAAGTAAGGGAAGATGGCTAGGGAGAGGGGGAGGATTGGAGATGGCTTGGGGGAATGGGAGGGGGGAGGGAGGAAGGATGGTTATGGGAGCAGGGAAGTTTATATCTCAACTAAGGGAGCCATTTTAGGGTATGCAAGAGACTTGATTCTGGAGGGGTTCCCAGGCCCAAGGAGAGGTCCCCAGATTGTACTCTGGGCAGAAGAGGAGAGGGTGCCTGAATTGGTCTTGGCCCATAACCATACTGACAAATATTTTGCACGTCACCACAGGACCTTCATCTGGCGATGGATGGAGATAGAGACAGAGACACATATTGAAACACTGGACTTAACTCCCTAGGTCCAAATGAGAAGCAGAGGGAGCGAGATCGTGAGCAAGGAAAGCAAAATCAGAGGGGGCCTTCATCCGACGATGGATGGAGATAGAGACGGAGACCCACATTGGAGCACTGGAAGTCAGGACCGCAAAGGGTGCGTTCACCCACTGATACAAGGGGACTGACCGAATGAGAGCTCACCAAGGCCAGCTGGACTGGGACTGAACAAGCATTTGATCAAACTGGATTCTCTGAATGTGGCTGACATGGGGGCTGACTGAGCCCCCGAGGTCCAAATGAAGACTGAGAAGCCATTGACAATGGCACTGGGTCTTGTTTCGTCTGCATGGACTGGTTTTTTGGGATCCTGGCCTGTTTGGATGCTCACCTTCCTGGACCTGGAGGGAGGGGGGAGAAACTTGGATTCCCCACAGGACAGAAAACCCTGACTGCTCTTGGGAATGGTGAGGAAGGAGGAGAGGGAGTGGGGGGAGCGGGAGGGTATTGGGAGGAGGGGAGGAAGTGGAAAGAGTGTTTTCGGATAAAAATTAAAAATGTATAATAAAAAAAGTAAACAAAAATACCAAGAAAAAGAAAGTGTGAAATATATACACATCAGAGTACTACTCAGCAGTAAAAAAAAAAAATCTTAAATTTTGCATGTAAATGAATGGAATTAGAAAACACTATCCTAAGTAAAGTTACCCAGAACCAAATAAACAAATATGGTATGCATTTACTCATAAGTGGATATTAGTCATAAACAAAGAACATCGAGCCTATAGTTCATGATCCTAGAGAAGCTAAGTAATAAGGTGAACCAAAAAAAACATATATAGGCTCACCTGGTAATTGGAAACAGGCAAAAACTTTGGGAGCATGGGTGCAGGAAGGAAGGAAGAAGTTGGTGTTGAGGAGAACTTGAGGGAATGGGGTAGTCGGGATGGAGAAAGGACAGATGTGAGAGCAAGGAAAGAGATATATTGATTGAGGTAGCCATTATAGGGTTAGCAAGAAACCTGGCTCTACCGAAATTCCCAGGAATCCACAAGGATGACCCAAGCTAAGACCCTAAACAATAGAGGAGAGAGTGTCTGAATTGGCCTTACCCTGTAGTCAGACTGATGATTATCTTAAATATCACCATAGAACCTTCATCCAACAACAGATGGAAACAGTGACAGAGACTCATATCAGAGCACTGAACTGAGCTCCCAAGGTCCAGTTGGGGAGTGGAAGGAAGAGAATATGAGCAAGGACATCAAGACCATGAGAGAATTCCCCACTGAGACAGTTTGCCTGAGATAATGGGCACTGAACTGAGCTCCCATGGTCCAGTTGAAGAGAGAAAGGAGTGAGAATATGAGCAAGGAGATCAAGACACACTGAGACAGTTTGCCTGAGCTAATGGCAGCTCACCAACTCCAACTGAACTGGGAGTGAATGGGCATGGGAACAAAAAAGTCCCTCTGTAGAGGGTTGACAGTTGGGCAGACTGAGGGGGCACTAATAGTGACACTGGGATTTTTCTCTCCTGTATGTACTGGCTTCTTAAAATGCTATTCTCTTTGGATGTATGCCATGCTCAATATAAAGGTAGTAGAAAGGGCCTTGGACTTTCCACAGGGCAGGGTGCATAGCCCTCGCTTAGGATTAGAGGGAGGTGAGGTGGCAGGGTCTGCGGAGGGAGGAGAAAGAGGGAGTGGAAATTTGGATTGGTATTTTTTAAATAATAAAAAATTTAAAAAAGAAAGGTTACTATCAAGTAAATATATAAATAAACAAAGAGACCACTTATTCTAATCACGAAAAGCTAGTACATTCCACCCAAATAGGAAAGAATATACCTTCTTTCCTGCACCTTATGGAAACTTCTCGAAAATTAACCACATACTCGGTAACAAAGCAAACTTCCACAGATACAAAACAATTGTAGTGACCACCTGTGTCTTCTCAGATCACCATGGATTAAAGTTAGAATTCAACAACAATGCTACCCCCAGGAAACCTACAAACACATGGAAGCAGAACAGTCAGCTACTGAATCACGCCTGGGTCAAGGAAGAAATAAAGAAAGAAATTAAAGTCTTCCTTGAATTTAATGAAAATAAAGACACAACATACTCAAACCTATGGGACACTATGAAAGCAGTGCTAAGAGGAAAGTTCATAGCACTAAGTGTCCAATTAAAGAAAACAGAGAAAGCACACATTGGAGACTTAACAGCACACCTGAAAGCTCTAAAACAAAAGAAGCAGACTCACCCAGGAGGAGTATAAGACTGGAAATAATCAAACTGAGGAATAAAATCAACAAAATAGAAACACAGAAAACAATCCAAAGAATCAATGAAACAAAAAGCTGGTTCTTGGAGAAAATCAACATGATTGACAAACTCCTATCCAAACTAATCAAATGGCAGAGAGAGAACACTCAAATCAATAAGATTAGAAATGAAAAGGGGGACATAACCACAGACACAGAGGAAATTCAGAGAATCATTAGATCTTACTACAAAAGCCTGTATGCCACAAAATTGGATGATGTAAAAGAAATGAACATTTTTTTAGATAAGTACCATATACCAAAGTTCAACCAAGACCAGGTGAACAATCTAAATAGACCTGTTAAGCATGAAGAATTAGAAGCAGTTATCAAAAACCTCACTACCAAAGAAAGCTCAGGACCAGATGGTTTTAATGCAGAATTCTACCAGAACTTCCAAGAAGAGCTAATACCTATACTCCTTAATGTATTTCACAATATAGAAACAGAAGAGTCATTGCCAAACTCTTTTTATGAAGTGACAGTTACCCTGATATCAAAACCACACATAGACACAACCAAGAAAGAGAATTACAGGCCAATCTCACTCATGAACATTGACGCAAAAATTTTCAATAAAATACTGGCAAACAGAATCCAAAAACACATCCTAAAAATTATACATTATGATAAAGTAGGCGTCATCTCAGAGATGCAGGGCTGGTTCAACATACACAAATCTATCAATATAATCCATCATATAAATAAACTGAAAGAAAAAACCATATGATCATTTCATTGGATGCTGAAAAAGCATTTAATAAAATTCAACATCCCTTTATGATAAAGGTGTTGGGAAGATTGGGGATACAAGGATCATATCTAAATGCAATAAAAGCTATTTACAACAAGCCAACAGCTTACATCAAACTGAATGGAGAGAAACTCAAAGCCATTCCACTAAAATCAGGAACACGACTAGGCTGTCCACTCTCTCCATACCTCTATATAGTGCTTGAAATTCTAGCAATAGCAATAAGACAACATAAGGGGATCAAAGAGATTCGAATTGGAAAGGAAGAAGTTAAACTTTCGCTATTTGCAGATGATATGATAGTGTACATAAGCAACCCCAAAAACTCTACCAAAGAACTCCTACAGCTGATAAACACCTTTAGTAATGTGGCAGGATACAAGATCAACTCCAAAAAAATCAGTTGCCCTCCTATACACAAAGATAAAGAAGCAGGGAGGGAAATCAGAGAAGCATCACCTTTCATGATAGCATAAAGTATCTTGGGGTAACATAATCAAGGAAGTGAAAGATCTATTTGACAAGAACTTTATGTCGTTGAAGAAAGAAATTGAAGAGGATACCAGAAAATGGAAAGATCTCCCTTGCTCTTTGATTGGGAGGATCAACATAGAAAAAATGTCAATTCTACCAAAAGCAATCTATAGATTCAATGCAAGCCACATCAAAATCCCATCAGAATTCTTCACAGACCTTGAGAGAACAATAATCAACTTTATATGGAAAAAAATGAAAAACCCAGAATAGCCAAATCAATCTTATACAATAAAGGAACTTCTGGAGGCATTACCATCCCTGATTTCAGACTCTATTACAGAGCTACATAATTGAAAACAGCTTGGTATTGGCATAAGAACAGAGAAGTCGACCTATGGAATCGTATAGAAGACCCGGACAAACCTTTGGACACCTGATTTTTGACAAGGGAGCTAAAAGTATACAATGGAAGAAGGAAAGCATCTTTAACAAATGGTGCTGGCATAACTGGATGTCAACATGTAGAAGAATGAAAGTAGATCCATATCTATCACCATGCACAAAACTCAAGACCAAATGGATTAATCTGACCACATTGAACCTAACTGAAGAAAAAGTGGGAAGTAGTCTACAAGACATGGGCACAGGAGAGCACTTCCTAGGTAGAACCCAAGTAGCACAGTCAATAAGAGAAACAATGAATAAAAGGGACCTCCTGAAACTGAGAAGCTTCTGTAAAGCAAAAGACACTGTCACTAAGACAAAAAGGCTACCTTCTGACTGGGAGAAGATCTTCACCAACCCCTCATCAAACAAAGGTCTGATCTCCAAAATATACAAAGAACTCAAGAAACTAGACATTAAAACTCTAATTAACCCAATTAAAAAATGGGGTACTGAACCGAACAGAAAATTCTCAACAGAAGAAATTCAAGTGGCCAAAAGACACTTAAGGTCATGCTCAACCTCCTTAGCAATCAGGAAAATGCAAATCAAAACAACTTTGAGATACCATCTTACACCTGTCAGAATACCTAAACTCAAAAACACCAATAATAGCCTATGCTGGAGAGGATGTGGAGTAATGGGAACACTCATCCATTGTTGGTGGGAATGCAAACTTGTGCAGCCACTTTGGAAATCAGTGTGGCGGTTTTTCAGTTAACTGGGAGTCAACCTACCTCAGGACCCAGCGATTCCACTCTTGGGAATATACCCAAGAGATGCCCAATCATACTACAAAAGCATTTGTTCAACTATGTTCATAGCTGCACTATTTGTAATAGCCGGAACCTGGAAACAACCTAGGTGCCCCTCAATAGAATAATGGATAAAGAAGGTGTGGAACATATACACGTTAGAGTTTTATTCAGCAGAAAAAACAATGACATCTTGAATTTTGCATGCAAATAGATGGAAATAGAAAACTTTTTTTCTGAGTGAGGTAATCCAGACCCAAAAACTGAATATGGTATGTACTCCCTCATAAGTGGATTCTAGCCATAATTAAAGGTCTTTGAGCCTATAATTCGTGGTCCTAGAGGAGCTAAATAAGAAGGTGAACCTGAACAAAATCATATAGTTATTTTCCTGGATATTGGAAGGAGACAAGGATGCCAGATAAACTTGGGTGCACGGGGGCGGAGGGTGGATTAAGGGGAAATGGGTAGAGAGAAAAGAGAAGGGGAGGATTCAGGAGAGCTTGGGGAAATGGGATGGGTGGGATGGAGGAAGGATGGATATGGGAGCAGGGAAGTAAATATCTTAATTAATGGAGCCATTTTAGGATTTGCAAGAGACTTGATTCTAGAGGGGTTCCCAGGTCCAAGGAGAGGTACCCAGATTGTTCCCTGGGCAGTAGAGGATAGGGTGCATGAACTGGCCTTGTCCCATAGCCATACTGATGAATATCTTGCATATCACCATAGAACCTTCATCTGGCGATGGATGGAGATAGAGACAGAGATGCACATTGGAGCACTGAACTTAGCTCCTTAGATCCAAATGAAGAGCAGCAGGAGGGAGAACGTGAGCAAGGAAGTCAGTATCATAAGGGGTGAGTCCACTCACTGAGACGGTGGGACTCATCTAATGGGAGCTCACCAAGGCCAGCTAGACTGGGAGTGATGGAGCATGTGATCAAAATGGACACTCTAAACGTGGCTGGCAATGAAGGCTGACTGAGAAGCCAAGGACAATGGCACTGGGTTTTAATTCTACTGCATGGACTGACTTTGTGGGAGCCTGGTTTGTTTGGATGCTCACCTTTATAGACCTGTATGGAGCGGGGGGGGGGGGGGGGGGGGGAGACCTTGGACATCCCACGGGGCAAGGATCCCTGACTTCTCTTAAGACTAGAGAGGGAGGGGGAGGTGGGGAGGGGGAGGAGAAAGGGAAGAGGGAAGAGGAGGAAAGTTTTAATAAATAAATAAATAAATAAATTTTAGAAAAAGAAAAAGCAAAGAAAATGAGAACCTAAGTTATAAATATTTCAAATTGATCAGAGAAACGGTGATTCAAGGAGTTCTCAACATTAAAACTGATGAAGCTATGGCTAAATCCAGGCCTACAAACAGGTAGCACTTGAAGGAGCACAGCTAAGACTGTGGAAGAGATGTTCACATCTAGTAAGAAACACTCATGAAGTCTCTTTCTTCAACACTGGGGCTCAATATTGTAGCACTAAGACAGAAGATCCAGGAATTAAAAGTGAGAAGGGAGACAGGAGATAGGAGGTTGCTATCATCAAAAGACATTTAGGAGGCTTTGATTTTTCACTGCTTCCTCCTAAAACAAGGATGGTAACCTCCAATTGTTTCAAATCATCATAAGGAAGTATGGATAGGAAAAGATCTGGAAGGAGAAGGTAAACATACCTCCTGGAGCTCAGGCCGCAGGAACCCAGAGGCTCCGTCTTTATGACAAAAAGAAGACATCTTCATCACTAGGCTTGTGAACAGCACTTTGCTTGCAGTACCTGACTCCAGACACCAAAGTTATGTTGGATATAAACTGTCCCAACAGTGGCAGAGATACTAACCCTGAAGAGTCAAAGGTGATTGTACCAGAATTTTTCTTTGGGGACACCAAACAGCTCCCAAACATGACACAGAGACTTAATATTAGTTATGAATGCTTGATCTTTTCTTAGCTCTTATTTGAATCTGTTTCTTTTTGTTTACATTTTGCCTTGGTGCTTTCTATTATCTTACGTTACTTCTGTCTCTATGTCTGGCTAGTAACTGTCCGGTTCCTGATCCAAGGCATCTCCTTCTTTTTCCTTGTTCTCTTCATTCCCCATCTTAATCCTAGATTTCTCCTCCTACTTATTATTTTCTTTGCCTACCAGCCTCACCTATCCTTCATCTGCCTAACTACTGACCTCTCATCTTTTTATTAGATCAATCAAGTGCCTTAGGCAGGCAAAGTGAAACAACAACACATCTTTCATAGTTAAACAATTGCAGCATAAACAGATATAATACACCTTTACTCACTTAAAGTAATATTACACAGCATCAACAAATGTAACACATCTTTACATAATTAAAGCAATTTGGCAACAGGGGATATTCCTCAGCATCTGGCCCTTGTAGTTTGGGATCATCCTGCTGAAACTCCCACAGTCCCCACCCTGGGTATCCATACCAGATGGTGTGGAGACCAAGCTGGAGGCAGAAAGAATCAGGGTGTGTGTGTGTGTGTGTGTGTGTGTGTGTGTGTGTGTGTGTATGTGTGTGTATGTGTGTGTGTCTCTGTGTGTGTGTCTGTGTGCATCTGTATACAGGCAGCATAAACACTTCTCAGTTGACAAAACAACCTGTTTATCCTATTTTTACAAAGATAAAGAAAAGGAGGCTCTGTGCTACAAGACCACACAAGCAATAAGTTAGTAAGTCACAAGACCGGCTTCAACATCTGCCTTATTGCTACTAGACACCCTTAGCAATCCCCTCCTATTTTAACATTCTGTGATTCTTTTACTTGGTATACATATTTTTGCATTACATGTGAAATTTTACATTAAGTAAAAATACATAATTTAGGAGTAAGAACCTCTTCATGAAAAAAAATTTAAAAAGTACCTCTTCATTTCTGTTCCCCAACACATACCTACAAGGTACAGACACAATGGAAACAACAGACTGGCTTAAAGAAGCATGTATAGATAACAATTTTATTTATTTGTTTGTTTATTTATTTATTTATTTGAATATGATGAAAGTACCTATCAGTATCAGAAAATGACTTGGGTGTATAATAAGTTGCAAATACTCTAGGCTTTTGTTTTCCTACTGTCAGCCCCTCACAGTAATCTAGGAACTTTTCTACCCTGACGTTTCCAAGTTCAGCTGGTCTGGAGGAACTTAGCTGTCTCTAAAGTATACTCAAGTTGACATATTCTTTTCAAGATTTGAAGTATGTGAAACAAGATCAGTCTCTAAATTTTATCCCTAAAGGTCAATATTGAAATAGTTATTGTTTCAATATCAAGACACAATTACTAAACTCAAATCACTATTAAGATAAAATCATTATTTTATCACATTAAGTTTATCACATTTAATTTGATCACATTAAGATCAAAAGTAATTTTTATATTAATAAAAACTATGTTGTTGAATAATAAATATAAATTTTGAGTGTTTTGTTTGTTAGTAATTAATTCCATGCAAATAAATCAGTGTTCAGCTTTGTGCTGAACATAAAGATTAGGCACATAAAGATTCAATAGTTGGTACAATTATTGTATTTTAAGCCAGACACTGTACTTTTGGCCCATTATATTCATTTAGTCTTTCAATCTTCACATCATTATCATGAGACAAGTGTTGCCATTTTCCTTATTTCACATATGACAAAGCTGAAACAGTTAATTCATGGTCCCCTATGTCACACAGGTGAAAAAGATAAAGCCAGGGTTAAGACACTTGGAATCTCATTCCAGGATCCAAAAATATAACCTTCAACCTATACTGCATATAATATTTAATATGTAGCTGAGCACTTTGCAGTATGGATTTTCATGCTGACTGACGTTCTTGAGCACTGATCCAGTCTAACGAAATGAACAAGTGCTCTTACCACAAGCTGATTGACAAAGAACTTCAATTTGAAATGCTCAAGCCTGCATGATTAATTAGTAAAGAAATCCTCTTTCTCACAAAGGACATTTCCTCTCCTGAAAGACTTCAATATGAAGCTACTGACTAAGTCAACAGAAAATTAAAGAAGCACATGCAACTAAGTTATTGGATTTTTTTTTCTTGAGACTACACAGCATCATTTGAATCAAATGGTATTTTATAAGAAAGTAACAGGAAAAAACAAAACACCAAAGCCTCTTTGGTCCACAGCACATTTCCTGTCTTAAGCTTTCTCTTATCCTGTAACTTACTCTGTCTTCATCTTCAGGAGACCCAGTGTCTTTATACTGCTTCTGGTAAGTCAAAACCACCATTATCTAATCCCTAAAATTGGTAACCCAGAAAACCACTAACTAGGTATTCTTTTCTTTTTATCATCAAAATTTTCAATACAAGGTAAGGAGATAGCTCAGTCAGTAATATGAAAACCCAAGGACAAGAATTCAATCCCCATGCTAGTTGTAGTAGAAATACACATTATAATCTCAAAGCTGGGGAGGCAGACATAGTCGGACTCCTAAGGACTGTTCAGCCTGTCTAACCCACTAGGTAAGTTATGAGCCAGTGAAAGCACATCTTTCTCTCTTTCAAACAAATGAGAGAAGGAGCTAGAAAGATGGTTCAGCAGTTAAGAGCACTTGTTCTTGAACAGAACCAGGGTTCATTTCCCAGCACCCATGTAACAGCTTACACACACCTGTAACTTCAGTTCCAGGGGATCTGGTACCATTTTTAGGCATTAATGGGTACTGTATGCATGTGCTGCACATATATAAATATGGGCAAAACATTCATATAGATAAAATTTTAAGAAACAATAAAAACTTGTAAAAAGTGGATTGTACCAGAGGAAAGAAACCTAAACTGGCCCTCTTGCCTCAATAGGCTTGCCCACAAATATGACATATGAATGGACAACTTAACATATGAACACACCACACACACACACCTGAATCTATTTAGTACTGTGATCTTACACAGTGCTCATAATTAATCTTTTTTATGTTCTCTCAAAACCACATTCCTCAGTAGCCAGTAAGACAAGTAAATGGTAGTATGGAAAAACTGTCCTAAAGTATATAAGTCTCAACCTGTAGTGCAGTATTTAGAGAAACAGGTTTGTCAGTAAAATACACATTTTTACTGAGAGAAGCAGAACTGGTATTTCCAAATTACAACAAGGGAGTTATTTTCTCCAGTGTCAGAGCTTTTTGCTCACTAAGGCATCATACCCCAAATTCTGTGAAACAAAATAATCAAAATTGTTTTTATTCCTATGCCCATAGATGCCAATGAATCAAGTTATCTGGTTGAAACTATTCATAAAACTAATCAAAATAAGTCACCTCAAACAACCCACTCCCCTCCCATGGGAGATGTAGCTATAGTAATCACTAGCTTTGCTAAATATACATCATCCATCTTTCCTAGTCATGGACTAAAGTCATCACACATAAGCCTACGAAGAAAAATAGACTGTAAATTATATATAAAATCTTGAGTGAGGACATTTATATTTCAAATCCAGATATGCTACTAGTCTTTTTTACAAAATTAGACAGAAAATCTTCACCTGGGAGTACAAACATCTTGAAGAATAAGGAAAAAGTCTTCACTTTCCATGTCAGAAACATTTCAGAGAAGTTCACTGTTCTCAAGTACAGTACTGTTCAGTGAAGCACACATAAGTGCAAAGAGAATACTGGCAATCAAGCACTTTTTCTGAAGTATGAAAAATTTTTAGAAAAAATGGAATGTCTCATAAAATGACCAGTACTACTAATTTTCTAAATAGATGGGGAAGTCTAGTTGATTAACAATGCAATTTCCAAGCATACTAAAAGAAAAAAGCTAATTAAAATTTAAAAAATAAAGGTACACTATAATATAACTGGAGTTTTAGTCAAAGTAGTAGAACATTTGCAAGATTTCATCCAACATCTACATCATTCTCCCTGTAAATGTTGAATGATACCAAATGAACAGAGAATTAAGATTCATATAAATCTAATTGACGCATACAGAAATTCAAAGTGATAACCTTTGTCTTATTGAAAGCATGTTCTAATTAGATCATTCTATCTATGGATAATAAGTGGTTCTATTTAACATATAATCAATAAAATTAAGTCTTTCTTTATAAAGTTTGTTCCTTTTCTAAACCTTTGTTACTTCAATACTCTCTGAAAAAAGCTATTGGATTTCAGTTTGATCCAAGACCTAATTATAATCAATATCAATTTAAAATGAGGACACTTGAAAAGAATTAGTAGCAAAGGCTTATTCATTTAAGTCTTCTACCTGCCTTCATGCAAAATCACATTTAAATAATCCAAGCCTTTTCTGACACTTGGTAACAACTCCAGATACTATTAATATCACCTTTGGTTTGGGTTACAATTCACAGTTTATATATCGCTTGCTTTGTGTTCATCATATTAGAAGTTCCCAGGTCAGATTTAATTATTTACATTTGACAGATGAAAAACCTGGGAAATCTGTGAGGTTACAATATTTTATATTTGTTTCTTCTGTTTTTCTTCAGCTTCTGATCTGTAAAGAAACATAAATCTAAGACCCTGGTCTCCCATGGACTTTTTTACATATTGATGTTTCCTTAAGTAATAGATTTCACTTCAGGAAATACTACCTAAATATAATTCCTTGTTTACCTTTAACTGTTATCTTTGAAGGCTATGGGAATGATGTTATCAAATCATCGTGCTAAACTTGAACTCTGTGGCAGTGACTTAAGGAACTGCTTAAGATCTGTTAAGATTGTTATGTTCTGGACAAAGATTTCAGGAAATCATGCTTCATTGCTCATCATCTTGCCCAGTCTGGCTCAGTTGAATGAAATAAAATTATGAAATGAGATGGCACTGTTTTGAGATGCTTTGTCAGGAAAATCAATCATAGCATATCAAATGCCACTGGGAGACCTAGTAACATTTCTGATCAAATGGAATCTCACAGTTGTCACAGGGTTGACACAGTCCACAGGGAGACTTAAGCTTCAGACATACAGCCCAAAAACTCTATGAGGAGTTAACAATGGGTAAAGTGCTGATTGTCAAACATAGTACCCAACATCTTACACATATCCAGTTAGTATACCCTCATGGAAGGCCTTAATTTTATAAAGGTGATAATCCCGAGATCCAGAGAATTTGAAAAAACTGCCCAAATTGACTGGTAATATGTGTGTGAGTCAGAATGTGATTGAGGTCTGACTGCTTCCAAATACTGAGATTCCTACTGTCTCTGAAGTAATTTTTTCTTTCACCCTCTACAATTCACAGAAGACCTAAGTTGAAAGTGATTCTCTTACCTTTGCTATTTGATTTGTAATATTTCTTCTAGCCTTAATACCCTTTCTTTCAGTACAGAAATGGGGATATCTTTAAGTATCTATTTCTCAGGATTGTTAATACAACAAAATAGAATGAAACAATAAAGTAGTATACAAATATGTTACACAGTGAAATGATAAAGTAGTCAATAAATGTTGAATTGAAATAACCCTACTGTGGTAATTTGAATGCAACTGGCCCCCATAAGCTCAGAGAAAGGGCACTGCTAGGAAGTGTAGCTCTGTTGAAGTAGGTGTGGCCTTGCTGGTGGAAGCTTGTCAGTGTGGGAATTGGCTTTGAGGGTTCCTATACTCAAGTTAAACCTAGTTCAGTTCATTTCCTGTTCCCTGCCAATCAAGATGTAGGACTCTCAACCCTTTCTTCAGCATCATGTCTGCCTGCATGTTGCAATATCCTACCATGATGATAATGAACTAAACCTCTGAAACTGTAAGCCATCCCAATTAAATGTTTTCTTTCACAAGATGTTTGTGGTCATGATGTCTCTTCACAGCAATCGAAACCCTAACTAAGACACTGACCATTTCTAATATCTAGGACTACTACCAGACCTGACTCACAACTCTAAGACACCAATCAGTAAATATTTCAAGGATAACTGCAGCCTTCTCTTAGCATTCCTAATGGACTCAAAGGGCCTTGCACAAGAAAATAACTTCAAGCATTTCAAGGAATCTGAATATATCTAATGAATTTTTTATTGCCTCCAACAGGTATCTATAAATAAGGAAGACACAATTTTTAGCCTCTACATACTAAAATTAGTACATGAAATGCTAAGATAGTTTGTTACCTCTACCTGAGCTGACTTTAGTGATCATGTGTAGAAGGTAATAGAGATTTGAGTCTAGTCATTTTCCAGGTGAAGCCCCAAATAGGAACAATGGACAGAGTTAGAAAAGGCAACAAGAGGGGGGGGAAAGGAGAATGATCATGTATAGAGCAGATCCAGTATTGTTTGGAATCATATTAATTCTCTTATTCCTCCAATAAAGAACACCCTTCAAACATTATATTATAGGGGTGTCTTTTGAAAAGACTTGGAGTATCAACTCTCAATAACATCTCATCCAAAACTGGAAAGTTCCTTACATGGGAGCAAAAAATTTGGAATAAACTCATTTTACTTTGGCTCCACATCTTGCTTCTTCTGTGGCTGGGTCATGACTGCTGACTAGGACTCCCTTCTTCCCAGAATTCTCCTGTTCTCATTGACCCACCTCTACGTCCTATCTGGTTATTTCGCCTATACTTCCTGCCTGGCTACTGGTCAATCCGCATTTATTTAAAATATAATTGACAGAATACAGACCATTACAAAATACACTGACAATGGAGACTTTTCAGAATGAGATTCATTCAACAGCTACTGATCAATGTAATAAGTATATTGTCATTCAGTTGCCAACTACAGTGTCATGGGCATTCTGTTTAGCCAGTTTAGTTGGTGGCTTAGAGTGTCATCATTTCAGACCCTTATGAAAGTGACTCCTTAAGGTCTGAAAGAAAGTCTCATGTGTAAAGAATGCCAGAATCATCAGAACACTGTTTCAGAGTGGGCTCCACTCTGCTCTACTGTGTCCAACTCACTAGAAAGAAAAAGACCAGCAAGACCTGGAATGTGACTTGCTGCCTATAATCTGATGACCCAAACAGATATTCTATCTACGTGATTACTAAGAAGATATTTGGAAGATAATAGCCATATCACTAGTGTTTAAAATGCACTAGAATCTTAAGTTATAGACAATATGTAGAAGGAGGCTGCTTGTTCATCCTGGCCAACCAGAACCAAATTATCACACAGAAACTATATTAATTAAAACACTGTTTGACCCATTAGCTCTAGCTTCTTCTTGGCTAACTCATATTAATTTAACCCATTTCTTTTAATCTGTATATCGCCATGTGGCAGTGTCTTAACGGCAAAGATTTGGCATGTCTGACTCTGGCATCTCCATCACATCTCTCTCTGACTCTGCCTTCTTCCTCCCAGCATTCTGTTTAGTTTTCCCCACCTAGCTCTGTTCCCCTACAGTTCTTCTATATTCCCAAAGCAGTTCCTTTATTAACCAATGAAAGCAACACATAGATAGAAGGACATCCTATACCATTTCAGCTGCTTTTTACAGTATCAGAAACCACACACAAGTAAGTTGGTATCTTAAAGGCTATTGCATGAAGGGGCAGAATGTCCTCCCACAGCAAAAATTGTCACATTTTTCTGAGAAAAACATATGCCAACTAAGAATACTAACAGTGAATGAAATGGAAAAATCTCATTATTGTAGTTTTACTTCAGATGATTAAATCACATTTTAATCTACTTATTTCTCAGTTCTTTAAAAATATCACTTCCTCATTCCTCCTGATGAGGTATAATAACTCAATATTATAATTATTAATGCCAAGACATGTGGATAAATGATGTGCATAATTATATGTAATGTGTAAATAAAACTAATACTCTTATATTCAACATTTATATACTACATTTATGGCAATCATAACATCCTTCACATTTAGAAATCAAATGTCAAATATTGTCATTGTTCATCTGGACTCTGCAGCATAAGCTAGGTCATTGGCAGTGATGATGACTTTTATCAGTTTGCTCATAGTTGCCTCATCCTTGAAAGCCTAGACATGGGTGTGACAGTGGAAAGGCAAACTAGGTCAGCCTAGAGGGAGAACCCCAGTGAAGAAAGAGTGTTGATGGAGAGAGGGCCTGTTTTTCACCCTGGCCACCCAGCTAGCTTACACCCGAAATAACCACACAGAAACTGTATTAATTAAATCACTGCCTGGCCTTCTTATTGGCTAACTCTCACACTGATTCAACCCATCTCTAACAATCTGTATATCACCATGAGGTAGTGGCTTACTGGGAAAGATTCAGCATGTCTGACCTGGCAGCTCCATAGTGGCTCTCTCTCTCTCTCTCTCTCTCTCTCTCTCTCTCTCTCTCTCTCCCCCCACTTCTTCCAAGAATTCAGTTCTGTCTACTCCACCTACCTAAGTGCTGCTCTATCAAAAGGCCAAGGCAGTTTCTTTATTCAACCAATGAAATCAACACATAGACAGAAGAACCTCCAACATTAAAAGAGTCCATTAGACATTTTGTACCACAGAGCTGCCACAAACTTAGAACTGAATGTCTGGTAAGAGTAAAGTTCAAGAAAACTCACAGGAAAATTCAACCAGCCCCTTTTCAGCAAGTCACTGAGTATAAGATGCATGAGATATGACAAAAAGTACACCCATTGTTGTACATGAAGGATGAAGCCATTTGTGGTTAGATGAAGACATGTGGAAATGAGCTTTGTATCTGAAGTAGAAACAAAGACATTAAAATGTAAGTCATTATGCTGAATAAAGAAAATATAATATACTCACAAAGAACAAAGAATGAAGTCATGCCCTTAAGCTGGAGGTCAAGATAAATCAGAATTTGAGAGACAAAAAGATATCTTCGATAATACATGGGAAGAATGGAAGTAGAAGAGTGACTACAGGGAAGGGAACCAGAAAGCAGAGACTTAGGTTGCCACAAGGAGTAAACACAAATCAAAGCTCTTATATACATTCATGAAATGCCATAATGAAGTCTAATATTTTGTTCAATTAACATATACCAATAAGGTATGAATGTGACAAGTTACCAACTTCTTCATTTGGGTCAAATTTCTCTTCCTTTCTGAGCATCAGCACAGATAAAATAATATTATTTATATTATATTATATGTATATAATATGTATATAATTTATATTATATATGTATATTACCCTCACAGATAAAATATTATTTAACAATATTATAACTAATTAAAATATTATCAAAAATATAGGTGGTAAATTCACTGGTTCATCTAACCTGCTTATACTGAACACTAAGCCATTTATTGCAAAATGATCATCATGATATCAACTGTTATAGGAGACATTTAGAAGATATGAACAAAAAAGCTTGTTAGAGGAAGGAAATGAGGAGGTGATAATATTTTATTATATATGCATGAAATTCTCAAAAACAAAATTTTATAAGAAAAAAACAAATTTTAGCTCTTTCTAGTCATTTATTTGTCTCATTAGTAAAGAAAAAAACAATTATCTAGGAAAAAAGAGAGTAAAAGGATGCAAGGAAAGGATAAAGGAAACAGGGAACTGCAGAAGAGTAGCAGTGACTTTGACGCAGTATTTTTTACAAACTTGTTCTATAATACTATGTCAATTTTAAATATTTCATTGTATAACTTGGCTTCACAAAATATCAGTGCTACAATGACCACACAAGTTATGAGTAGTAAGTGCATGAACAGAGACTCACACTAAACAACAGGGAATATGATAAAATGATACCTTTAAACAAAATACCAGATTGACTACTGTGTACTATTTTCCAATTTTAAAACCATTCTAATTTTTGTGTGTGCATACTTTCTCTTTAACCCATAAGTTATTCACATAAGTAGAGAGACATTTGAAACCCTCAAGCATTTACCCCTAAATTCATCTCTAACAAATCCTGAAGTGGTAATAATTATTTGTTAAAATAATGGAAATTGTTTAACTTCTAAAGCTTAAAAGTATAATTATACTTTACACATTCTAAGACATTTTAAATATATATGTAAATTTTTCTTTGAATAAACCTATTAGTCTTGTAGATATGAGAACATTAAGCAATTTACATAGCTATGGACATCTTCATGTGTCTGCCTGGACACTTCTTAGAAGCACAATTCTTACATAATCATTACTATATCAGAACCCAGTGGACAGATACTGGATTTGATTTTAGGAGCATCAGAGAGCTGTCTCACCCTACACATTTCCATTCTTTCCATCTAAATCTACATTTTTTTTGCCCATAGTAGCTTGGAATTAAGAGATATGATTTCCAACTAATTTAACATAAAATGGTACTTAAGATAGATTCAGTAAAAATTCATTGGTACAGACTCACAGAACATATTTGTGGCATGAGAATTTAGTTCAGAAATCAATAAAGTAGAGAGGAAGGTGATGCCATAAAACAATCCCACACCAGTTCAGAACTGTTGATTATAAAAGGGTTATTTATTTAAGGGGAAACTTACAGATCACCATCCTAAACAACAGTCCTCTGAGCACAAACAGAAACAGAGTCTAGCAGCTGGAACAGGAGCCAGAAGCAAGAGAGCAAGCACGCGGTTCCCACTGCTTTTTAAACTATAAGAGGCCATGCCCAAGTGGGCTGGTATGTTAAAGGCTATTGGCTGAAGGAGCAGAATGTGTTCACGCAACACCTCCCCTTTTTGTTTAAATTAAGGAGTTCCAAATCTAATACAAAACTATATACACAAGGAACAGATATCAAGTATAATTAGAATTACAGCCAGCATAAACAATATTAAGCAAGGAACATATGCTAAATGTTTTAATAAACATTCTGTCCTATAGAGTCTAAGTCTTGTAAAGGAAATGGCTTGGCTAGATCATAAGAGTAGAGTAACTATGACTATCTAATCTTCAACCGCATCAAGGGCCTGAGAAGGGAGATAATATTACTTAAGCAGGCAGGAAGTATAATCAAGTAGCTTCCAAAGCAAGCAATATATGACGGAGATAATTAGCTACCTGAGCAGTCATCCAAAGTCTCATTTTCTAACATTGAAGCAACCAACTTTGGCTACGGCCTATTGTAACTGACAGACCATTTTCAGAGGCAGGAAAATTTTCAAAACCATCTTACCCTGTCTTGGCAAGATTTGACAGTCCTGCTTATCCATTTCCGGATACTATGTAATTTGTAAGTGGGTGAGGCATTGCCAGTTCCTTGCCCAAAGGTCAGTTTTGCCAAGAAGAAAACAAACTTCAAGAGGAGTGTCTTCAGTGCTCAACATTCTCTCAGGAATAGATTGGTGTTGTCAGAAGCAATCATGTCTCATGTCAACAGAACCTTAAATTATTTAAATACCATGTTCTACAGATCCTTGAAGTGGTTGAAGAGTACCTATCTAGACAGAATACAATCTCTATGTATCTAAAGAACCTAATTGATCTGACTATATGTACAACAAACATGAACAGCTATTGACCTATAATAATTAATACCCGTATCTTGATTAGAGGTAGGAGTAATATATAATACAATATGAAAATATACCCTAAAAGTTTTATCAATATACAAAATGACATAACTGAGGTAGAAACATGTATATATACAATATGACAAAATAAATTTGTCTATATGTACAAATAATATAAACAAAAGTAACAAATATAAATTGAACTTATGATGTAGGAGAGTCTTCTATCTATCTGTTGCTTTCATTGGTTAATTAATAAAGAAACTGCTTGGTCAGACAGGTCAGAACATAGGTGGGTGGAGTAGACAGAACAGAATGCTGGGAGAAAGAAGCAGAGTCAGGCAGAGTCAGAGAGCCGCCCACCACGAAGCTGCCAGGTCAGACATGCTGAATCTTTCCTGGTAAGTCACAACCTCGTGGTGAAATACAGATTATTAGGAATGGGTTGAATAAATATGTAAGAGTTAGCCAATAAGAGGCTACAAATAATAGGCCAGGCAGTGTTTAAATGAATACAGTTTCTGTGTAATTATTTCGGGTGTCAACTAGCTGGTGAGCCAGAATCCTGGTGGGAATGCAGTTCACTGCTTCTTCTACAAACTTATATCAATATACAAAACTATACCAATGTAAATTATCCATAAATAATAGCTCACAAGTTATCCATAAATATCTATAAATAATAGCCCACTCTATTACCCACTATTACTATCTACTTTTTTGAGCAATATAGTTTTCTCCCCAATCCTCTGTCTAGTACAAGTAATAATCAACAACCCCTAACAAGTGTTCCCAACCCAATGGACAAACTTTTTTGGGATTGGGGCATCATCTTCTAGAATTGCTTCCTGCTGTCATGGGGGCGATGTTCTCTTAATGGGATCCTGCAAAAAACTAAGTGGTAGTTAAGTTCCAAAATTACTGTCTAGTATAGTTGCAAACAATTTCAGAGTAGTCAGTAGGGTTTTTTTTTTTTTTTTGGAGTTCTGGTCAGAATATGAGAAGGTGCATCATTTCAGCAGCTGGTACCCAAAATGGTCTTGTAGTAGTGCTGTCTATATCACAATGTCATCTCAATTAGGTGGAGTGGTTGCTGTGGGGCTCCATCTTTTCCCTAGAAACTTCAAAGGTTACTGCTGGAAAAGGATCTGTAGGAAAATCTTTTGTTCATCATGGAAAACTTAAACATCATTCATATAAACATACATAAAATGAAGAAATGATATAGACAAAATAGGCATGAAGAAGATAAATTTTTTCCTAAAGTCCTCCTTCTGCCCCATACCAGATGGCTACCAATATGAGACAGAAACTCTGAGTGTTCTTTCTAACAACTCACTTGGATTTAGAGAAGTACTGAGCCATTGTCCAACTCCAAAAACAGCTGAATATATGTATAAATGTATGTGTGTGTTTATATGTGTATGTAAATGTATGTGTAACCAGTACCTTTACACATAACCAATATTCCATTTTCTAGATGATCCTTAGTGGATAGTTATTTTTCATTCTGTCAGCATTCAAACACCCAGGGTCTCTTGAATTTTTAATGATGTGCAATTTTTCTGCAAAGATAAGAGCAGAATCCTGCCCCAACCCTATATGGTTTTCCTTATCACCTGCATAGTTGTCACCATTGTGGATAAGTTGTCATTTCTCTTTTTCAATAGGTTTCTCCTTTTTAAAATGAATCTTTACTAATTTTAAAGGTATCCATAATTTTTCTTCTATGGAAAAAAGAGCAAAACCCCTTCCCCAACATAGCACATCTCCTGGTTTCCATTATGAGGTCAACACATCCTTGAAATATACTGGTTGATTCGATTCAGAAGTTCTTTCCATTATCCAATGCCTCTCTGCTGCTGTTGTTCCTTTCTCATTAGTATTTAAAAAATTCAGGGTTAATAAAGCATTATGCAATCTATTTCTGGGGGTATTTTCCATTCCTTTCTGCTTGTTCAGCATATCTTTTATAGTACAATTTGACCTTTCTATAACTGCCTGACCTATAGGATTATTTTATATACCTGTAATGTGCTTTAAATTATAATAAGCAAAAGATCATTTCATTTTCTTAGATACATATGCTAGACCATTGTCTGTCTTTTTTTGTGCAAGAATGCCACATGATGGCCATAACTTCTGAATTGTGTGACTACTGAATCAGCATTTTCTGAACTCAAGGCAGTTGCCCATTGAAAACTTGAATACGTGGCTATGGTGTGCTATACATATTTTAATTTATCAAATTTCATAAAGTGGAACACATCCATCTGCCATATTTTATTCTTTTGAGTACCCTTCAGGTTAGTCCCTGCAGGCAATGGTGTTTGATTATAGAAAGAGCAAGTAGAACACCTCTTTTAATCTTTTTAACTTCTTGCCATGTAATAAGAAACTTTTTCTTTAAACCTTTGCTATTGACATGATGTTTTTTTATGAAATTCAGAGGCCTGCAACACACTTCCAATCAATAATTGATCAATTTCTACATTACTTTGTGCTAGAGCACCTGGCAGACCTGTATGGGATTGGATGTGTGTTATGTATATAGGACAAACCTATTTCTGATTATGTGTTTTGCACCTGGATGAACAGTGAAGTCAGTTCCATATCATCTGGTATAAATTCATCAGTTTCAACATGTAAGACATCTCTTATTGCATATTGCAAATCAGTAACTATATTTAGAGGTTCTTTAAAATTCCTTAGTACCATAAGAATAGCTTATAATTCCACAAGGCAGAATTATAAGGGCTTTGTTCCACTTTTCTTAATCTTCTGATTTGCAACCTGCCTTTCCTGTTTTATTTTCATTTATATAAAATGTATGGGCTCTAGTTATTAGAGCATCACATACAATTTGGGGGAAGAATCCAAGAAGTTCTCTTTATAAGATTATGTCTATTGCTTTTTGGGATAATTGCTATTAATTTCTCCCTAAAAAAATTAGCACAAGCGCTTTGCCAGTGTTCACTGTCTTCCCATAACTTTTTTATTTTATCAGCAGAAAAAGGTACTATAATCTCTCCTGGGTCTATACCTGCTAATTGACAAAGTCTCAATTTACCTTTTATAATGAATTCAGAGACTTTTCCACAATACTTTTTAATTTTTTACGTGGGTTATGTGCTTAAAAGATCCATTCTAAGAAAATATTGTCCCTTTGCATTAAAATTCCTGTATGAGAAATTCTGGAAGGCAATATGACTAGAATACAATAAGATTTGGATTCACCCTATCCACATGTGCCTCCTTTAATTTTTCCCAACTCAAATGTACAGGAAATATGATTAACAAAATCATAGAAATTTTCCCACCTAAAGAAGAGCATGCCCATAAATGTACAAGAGGCTTACAGAATACCAGACAGATTGGACCAGAAAGGAAGGTCCCTTTGCCATATAATAATCAAAGCACTGAACATATAGAACAAAGAAAGAATATTAAAAGCTGAAAACATGTAAAGGGAGCTCTATGTTGTACTTTTCAATGGAAACTCTAAAAGTCAGAAAGGACTGGACAGGTGCCATGTAGATTCTAAAAGATCATAGATACCAGCCCACACTGTTGTAGCCAGCAAAATTTTCAGTCACCCTAGATGGAGAAACAATATATTCCATGACAAAGTCAAATTTAAACAATATTTATCCACAAATCCAGCCCTGCAGAAGATACTGGACGGAAAACTCCAATCTCAGAGTTAACTACACCCACAAAGCACAGGAAGTAAATAATCTCACACCAGTATAACTAAATAATGAAAACACACACACACCTAAACAAAAACTACAAAAAAAAATCATTGGTCATTATTATCTCTCAATATCAGTTGACTGAATTCCCCAATAAAAAGATACAAACAGAATAGTTTAGAAAACAGGATTCATCCTTCTGCTACCAACAAGAAGCACACAACTTCTACATCAAAGATAGACATTATCTCAGAGTAAAGGTTTGGAAAAATATTTTCATGCAAATGGTCCCAAGAAGCAATCTTGTGTAGCTACTGTAATATCTAACAAAACAGACTTCAGACCAAAATTAGTCAAAGGAGATGGAAACAGACATTTTATACTCAACCAAGATTACATTTTAACTCTGAACATGTATGCCCAAAATGCAAGGGCAGCCACATTTGTTAAAAAAAAAATGGCTAATGCTCAAATCACCCATCATTCTTCACATATTGATAATGGAAGACCAATGGACAGGTCACCCACATATGAACTAAACAGAAATAGTGGAGTTAACAGATGCTATAAAACAAACAGACCTAACATATCTACAGAACAATTCACCCAAATAGAAAAGAAATATCAAGCTGGAAATTTTCTTATATTTGATATAAGTAATTCATTCATTTCTCATCTATTAGTAACCCCAGTATAGAAACAATAAAATTTGTTACATAGATCAGTAAGACAGTAAAATCTGTTATATTAAGTTACTAAGATGTTTTCAGGTAAGAATATCTTGATCTCATTTATAAGTCACATAAAATAGTGAAAAATCTCACCTAGTGGTCAAAAGGTGTTGGTCTGATCCATTTTTGCACATTCATGCTATATAGTCATACTTAATAAATGTACCCTTCATCTTGTTCCACACTGATATGGCTACTTTTACTTGTGAACAGCACAATCTAGAATCTCTTGAGAGGAAATTACAATGAAAGATTGTCCAGATTAGGTTAGGATCTATGGGTTGGCATAGAGGATACCTAATTTACATTAACTGATCATTGAAAACCTGGTCCAGTATGGGATCCTGCACTACACAAGATCACAGCAGGGGCTTATTACAGGCAATCATGTACCTATTCATTCTCTCTCTGGATGTGATTAATTGCTTCAAATTCCTACTGTTACTTCCCCACAATATCAGACTGTAACCTGGGACTGTGTGGTAAAATCCTATTTGTAGTAATGTTTCATTTATATTTTAATACATAAAGCTTGCCTGAGGTTCAGAGAGTAAAACAGTCGCACTGATCAGTCATATAGACAAGGCAATGCTGACATACATCTTTAATCCCAGTAACCATGCTAGTTTGCCATAGAAACCAGGTTGTGATAGTGCATGCCTTTAATCCCAGCACTAAAGAGGATTATAAAATGGGAGGAGACAGCTTCACACACAGTCTCATTCTGAGATTCCTGGAGGCAGTATCGCCATTTCCAACTGAGGTAGAAGTATGAGTCAGTGACTGGCTGTTTTGTTTTTCTGACCTTCAAGTGGAACCTCAATTTCTGTTTGTGGGTTTTTATTGATTGTGCTACACCCATTCGCCTTTAAAGTTGGTTCTGTCATAGTATTGTATTGCAGCAACAGAAATGGAACCAGGACAAACAAAACCTTAAGTATGCAGCTAAATAGGGAGAGAATAATATAGGCAAGTGGAAAAAAGACAAAGTATTCACATTGCCAGCCACTGATGACAAGCTGTAGATGAGTCTCCTCCTTTGTCTCTCAATCCAGGAAAGTTAGATTTGGACTTTTAATGCAACAATTTGAAGAAAGAATTTAATTAAAAACAAAAACATTGCTTTCTTTGAGATGCATTCATAATGATAGTAAGTTAGCTCAAGAGAAAAGGAAACATACTTTATAGCTTGCAAATATTGCCAGGCTCACAAAACACTTATTGATCTTGCATCAGGAAGAAAGAATAAATCTCTTCATCAGAATTCACATCATAAATCCCTCTTATTTGTCTGAAGCTTCAAATGGAATTATGTCAAAACTCAGTCTCAAGATTATCAATCTCTAAATGTTTTGGAAGGCACAAATGTTCCATTAAAAAATAAGGGATTTTTCATGACTTGTGAAAAAATTTAAGAAGATGCAGAGAAAATAAATATGTTTATTGCAAATTCCAATTAAATGGCATTATCTCACTCAGTATAAAATAACAGAATCATTTTTCTGACCTATACAATCAATAGTTCATAGATACACAGGTTGCAACAAGTTTTCAAAAACACTATTAAAGTAAAGCAAGGATTTATGTGTAAATAAATGACGAAGTTACAATTTGAAGATATCTGTTCTTTTTTTCTTCAAAATAACCTCTATAAGAGAAATCATCAATATTTGATAAAAAAATAAAACCACTTATAAATAAACAAGTAAATATCACAAAGGAAAAAACCATGAAATTAAAAAGAAGCTATCTGAGACTATCTAATCAACAGCCATATTTATGAACATAATTTAAATTATAAACATAATTTATTTGTTCCAGCCTATAGGTCCTACTGAAGAAAGTGACTGGTTTATTGCCAGTCTAGAAATAGCTGCTCCTTCAAATTGTTGGGATCATGTGGGTTTCTCTTTCAAAATTTCTTGCTAACCTTTGGCAAAACAGTGTAAGAAAAGGAAAGAAAGCAGCACACAACGCTTCTGAATTTCAGTCCAGAAATGTGTAAGACAAAATCAAAAGAAAATATAAAGGGGAAATTGTATTTCTTATCATCAGTTATTGAGACATTTCAAATTCTTGGTCCAGGAGAGATCAATAATAAATATCTGTTTAAGGATACAATATTGAATTTGTGCATCCATATATAAAATAAAAATAACTAATTCTTTTCTACCTGTGTGTAATTTAAGTTGACTGGTGTATCAGATTATATGAGCGTTTAATAAAACACTACTTTAAAATTCTGCAGATGATTAAAACAATTTTTATGTCCATCTTGTAATATAGCTCAAAACAGTAAAGTTAAGTATACACAGTGGGCATTTAATAAATATGTGTTTATTAAAGCAATATTCTCTCTATACTTATCAGTTTAAAATATGCATTGGTTAATTACAGTGTATCATCATATACGGAATGTGGCAGCATATAAAACATACAAAATTTCTTACTTGACAAAATTCACCAAATTAATACAGGAAAAGAAAGAATGAGAGCCAAAATACTAAACTTGATTGTGTATATCCTATTTGGCCTTATTTCATCTTTCATATCACTTTCAAATGATATAAAAATTATTTAGTGAACCAACAGCATAAAGTTGTAGTTCCTTGTTTCCTAAAATACATCAAGATTTCTTCATTAGTGACCTTCTCACTGTATCAAAAAAAAATCATCAAAAAGAGTTCCAATAGTGGGCAAAACCATATCAGATTATAAGGGATTAAGAATAGAATGAAGTGGGGTGTGGGGTGTAATTACTTTGCTTTTTGTAATGCTTGAGATTAAAACCTAGAACTGCATGCATGTTAGGCAGGTAGTCTACCACTAAGCTGTATTTTCAGTAAACATTTAAAACTAAAAGACTTATAAAATAACCACAGACAAAACAGTTTCTGCCACATGGTGCTTGATATATAAACTAGAAAAATAAGAGAAAAACTCACACCAAAAACTACTAAATGAGATTTATAGAAGGACTATGCTTCTCACCACTGTTTCCTCCCAATTCCATTCATTGCTGCTATTTTTGCTTTTAATCCACTTAGTTTGGGACTGGAGAGATGGTTCAATAGTTAAAAATACTGGCTACTTTTTCAGAGGACCCAAATTCAATTCCCAGTATCCATGTAGTGATTTACAACTATCTGTCACTCCAGATTTAGGGAATCCAACTCATTCTCTGCCCTCTGCAAGCACTGCATGCCATAGTCTATGCATGCAGGCAAACATACGTTTAACATAAACAAACAAACAAATCTAAAAATATTATTCCACTTAGCGACTGTAGAGCCATCTACTGGAGCAAGTTCAGTCTCTCAGAATCAACAATCCCAAGGACAACTGACTCTCCCTCTTCCAGCAACTAACAGTTACCAATAACGTCTCAGTTAGGGAAAGAACTTTGTGACCCCTTCCTCATTCAAATTGGTCTTTTGCAGATTTTGTGCATGTAGTCCGATAATTTCATGTGTGCAATAGCATTCTTATGTTGTTCAGAAAACACTGTTTTGGTGTATTAAGCCTCCCAAATTTTAGAGTTCATCTCAGAAGAGGGAGCAGAAAAATTGTATTACACTCCTGTTTTATATATTTATTTATTTATGTATCATATTTATGTATATATTGTATATGATTATATATTATATTATATATTTATATATTAAATATATATTGTATATTTATATTTTTTTATATATTATATTTCCTTGGGACAAAGAAAACATACACTTATTCATGGAAAAGGAGTTGAAAACGTTGTTATAGCAACCCTTTCCTTTCTCAGCTCTCATTTATTTGGGAGCTTTGCTATCACCTTCAAGCATGAGTCTCTAATTGTTTAATTAACTGATTTGGTCAGAGGTTGAACTCCTTCTCACTCTTTCTAACTATCTCTCTTGGTTATTCTATCTTTTCTCACTGGTTTGTCCTCTCTATGTATGCTTTATACTACCAAACACTAGGAATGGGATTTTATGATCATCTTTCCTTATCCATAAGGTAAAACCATGTGTACAGATTAGACAAATCATTATCAAGTAAAGACAAAGACAAAGGATCTCGGTGTCCTGCAGAACATGTGAAGGCATCATGCCTGAATTGCCGTTGTACTTAATGAAAAGTATGTATATCATTTAGTATATTGCTGGTGCTGGAACACAGTAAGGAATCAAAATTCAGAAATTTATAACATAGCATCTTTTGTTTATTCATTACATAGTCCTTCTATAAATCTCATTTAATAGTTCTCAGATGCAAGATTAGCATTCATTTTCTAAGGATAGGAGGCAGCTTATTCATAGTGGCTTTGAAAGCCTATCCTTAATTTTCTTAATTACATTGCAAACATCACCTACTATCTCCCCTGATCGCTCGCTCTCTCTCTCTCTCTCTCTCTCTCTCTCACACACACACATACATACACACACACACACACACACACACACACACACCAAAAAAAAACCTAAAAATTCTATCAGAGTTTCTTTTGTAGTATTTTTTGCTTGTGTTGATTGTTTTTCAGTTCTCTATTATTATTTTTATCTTTTTCATTCCCAGAACTTGTAGATTTTCAAGATACTAGCTGTAACCTCCAAAACCATTATCATTAAGAATGAGCCTTATTCCAACCTGTGTTACACATATCTTTAAGAGATAATATAAACCATTATAGATTATAACTATATGCTCCCTATAGACGTGCTTTGTCTATGGGTATTTGAAACAAATTTAGAGGCAACTTCCATAAAATGTGCTGCTTTCTCATAAGATCCAAAAAAAACCACAAGAGGAAAGATTATTTTGAAATTCTTAAAATTTTTGAGAAAATAATATTGAAATTATACTCTTACTGTTTCTGCATTAAATCAATACATTTAAAATAGAAAATAAAGGATGGTAGCATAAAAACATTGTTACCTATGAAGGGGTACCAGTTGGTTTATTGTATTTATTCCTCTAACAAATATTTATTTCCTATATTTACAATTTACACTAGTGCTAGGTTTAGGTATACGTAAATTAAACATGATTTTATTTCTTAAGGAGCGAGTCAGAGCAAATCCAAATCACAATACAGTATAATTTGTCCTTAGTAGAGATGTAAATGGAAATTTCTGCAAAAACAAAACAGTGCAGTGAAAGTGTACACCAATGTGCATGAACAAACAGAAAAATCACCCCTGCCAATGTTGTAGGTTCCTAAATGAAAGATGCATAGGTACAAGGCAATAAAGAATGAAAACAAATTGATTCTTGCCATACAGAATAGAAGCATAGTGTGGTGATGTAAAAGAAGTCAAGGGATTCCAAGGCCATACAGCTAAGGTCACATTACACTTCCTCACACACTACCTTCTCTCATGATACATCAATTCTAGAGTTTTTTACAAATGCAAAGCCAATATTGAATTGCCATTCATTTATTAAGAACTAAACCCTCTCACTTGCTCACTCAATGATGAATTAGTTTTCTAAAATTGTAGATAATAGCAACAGATTCTATTTTTGTAAAATTGTGGAAAAGTTTGAAGGTAGTCCCTATACAACTAGTATCTGAACCTTCTATTGTTTCCTTTCTGGAACAAATCATTCTCTAAAATAAATCAGTACATGGATGATTTGAGAAAAGCATTGACTTCACTTCAAAAAGCCTACTGGTGACATCATATTGACCCTCACAACAATCCTTTCTATTTCCTCTACAATCCCATCCATTTTGGATATGTATTCTTTCATTTTGATGAATAGGACCAGTTATACCAATGACTCCTGAACACAAACAAAGGAAACAACAAAACATCCAAAGGAAAAGTTGAAAGTTCACAGATAATTAAAGCTACAAAAGGTAAACGTTTAATCCTCTATATATAACACTACCAACACATTGGATGTGATGACAGTGGTTCCTGTTCACAGCCTCTATCCTTGTTTCTGTATGCCAACATTTGTCAGGGATATATCTACATAGATATACATATACATATGTATATAAGTGAATATAAGTGAATGTGTGCTTATATATGTGTATGTGTGCTTATATACATATATATGTGATTTATACATGAGTGTGTTTGTATATATGCATGTGTGCATGCACACACACACACACACACGCTTGTGCTCATGTATATGTTTATCTCAAAAGAACAACTTCCAAGATCAACCTTTACAAAAGTCAGTGTGCAAATCCCACTGAGCTTAAATCAGTGGTCTTTAGGGCACAGGCTACAACCACCTTTGACCATAAATTAATGTCTATCAATCACCTTGAAGCTCATCCAGATTTCCCAGGCCTCTCTTTGGAACTTTTAAACAAGACTCAAGATACGGGAAAATGCATGTTAAAAGTTTCTCCATTAGTGTATTAATTTGATAACCTCTAGCTTAGATGAGCAATCTCCTGACAATAAATATCAAACAAGTCTTGTTGGGGAAATATTTTCTTACTGAGGTGTTTATAAAAATATTCACTGTCTTTCAATACCCCACAACAATCCAATGAATTTCCAAACTTCAAAGATACTACCAGCCCATTGCTTTCTACATCACCCCAAGCCTGGGATTTTCAGTTCTACATGGTTCTCCAAGCACATAAAACATAATTTCATATCTCCAGACTGTTCTTTGATGAGATATTTGAGGACTAAATGACATTATTTCCACCCCCAATCAGTATGTTTTTGGCAACAGTAGCCCACTTGGTGAAAAACATTTCTCTCATTTGACAGAAAATCGTGTAGAAATGGAAGCAACCCAGACTGAAGGAGAGTCCTTACATTTCCCTAAACTCTAAAATATAAATGGACTTCTCAAGGAGTCCTCAAAGGAGAATATCATTCCATATGTTTCTGTAAATACAACTGCATTCTGATGTTTTACCTAAATAACAGGTGTAAATAAAATTTGTACAAGTTTACACTCTTGAGCCTGAGTGCAAACTATATATATATATATATATATATATATATATATATATATATATATATATATATATATATATATATTCCAGGTATTAAGGTCTATGCTCAACTCTAGAAAAGCATAAAGGTATTAAAGAGCCAGGATTTAAATAGTTGCTTTGAATTTTTAGTTAAATTTCTGGCTCCTTTGTCACATAGGGACCTGCAAAGAGTCAGCCAGGAGACACCCCTTGGCAAACATTCTTCCTACTTAAAACACTTAAATTTTTTTTCTCCCCTAATGTATATTAAATCTCCAAAGGGAAAATTATACCTTCTTGGTAGCACATGATCAACAATATAAATGTCAACAGATACTGCATTTATTTTTCCATCATGGTCAATGAAATGTATGTTTTTATTTTATTTTCAGATTTATATAAGAGGCCACAGAAAAATAGGCAAGGTGAATGTAAAATGCAGTTATGATATAGATGAAAAATGTATTAAGGACTCCTCTGACGCATCTCAAAATTCTAAAAGGTAGACAGTTTAACACTAAAACTGAATGTGTGATAACATCATTCTTTCACCAGCTAAGACTGCTGCCATTTCCATTGCTCAAATGTATTTCAAAAGTAAAAGCCTTACAAGTAAGCTTTAGCCACCGAACAGACCACTAGACATGCAACCAAGATACACAGACTTTAATCTAATATATGTTACATTATCTCCTAACCTCACCCTCTGAACACATATACTGATTAATTTGATTGCAATGGGTGAGGAATTTTTAAAATTCTCAGACAAAATGAAATAGTTTTTCTGTTACTTTTACTTACAATTTTAATTAACTTACTGTGAATTATTCACATTGTGTCACTCAAAATTGTCTTCCTATCATTATATATTCATAAATGTGTTTTTAAAATTGATACAGCAGTAACTAGCTGGTAGAAATGTTGGAAATTTAAATTATATAGGTCTGTGTACACATATAATCCATAGTCTCCATAAAAAGGAGACTCAGTTTTAATTTTTCAGAAGAATTTGTTGGCTAAATAAACAAAATAAAGTGTTTCTTTCTTTCCTTTCTTTCCTTTCTTCCCTCAAGACAGGCTTCTCTGTGTAACAGCCCTAGCTGTCCTGGAACTGGATTTGTAGACCAGCATGGCCTAGAATTTACAGAGACATGCCTGTCTCTACTTTCCAAATGTTGGATTCAAAGGCATGTGCTACCACCTCTTGCTGGTATTTCTTATCTTTTTATCTTAATGAAAATTAATCATTTTATAAATCTTAGAATAAGGTTAGAAATGATAAGGACAAAATGAGGAGGAAAGAAAATTTTAACATTTTTTTGAACGCATTCAAGTTTGTTTGGAATTTATGAATCACATCCTGGAATCTCTTCTGGAATTGAGGAAGGTTTTTAAAAAATATACATACATGCAAAGTATGTGTGTGTGTGTGTGTGTGTGTGTGTGTGTGTGTATAAACATGCAACAAATTTCTCTAAGAAAACATTTAATTATGAATACATTTTGTTAATTTTATGCCTAGTCAATTTGCTTACCTTTTACTTTTGCTTTTTAGTTAAATTGAGTGTGGAATTTAAATAAATTACCAAATATCTTATTTCATAAACAAATCTTTCATTTATTTACATTGTTAGTTACACTCAGAGCTATTGAGGTTGATTTGAAGAGTTTGTGTCAGAGAATTAATTTTGGGTAGTGTCAGAAGAAGCTAAACATTTCTGTCTGTCTCCTTTGCTTTTATTAGGCTTTTACTACTACAGTTTCCTTTCCCCAAATAAGGACAGTAATTTTTTTGCCATTCTTGGGTCCTTGGTTTTTCATTTCACACTTTCTTGGGGTGAATTTCCTTCTGTCATAAGCTTTCCTCCCCTGCTCTGTTATAGTTCCATTTGTGTTATGTCTATTCCAGTTGTTCTATCTACAGCTTCTGAGATCTTCAAAGTAAGTCTCTGTGGTTCAACAGTGAGCAGAACTCCAAAAGAATCCTCAACTTTGAATGGGTATGCCAGCATCTCTCCACTGACAGGCTGATGAGAACAAACCCTAAACTGATTTCATAGTCATAAAATAAAATCTAATAAAATGAGTTACTAAGTTGACCCTTAATAAAAAAAAGTCCTGTGCTAATTTCTCAATATGTTTCTAAGTATCCAATTACTTCAAAATAAATAATAAGTGACTGATATGTCTCCAATCGGGCATGTTTATTATTATGGCTACACTCCAGAGACTTGTAGTGAAAAAATTCCACATAAAATGTTCCCGAGAAGTCAAAGGGGCAATTGCAGCTCCTATGCTCTCCTCAATGTACATTTCTAAAATTAAGGACTAAAAGGAAGTTTATGAAGACTGGGGATTGTTCAGCATCTGCATCACCAGTATAATACTTGCTACACAGCAGAATCTCAATTACTGGTTACTTGAATAATGATTCGGTGATTGCATAGTTTAAAAAGTGATACACCTCTCTCAAATTTTTCCAAATGCAAACTGTTCCTTTGTATGCCTGATGATGTCTCTCAGTAGAATTTCTAACTGAAGAGAAATGTAAGCACAACACTCTACAGCTGGAAGCTGGAAGCTGTAAAGTCTTAGGAATCTGAGAATGTGCCCAGAATTGTACAAGTACTTGTTCAAAGCAATGAAGAATCAAGTCACTTAAGTATTGGGTTTTGTTTTCTTTCAATTCTATCAACTCGATTTACTTTTATTGTATTATTTGTGTAACACTACTGTATTTTATGTGCATTATTACTGCATTATATGTGCAATATTGAAAGGAGGGACCACACAGTACTAACTCACTGACTTGAAATGGAACCTCTCTGCTTTGTCTATGACACTAAGTCAATTGATAATATGACTAGTCATTGATGACTTTTCTTTTTTCTCTGAAGCCTTTTATGGGTACATGTTTGCACCTATTCACCTGCAAGCTCTGAGCACCCACCTGACAGGCACTTTTCAAAATAAAAGTTAGTTGTAGCTTGTAAAGCGCATAGAACTTCTACATTATTTGATATCATAATTATTTTCAATTTCTTATTCTGAAAACCATTGTCTAGACATGCACTTTTCACACCTGCCACTGAACTCCAACTTATAAAGGAAACTATCAGAAATTATTTCCTGCCTCTCATTCTCACAATAGATAATTCAGTTATCACTTTATTTTCCCTAACCCTCAAGTGAGTGGTTGAGAAAACTCTAAGCTAATTTGTCATTATCAAAGTCACTATCGATACTTTTTAGAAATGTGTAAATTTTGGTTGTCAGACACAAAATTCGGAATTAAAAGAACAATACTATCCCAACAGATCAGTATCTTTACTTAGATCCTTTCGTTAAACCCAAATCTATTGTACTGAATAATTGGTATGTTGCAAAAATGGTTGTTGGGGATTAACACGAATCTACAGACACACGGCTACTGAATTCTTCTCATAAACAATTGTGTTCAACAACTTGCAATGCCAAATATTTCCAGAGATTATCTCTTCTGGGATAATTTACAAGGACAAGTGAAAAAGAACAGTCAACCTGCTCTAAAGTATCGTTCTAGGTTATCTGCAGAAAGATGTGTCAAAGAGTAACACACACCAGAAAGGAGGAAACCTAAAACCATGTACTAACAACTTATGTAGCATAAAGGAAGGACACTGAAAACATGTGTTAAAGACTAACATACTAGAAAGGAAAGAGACTGAAAATTTCTGTCAAAGAGTAACACACACTCAAAAGGAGGGACACAGAAAACATGTGTCAGAGTAACAACCAGAAAAGAAAGACACTTAAAACATTTGTTTAAGACTAACACACCTGAAAGGAAGGACACTGAAAACATGTTTCAGTGTGAAAAGAAACAACTATTCTCCAATATAGGTATCATAGAGATATCTTTGGCATTGCATGGTACCAGCACCTAGACTCTCAGCATCTTAATTTTCCCAAGACCGTTCCTAAAATGAGTCTAAGAATGTTTTCAAAAGGGAAACCTAAGAGTGGCCAAGCAAAATCGGTGCTCAGATACATTGAGGGAACTTTAAAAAATTAAATTTGAGGGACAGAGGCAGGAAAAGAAAAAACGGGGGCAGCACTTAAAGTCCTTTTGTTCCAAAACCCAGGTGAGACTCAAAGGTGGGTAGAAGTTTGACAATTTAATATCCTTTGGATTTTGCAATTGAGTGCACCCCTTCAAACCCAAGTTGACCTAGTCAGTAAAGGATAAAACCAGAGGTCTGTCTGACATTTCGGTTGGGGGTAGATAGTTGAAATATCTTAGGAGGGGTTAGAATGGAGTGGTACGGAAGAATGACTGGAACCAAGGGGAGGATGGTGTGTACTGAGAACCACTAGTGCATAAAGCCCCAAATCAGCACAAGTTGCCTAAGTGCATGACGGCATTTATTTGCTCAATAAACATGTGTGCGGGTTCTCATATGAGGAAGGTAGGAAGCACTGGATAATCTAAGGATGGGAAAATAAAGGATGATGTCAGGATGTAAGAGACTTTTAAAAAAAGACACCAGAAATGGTATCTTTAAAAAAAGATACCCAGAAATCTGAGCCAATAAATGCCCAACAAATAAGACATCAGGTAGGCTCGCTCACGCTCGCTCTCTCTCTCTCTCTCTCTCTCTCTCTCTCTCTCTCTCTCTCTCTCTCTGTGTGTGTGTGTGTGTGTGTGTGTGTGTGTCTGTGTGTATCTATGTGTGTCTGTGTGAAAAACACAGGATTACAGGTTTGCATGTGAAAAGATGCAAAGGAAAGATTTTGACAGCATTCCTAAATGTGAGAAAGGCATGCAAGAGAGGCTGCAAAGAGCCTGTGGAATTCAGAGATTCCCCAGAAGGTCACTACTAGGACCAAGAGAGTGTGGGAAATGAGAGAGTAAGGGCTTCCAGAGGCGGGGCGGGGACTCCTTTGGAATGCTGAAAGGGAGAAATGGATATGCAGGAACACAGCCTGGGAAAGTTTGGAAGAAAAGAAAAAGCAAAACCAAAACAGGTGGCCTGAAGGAGTCCTGAGGCCGTCAAAAATGACAGCAGTGTAGTTGAATTTAAGGCTTTCGTTTATTAGCCAAACCTCGGAAAAATGGGATCTCATTCCTTCTCAATGTTCCCCTTCTGCCTAAGCCCAGAGGGTTCTGTCTCCCTAGGGGCCACTAGAAACCGTAGGCCGACCAGGATGAGGCCTGGTCGCCCCCCAGCGGCTGGGAGCTCCCTGAGTTCCCCGATAGCCCTGCTCCAACTTTGCCCATTTCTGTCCTCTGCTGAAGCTCGGACCCTTCTGTCCCCAGCTCACCGAGGGCGCTGTCAGGAGGCTGATGCTCTCGCCTAGGGAGTCCAGGTTGACCCTCCGTCGTCGCTGCGCCCTCTTGGACCCGGCGGCCGCACCAGCAGCGGCCGCGGCGGCGGCGGCGGAGGCAGCGGGAGCTGGGGTGGCAGCCTTAGCAGCAGATCTGGATCCCGGTGGCCCTGGCGGGCTCCTGTTGTCATTCCAGCAGAGCCTGGACAGGGGGCACTCCCCTTCCTCCTCGGGGCTGGTCTCCAGATAGTCAGATCCCAGAGAGCTAAAGGACTCGGATGAGATCTTCCTGCGCGACATGCTGCTGGAGATACTGCTGCAGACGAAGCGGCGGTGGCAGAGGTGGCGGCGGAGACGCAGCGGTGGCGGTGGAGGTAGAAGGATTTGCGATGACAGCGTCAGGTGCGTCGGGGACGCTGGGCGGCGCGCTAGCCCAGACCGGAGTCCCCAGAGCTGCTGTGTCCTGCCAGCCAGCTGCCCATGGCGGGAACTTGGGTCACCACGGCTCCTCGCTGGTCCCTCCCCGGCGGTGGCGCCGGAGGACGAGCTAGGGACTCAGGGACTGCTGCCGCCTCTGCAGCTGCTGCTTTAGTGGCGCAGCCTCAGAGGCCGCCTGTGCACATCATTCCCTCTCCGGTGCTGCGGGGATTCGGGTGCAGCGGCTCCTCCGCCTTGCGTCTCTACTGCCCGAGGCCCATGTCCTCCGCCCCCTCCCTCCTGCTACCTTTCACACACACACACACACACACACACACACACACACACACACCAACCCTCCCCCCCTCCCGCCCGAGCGATGTCTCCGCCAGCATCACGTGTCGCCACCATACTCATTAGAAGTCTCTGCCTCTCCAGTCGCCACGTTTCCGAATCAACTAGGACACTTTGCTCCTGTTCTCTCCTCGCTTCCCCGCCCCCCTGCGATCATGTCCTCCTACTAGGGGGTTCATATAGTGGTTCCCATAGGACCAAAGATTTCTAAGCCCTAACGTCGAGTTCCTTGGTCCCTGGAAAAGCAAATGGGTAGTGAACATGGCCAGTGGCTGACATTCATTAGGGTGAGGGTCATAGAGCTGGGGGAGGGATTAAAAGCCTAACAAGGGCCGCTAAAATCCCTGCACACACACACACACACACACACACACACACACACACATACACACACACACACCGTGTCCAATTCTAGTTTATTTTGGAAGTTCAAATCAGCCACCCCAAATGTTTCAGTGGAGACACTTTCAAGGGAAGAAAAGGGTGGGGCATCTGCTGGAGCCATCATCTGCTCAGACTGCAAACACACACACCCCCCCCTTCGCCACCCGTTGCTTTATGTGCCCTGAACCCTGAACCCGGTGGTTGGAGCCTCTGTCAGGCCCAGTTGTCTCTGCTCCAGTGCTGGACAGCTCTGCTTGCCACCTGTACCGAGTTTGCCAGGTGGTGATAGACTCTTTGATCTGACCCATAAGAGCATGGGGAAGGTTTCTATGCCCCTCAGTCACTGGGCTCCTTGAGTCAGATATGCATTTAGTTGATAAAATGAAGGGTAGTGGGAAGACAATTTATACATCAAAACCAAATTCTCCAGAGTGAAAGCAAGTGTCTGGCTGCTTTCAAGTATCAGCACAGCATCTTCATTTCAAAACTTGTCTCATTGTAACTAGCCACAGTTTTGGCCCCAAGGCCCTGGTGTAGTTTCAGAAAATGTTTGGGCTTATTCTGAATTTACACTAAGCAATAGTAAGAATGAGGAGGCAATTGCACTGTCCTAGAAGAAGAATCCCGGGTTTAGTTTCCAATACAGGGAAGCAAATGAGTACATTTCTTGTTTTCCCTTGACAGGAGAAAGTAAAGTTCAAGGGCTTTGCCTTTAACTTGAAGAACACAAAAACCAAAGCATTTTTACTTCTGTTTCCAAAGGACTGTTCCAGGTAAAGCGCATAAGTTTAAGTGAGCATAGTCCGTTTAAAACAAAGAAAACCTCAGAATTGTTACTGTTTCTCCACCCCAATTTGCTTTTAAACTTAGATCTTCCTAATAGTTTGTGAGTGCTAGGTTTCCTTAGCCTCCTTATTCACCAGGGAAAGGTGAGTGTGCTATCCATCCATTCCACAGCCCAACAATGCAGGACAATCAGACGCAATAGGGAGTCAAGTAAAAGCAGAAACTCAGTTTATTACTGTGAGCATCAACTCATATACTGTGATGTGGGGGTATCTCCAGCCAATGAGAGACAGTTATCCCCTCTCTCTGGCTGGAGGGCGTCTACCTAGATTTTGCTGTCTCATCCTCACTCAGTTTCCTCAAAACTGAACCAGGCTTTTCTCTCTCCCACAGGCCTCGAGGTACAGGCCTTGAGATAATTTCGGCCCAACATCTCCCACTTTTGTTTTAAATCCTCCCCCACCCTGGTCACCGAGCCAAAATAGCCCACTAAGGAGAGAGTAAAGTGTAGCTACCAAAGTTTCTTCCCTTCTCTCCTGGCCATTCGCAGGGCCCTGTGACCTCCGGCTTCCTGGAGACTCTGCACTAGCTCTGGCTTGAGGGGATAACCTAGCTAGAACCTGGTTCTCTTTGTTATGGTGATTCCACTTGTATTCAAGGTCTTAGCAGTGAGCCGGTAGCCTGCCTCCCCTAGCTGACCCTGCCCAAGGGGGGCCGGGAAGCTTTAATCTTCTCCTCCTGCTTCTGGTTGGGAGGAGGCTTTGCATTTTCGATTCTTCTAGCCCACTGGTATAAATACCTGACTTGAGATTAATAAAGTGGCCATTTACTCTTGTAGATGAGCAAAGGTTTCTTTTGTGTGTGTGTCTCTTTTTTCAACCCTCAGGACAATCGTCCCTTCTCGTGGGCCCGAGTTCAGGAAGCGCGCAGCCTGGGTCGGGCGTGGGTATCCATTGGAAAGTTCAGACTCTTACAGTAAAGGTCAGGGCCAACCCTATCCAGAGCTTTGGCCTGGATACCCTCAAATTGAGAGTTCATCTGGGAGGTGAAATGTATCGAGCTTATCTTATTGTACTCAAAGGGTCATGAGTTTACCTGGTTTTGGAATGCTTGTTTCAGTCTTTGGAGAATGCATGGGCCTAAAAGACAGATCAGTAAACAAATAACCATTGGCCCAATTAGGGAAGAGGAAGAGATGAGTGTGGTAAGCCATGAGTACCAATTAAACCAAGTCTCATGGGGGGGGGGCAGTCCTTCACTTAAATATTTTCTTAACTATTCTAGGATTCTTGTAACTATCTCAGAATGGTCTGCACAGAAGCAACATTCTTTCCCAAGTGCCCTGCAAATTTCTCGCTGTTCCACAAACAGCAAGTTCAAGCCTTTCCTATTTTGTGAAGTTACCCTTGCTAAGGAATTCAAAGACTTTTGTAAATAAAAAAAATGCAGTCTCTGTCTTTTCTGATTATGTGCATCCCAGTCTGCTCATATCTCCAGGAAGAACAATAGTAATCAGGAGTCTCCCTACAGTTTCTAATAGCAGAAGCAGTCTAGTTGCTTCCTGGGCATACATACATAAAAGGGTATCTGGAGGAGGGCATGTCTCCTAAGGACATGAGAACATCCAGGCTCATTAGGTTACCCTGGGGTAGGATGCACCTCCGAGAACTTTCACATTTAGGTCTCCCTTCGATCCCTGGAATCTAGCATCCCATGTCCCAGCTCCCACATGCCAAGTTGCAGAGGTCAAATATCAGGTCAGGCCACCACGTCCAGTGTGCCGTCATCTGAGAAGTCTGGTTTAGTTAGCACTCCAGTGCCAGCGCTCGACAAGATCCACATCACCATCCATGGTTGGTGGGACTTGCTGCCTGGGCCTTGATCCCTGTGAGAAGAGTTAACATGATTACTGCTGGGAGGGCCATCTGAAGTAGATAAACAGGCAACACTTTCCTCAAAGGTCAGTTTCCCTTGGGCAGTGGTTACTTTTCTTTTCTTGTGTTTGAATTTAAGGGTTGTCCACCATAATCTCTCTCTTTCTTTATTGGTCATCTTGGTCTTTCCCATTGTCCTGAAGGGAGGGGAGATATTTTAAGTTACAAGCAGGTAGCCATATAGGCGTTTCCCTTTTGCTTGGGAAGACACATCCATATCCTCGGCCCTGTGTCAACAAGGGATCTGGACCCTGCATTGGTTATTAGGCAGGGCCTCATTGGTAGGGATCCTCAATGTTTCTGGAATCTATTTTGTTCATCTGATTTTTGAAAATTTAAAATATTTATAGTTAGGAACTCCTTTTGCAGTTATAGATGGGGGGAGACTTCTCCATCTTTTTGTTTTAAAAGGACCTCTTTGAGATATTGGTGATGTCTTTTGACAATCGTTTGACCCTGAAGGCTGTATGGGATCCCAGTAGTATGGGATATATTCCATCTCTGGAAGAATTCTTTTAATGTTTTACTTATGAAACAGAGGCCATTGTCAGTCTTGACCTGTTGTCCTTGACTGTCCCAACGTAGTGTAGCAAAACATTGTAAAAAGTGGTTTTGTCATGGGTTGCCTTTTCCTCTGAGTGAGTGGTAGCCCAGCCTGCCTTAGAGTACAGGTCTATGGCCACAAACATATATTTTAATTTACCAAATGGAGGGTCATGTTTTACATATGTTTGCAAGATGATATTGGGTCCTAACCCTCTTGGGTTCAGCCCAGGTCCTTGTAAAGGGGGAGGGGGTGCAGAGAAACTGTTGGCAAGTCTTACATGTATAAAAACCTCTCTTTAATTGTGTTGAGGGGATCTGGGGGTATAGGTATTGTAGTCCTCTCCAGCTGACATGAGTTAAGTCATGCATTTGGGTAGCATTTTGTATGGGCAGAGTTGAGACCTCTGACACAGGCCCCTGATGCTGCAGTATCTGCATTTCCCTTGGGAAATGAGGCCAGGGAGGTTTCATGTCCTCTGAGATGCTGAATATATATGGGGTTTTCTTACTACCTTCTAGGAGCGATCCAAGATGAATCATCTAGGCAGAAATAGGATTAGCATCCAATCTGATATAGGCATAGGGTGATTGTGTTAGTAGGTTCACCACATAAGAGCTGTCTGAATAGAGGTTGGAGGGTTCTGTGACCTCTTGTAGGGCAATATATACAGTCATCATTTCCTTATATTGAGTGGATCCTCCACAAGGGAGATTTTGGTAATCTTTGTCTTGGTCCCCCCTGCAGGGAAAACTACAAAGGTGGCCCCATTCTTCCCACCATCTGTGCAAACAGTGAATGCTTGGGGCAGGGGCCTAGAAGAAAAGACTGAGGGGACTCTCCAGTGCAGTTCTTGATATAGCTTCACTAACTGGGACTCCCCAAAGTCGGTGTCCAGGGTCCCCAGAAATCACTCCAGGGTGAGGCTCAATTGAGAACAATGTCTGGCTGCCCATTCTAAATCCTTAATTTTGAATGGAATTTTTAATTTAGAGGGATTTTAGAAAGATGTATTCATGATTTTTATGATCATATTAGCGAGATCGACTAGAGAGTACACCTTGGGAGTGACCCCCATGATGGTGTGTACCCATTCTAGTCATTGTGGCCACTGGACAATGGCACCCAGCATGATCTTTTTCCCTAATAATATCCAGCCTTGGATTGGAATGTTAGGATTATATCTCACCAAAGAAGCCTGGTAGAACTCATTGATGAATTCAGTGAGTGCCTGACAGACCTCACAGAGTAAAGTTACCTAACTTTTAGGAGATTGTGTAATACATTTAGTCTCCCAGTCTCTACAGGCAACCAGGGTCTTACCCAGCTCATTTCCCATAGTATCTTTTGTAACCCCTATAAAGTGAGGGGCTCAGACAGGATTAACTGGGTCCATTCATTTTGGCTTGAGTGACTGTTAATTGTGATCCCAATATATGAAATTGGGGTACCTTTTTTTATTTTGCTTAGGGCTATTTTAAAGCTATGTTGTTGGAGGGTAGCAATAATAGTGGTTATCCAGGAAGCCAGCCCTGACGCCCAATTAGTAGGTCATCCATATAAACATATAGGAGGATATTATCTTTGTCAAAATAAGGAGAGAGGATACTATGCAAATATTGTTGGCAAAAGGCCAAACTATTGGTCATCTATTGTGGGAGAATAATCCATTCGTATCTCTGGTCGAGAAGAGTTAACTGTAGGAATGGAAAAGGCAAACTTTTTGCCATCCTCCTCATGAAGAGGAAGTGAAAAGAAGCAGTCCTTTAAATCAATACAGTGAAGTGAAACTGGAACAGAATTGCTGGGACCCAAGATAAGCCCCTTAAATGGGCCCCTACTAGCTCCATATTGGCATTGATTGCTCACAGGTCCTGTAACATTCTCCAGGTCCCATTAATTTTCTGTATCACAAACACAGGGCTGTTAAGTTCAGGTAATGACCACTGCTCCACTCATACCAGCTTACCAGGTGCCCACCTAATGGAGTGGACCCTGGGGGGGGGGGCAGTGGCCTCTATTTTGGGGGCTGAATCAAGGTATCAGGGGTCTGCCTAATGATACCTTGCTCAGTTTTATCATCATAAAAGGCTAGGTGGTCAGTGATAATAACAGCATCCATTTGTCCTTATAAATCTTGTCCCAGGAGGTTTGCAGACATTCCAGGAGAATCAGAGGCCTGAATTTTCCTTTGTCACTGTCTGGCCCTGCCAAAGTTTATATTCATTTCCTCCTGGCAAAGATGGAGACTGTTTATTTGTTCCATTCCCCTCTCCTATTTTATCCTTTCCAGCACAGCTGGGGAACGCAAGGAGGCAGCCAGTCCTCATCACAGACAGTATCTGCTTTCCTTTTTGTCTTTGCCTCTGCCTGCAGAAATGGGTAAATTGCACCCATTTTTGATCTTCTCCCTTGTCTGTCTCCTTTTCTTCCCATTCTTTTCACTAATAGGTTACTTTTAGATTCTTCAGACCTCTCCTGATATTTGACCTTTTCCTGCTTCTCGCCTATCTCCTCGCCACCACCCCACCCCCCATGGCCTCCTAGCCAGTTGATTATTTTCAGATTCTTTAGATCTCTCCCAGTCTCTGACATTTTTCTTATACACCATTGGGAGAGGCAGAGCAGCGGGATGAAGACATGCCTTAAGGGTCGTAATTGTTGGATAGACAGGTATTGTTGGTATATCAGAGTGTTTTTGCCTTTCTCTGGCCAGAGTCTCCACCCAGTTACATGTGTCCCATGAGAAAAGATTCCCAGCGGATACCCAGGAGGTCAGGGTAATTATATCCTCCCATGCCTGGATCGTATTGTGGTCTGACAATTCCAGGCCTCGGGAAAGTAGTTTATATCTCAACACCCTAGGTGCCGGGTCATTTTTGTGTGAAGTTGCGTTACCATTGTGGGGTCCCACTCACCTGAAAGACTGCTTTGTCCTGGGATCAGTCATCCCACATTGGGCACCAGTTGCTAGGCTTCTTAAGCCTTTTTATTCCCCAGGGAAAGGTGAATGTGCTCTCTGCCCATTCTGCAGCCCCACCCAAGACTCAGGACAATCCAGCCTCACAATGCGGGAAAATGAGACGTGATAGGGAGTCAAGTAAAAGCAGAAACTCAGTTTATTACTGTGAGCATCAACTTATATAGGTTAAGTGACATCCTGTGATGTGGGGATACCTCTAGCCAATGAGAGATAGCCAAGCTCTCCCTCTGACTGGAGGGGCGTCTACCTAGATTTTGCTGTCTCATCCACACTCAGTTCCCTAAAACTTGAGCCAGGCTTTTCTTTGTCTTACAGGGCTCAAGGTATAGGTCCTGGACTCAAGACAGGCTTTTCTCTGTCCTACAGGCTTTGAGGTATAGACCCTGAGATAATTTTGACCTAACAGTGAGGACCCATATAAATGTACTATGTTTCCTTTTATGGAAAAAAACAGATCTTAAATGGACATTAAATAAATAGAAAGATTAAGTGCACTAAAAGTAACTCATTTAAATACCTATTTATAATATATGTTATATATATACTATGTTATAGATATTATCATTATTAATATTATTTGGATTGTGTTATGTATTTTTTGTTAAGTTCACCTTTGCACTGACCTTCAGGAAAACTTTATTTATTAAAACATAAATAATATGCCACTTTTCTGATTTTTTGTTTAAAATAAAAAAGAAAGCTATAATAATATAGGAAAAACTACATAGAATAAATACAATAACTATATACAATATATACAGGCATTAGATATATCAACATTGTATAGTCCATTTGCATTTGACGATTTTGAAGAAAATGCTCTATATCTATTCTATCTTGGTGAGTCGAAAGTCTTGTACCTAGTTTACTTGCTATCATAACTTGCTTCCTACATCAGGTAAACAAGGAAAACTACAACTATAACTATCTATTTGTCAACTTCCTCAGGGACCCAAGAAAGAAATAATACTAACTGAGTAAACAGGAAGTCAAAGCAAGAAAATTCCAAACAATGTGAGAGAGAAACAGCTGACTAGTTGGATAGTCATCCAGAGTTCTTCGGCATCATCAGGGCATCTATCTTTGGCTTACAGGCCTAGAATATCTGACAGACTTTCCTGTGAAGCAGTATATTTTAAAGCACTGTCCCTCCTTGTCTTGACAATGTTTGGCAGTCTCTTTATTTTGTGTCCTGCTTGGGCATTTTCTTGCCAAGTGGTTTACTTTTGCCACAAAGAAAGTAAACTTCATGTGGAGTTACTTTGATGCACATTATCTTCTCTGCAATAGATTGGTGGTGCCAGGAGCTGATATGTCTCATTCTCATTTAAAAACAGTATATTTTATTAAAACTTCTTATGACATATTCCGTAGATCTCTGAACTATTTGAAGGTGACCTGTCTATCTAAATTATATATTTATTTGACCTTGAAAACATACTTAATATGGCTTCAAGTTTGATTATAACAGGTAACTTGTAGTCATTTTGAATAATAAGGAAATGTAGATTAATAAATGATTGGTAAAAATAATTTTCCAGGGCTAGAAATTTGAATTACATTGTTATATGAGTTGTATAGATAAAATACTTTGAATAAGAATAGAAATGTATATACAGTATGTTCTAATAAAACTAACCTCAAATTTGTATTCTCTCGTGTCAACTTATATCTGACTCAAATTAAAAGCATCTATTTCCTTTTTTATTTTTTTATTGATTTTTATTGAGCTTATATTTTTCTTTGCTCCCCTCCCTGCCTCTCCCCTTTCCCCTTCTACCACCCCCAAGGTCCCCATGCTCCAAATTTACTCTGGAGATCTTGTCTTTTTCTACTTCCCATGTAGATTAGATCTATGTATGTCTCTCTTAGGGTCCTCATTGTTGTCTAAGTTCTCTGGGATTGTGATTTGTTGGATGGTTTTCTTTGCTTTATGTTTAAAAACCACCTATTGGGGAGTACATGTGATAATTGTCTTTTTGGGTCTGGGTTACCTCATTCAAAATAATGCTGTCTAGCTCCATTCATTTGTCTGCAAAATTCAAAATGTTATCTTTTTTCTCCTATGTAGTACTCCATTGTATAAATATACCACATTTTTCTTCTCCATTCCTCGGTCGAGGGGCTTTTAGATTGTTTCCAGGTTCTGGCCATGGCAAAAAAAAAAAAAAAGATACTATGAATATAGTTGAGCACATGTCCTTGTGGCATGATTGAGCATGTTTTGGATATATACCCAAGAGTGGTATTACTGGGTCTTGAGAAAGGTTATTTCCTTATGTTCTAAGAAATTGCCACACTGACAAACAAAGGAGCTGTACCAGCATGCATTCCCACCAGCAGTGCAAAAGTGTTCCCTTTTTGACAAACAACCTCTCCAGCGTAAGTTGTCATCAGTGTTTTTGATCTTGGCCATTCTTACAGGTGTAAGATGGATTCTCAGAGTTGTTTTGATTTGCATTCCTCTGATGACTAAGGCTGCTGAACATTTCCTTAAGTGTCTTTGAGCCATTTTAGATTCCTCTGTTGAGAGTTCTCTGTTTAGGTCTGTATTCCTTTTTATTTTAATTTGATTGTTTGTTCTTTTATGATCAATTTTTTGAGTTCTTTGTATATTTTGAAGATAAGACCTTTGTCTGATGTGGTGTTGGTGAAGAACTTTTCCATTCTATAGGCTGTCATTTTGTCTTGTTGACTGTGTCCTTTGCTTTAGAGAAGCTTTTCAGTTTCAAGAGGTCCTATTGATTAACTTCTTCTCTCAGTGTCTGTGCTGCTGGGGTTATATTTAGAAAGTGGTCTCCTATGCCAAAGCATTCAAGTGTATTTCCCACTTTCTCTTTTATAAGGTTCAGTGTGTCAAGCTTTATGTTCAGCTCTTTGATCCATTTGGACTTGAGTTTTCTACATGGTGATAGATATGGGTCTGTTCTCATTCTTCTATGTTCAGTTATGCCAGCATCATTTGTTAAATATGTTTTCTTTTTTCCAATTTATATTTTTTGCTTCTTTGTCAAAAATCAGGTGTTCAAAGGAGTGTGGATTAATATCCAGGTGTTCTATTTGGTTTCATTGGTCCTCCTGTCTGGTCTAATGACAATACCAGGCTGTTTTCAGTACTGTGGCTCTGTAGTAGACTTTGAAGTCAGGGATTGTGATGTCTCCAGAAGCTCTTTTACTGTACAGGATTGTTTTGGCTATCCTGGATTTTTTTCCATATGAAGTTGAGTACTGTTCTTTTGATGTTTGTGAAGAATTTTTCTGGGATTTTGATGGGCTTTGCATTGAATCTGTAGATTGCTTTTGGTAAGATTGACATTTTTATTATGTTAATTCTATCTAAACAAGAGCATGGGAGATCTTCTCATTTTCTGGTGTCTTCTTCAATTTCTTTCTTCAAAGATTTAAAGTTCTTGTCATACAAATCTTCCACTTGTTCAGTTAGAGTTACTCCAAAATATTTTATGCTATTTGTGGCTATTGTGAAGGGTGTTGTTTCTCTGATTTCTTTCCCAGTCCTTTTATCATCTGTGTACAGGAGGGCTACTGATTTTTTTTAGTTAATCTTGTATCCTGCTACATTACTGAAAGTGTTTATGAGTTGTAGAAGTTCGTTGGTAGAATTTTTGAGATCACTAATGTAAACATTCATATCATCAGCAAACAGTGAGAGTTTGACTTCTTCTTTTCCAATTTGTACCCCCTTGATCTCCTTTTGGTGTCTCATTGCTCTATCTAGGAACTCAAGAACTATATTGGATAGATATGGAAAGAGTGAACAACCTTGTCTTGTTCCTGATTTCAGTGAAATTGCTGGGAGTTTCTCTCCACTGAGTTTGAGGTTGGCTGTTGGCTTGCTGTATTTTGCCTTTATTATGTTAGGTATGTTCCTTGTATCCATGCTCTCTTCAAGACCTTTATCATGAAGGGATGTTGTATTTTGTCAAATTCTCTTTCAGCATCTAATGAGATGATCATGTAGTTTTTATTTTTCAGTTTGTTTATATGGTGGATTACGTTGACAGATTGTCATTTGTTGAAACATCCCTGCATCTCTGGGATGAAGCCAACTTGATCATGGTGGATGATGGTTCTGATGTGTTCTTGGATTAGATTTGCCAGTGTTTTATTCAGTATTTTTGCATCAACGTTCATGAGTAAGATTGGTCTGTAATTCTCTTTCTTAGTAATGTCTTTCTGTGATTTGGGTGTCAGTAATTGTAGTCTCATAAAAGGAGTTTGACAATGTTCCTTCTGTTTCTATTGTGTGGACCTGCAGAGTTTCCAGGTTCCTGCCCATTCTCTTTGATGTCCCAGACCAGTGTCCGGACCCACAGAGATCCTGGCTCAGGCCTACACCCTTTGACGTCCCAGACTCATGACTGGCCTTGCAGAGATCTCTGGTTCCTGCCTCCTCGCTCGGCATTCCCAGATTCACACCCAGACTGGCAGAGATCCTGGATCAGGCCGAGTTCTTGGGAGGTCCTAGACTTACACCCAGACCCACCGGAGTCCTGGCTTAAGTCTACTCCCTTGAAGGTCCCAGAATCAGGTCCAGACCCTCAGTGATCTCTGGATCTGGCTCACTCTATTAGCGGTTACTCCCCTGTACCTGTTCTGATGAAGTTCACTATCTCTGGACGAGGTCCCTGGCTCAATCCTGGTCTGCCGGTGTCCCAGGACTTGCATCTATTTCTTCTATAGATTAATTTAGAATAAATGACAATGCTGTTTGATATATTATCATCTATTCCAATTAAGAGGTGTCCTTGTTCAAGTGGAATCTTTATCAATTTTGATAGTATCCATAGCCTTTCTTCTCCTGTGGAAACAAAAGCAAAACTCCTTCTCTAACTTAATGCATGTCCTAGTTTCCATTCTGAGATAAGTACATCTTTAAAGTATATTGACTGATTTCATTCTGTAGTTTATTCTAGTATCCAATGTCTCTCCACAGCTGTTGTTCCTCTCTCATTAGTATTTAGAAAATTCAAAATTAGCAAAGCATTATGCAATTTATTTCTGGGGGTATTCATCATCCCTTTCTGTTTATTTAATGTATTCTTTAGAGTTTGATTTGAACTTTCTATGACTGCCTAGTCTATAGGATTGCATAATATACCTGTAATATGTTTTATTTTCTAATAAAAAACTGTTTCATCTTCTTAGAGACATATCCTGGAGCATTATCAGTCTTTATTTGTTTGGATATACCCATAATGCTTATAATTTCCAACAATGATGTGATTACCAAATCAGCCTTTTCCAAACTAAAAGCAATTGCCATTGAAAACCTCAATAGATATCAATGGTGTAGTGTACATAACTTAGTTTTCCAAATTCTACAAATTAGAATACATCCATCTGCCAGATTTCATTCTTTTGAGTCCCTTTGGGCTACTTCCTGTAGGTAGTGGTGTTTGGTTGTAAATAGAACAAATATGACATTTCCTTATAATTTCCTTGGATTGTTGTCATGTGATAAAAATGTATTTTTTAAACATTTGCTATTGACATTATGGTTTTTACAAAATTCTAAGGTTTTCAGCACATTTCCCATCAATAATTGATCTATTTCTGCATTACCTTGTGCTAGAGGACCTGGTAGAGGCAGATATGAGTTATGTATATGGGATGATTCCTAGTCCTGATACAATCTTTTAATGGAATAAATGATTAAGTGAATTCTATATCATCTGGTATAAATTTAGTGGTTTTAACATGCAAAACATTTCTTTCTGAATATTGTGAATCAGAAAATATATTGAGAGGCTCTTTAAAATTCAATAGTACCATAAGAATGGCATATAATTCTCACTTTTGCACAGAATGTTAAGGACTTTGATCCAATTTACTTAAATTTTATGAATTTAAGCTTTCTTTCCCGATTTATTTGGATCAGTATGGAATGTAGGAGTTCGTTATTGGTATATCCTGTATAATGTGAGGAAGGATCCAGTTAGTTCTCTTTATAAGTTGAATTCTCTTGTTTTTGGAATAGTTGTTAATCTCTCCCACTAGATGCTCTTTGACAGGCTTCACTTCCTTTCCATTATTTGTTAATTTTATCATTATTAAAAAGTACTATAGTTTCTGCTGGGTTTATTCCTGATAAATGACAAATTCTCAGTTTCCCTTTTAGAACTAACTCAGAGACATTTTACACATAAATTTTTTATTTTTTTACTCAGTTTATATAATAAAAAGTTCCATTCTAAGATAATATGCTCCCTCTGCATTTAAAATTCCTATAGAGAAATGTTTTTAGGGTAGTATGACCAGAATGTACATAAGATTTGAATACATACTGTCCACATGTGCTTTCTGTAATTTCTCTTCAATCAAGCCATTTCTTTTCCTGATTCAGCAGATAATTCCATGATAAGTTCTTGTCACCAGCTAAAGTTTTGATTAAATAGGTCATCAGTACCTATACCAATAATATGCCATAGATAAAAAATGTCTCCTAGAAATCTTTGGAATTCATTAAGAGTCTGCAATCAATCTATCCTAATTTGAACCTTCTAAGACCAAATTTTTGTAAACCCATTTTATAGCCAAAATAATTAATACAATCTTCTATTTGTAATTTTTCAGAAGCAATTTGTAATCCCCAACAAGGCAAACTTTTCTTTATTTCTTCAACCATTCTTTCTAAAATATTTCCCCAGAAGCATATATTAATTTACAGTTTGTTCCTAAGATTTGTGGAATCTTAGGATTCCAAATTTGTGGAATGGAATGACTATTCCATTGCAGTAACAAATTATGTCCCCTCAAGTTTATTCTTATGTTAGCCACAAATGGTTTTGATATTTCTTTCTGTTTTTCTGGCCCTATACATTCAACTCATCTCATGCTCTTCTTTACCTGAGATAAAGTTCCAAACCCTAAAAACTGTACCTTTACATCCTGAAGAGGCCAATCTGGACGCCAAGTTTCTGACAAAATTATTGTTACATCCACACCTGTGCCTACCAGACCTTCAATGACATCATTTATTAATATTTTTAATTTTGGTGATTTTTCATCTATAGAAGTTTGATAAAATACTCATTCCATGGTTTCTCCTGAATTTTCTGTTCTCTTTTCTATAGCTGTTCTATTATCCAAACAGTATGGTTTCTTACAATATGCATTAGGTTCCTTGATTGTTTAGGGAAAGAGATTCCTCTACATTGGCAGGAAATGACTGAGATGGATTTAACAGAGGGTCCTTCCAGAGGCCCCTCATGGAATTTCCAAAATGCAAAGGATTACCTTGAATATTCCTTATTGACTTACATTCATTAGTCCAATACCTGCTTTTATTACACCTTCCACAGAATCCAGGAAAGAGGGGCCTTAAAAAACCATTGCTTCTAGGAAGACCCTGTCTACAATCCCTGTTAAGGTGAATTTGTTTTTCACAATAATAACATTTGACATTTTCCTTTTTTTCTCAAACTTCTGGAAATCACTTTGTCTAGTCTCACATCATCATGGTCATGAGATTCAGTATTAATTGTATCGCAAATCCATTCCTCTAAAGGTGATGACCCTGCCTCTAATGGCTTAATTAGAGAATTTTTTCTCTAAATTTTCATAGAGAATTTCCCTAGAGAATTGGCATTTTCAAAAGCCAGAGATTCAATTATTATTTGTCTAGCTTCTGAATTTGGTATCATCCTACTTACTGATGAAGTCAATCTTTGTAGAAAATTTAAAAAGGCTTCCTTTGGACCCTGTATAGCTTTAGTAAATGACTTGATTTTCTTTCTGATTTTTCCAATTCTGTCCCAGGCATTCAAAGCTTTTACTCATCATCAATCCAGGATATGGTCATCATATACAGCTTGCCTTTCTATAGTAGCATAGTCTCCTTCTCCATAAATTTGATCTTAAAAGATTTTCCTACCTTTAGCTTTACTCCATTGTTTAATAATCTTAGCCTCTAATCTGAACCAGGTTCTCCATTGTAATTGTGTACCAAGTTCTAAAACATTGTTAACCAATTCTATCCAGTCTTTAGGGATAATTCTATTACAAACTGACCATGAATTTAACATTTGCTTTACAAAGGGTAAAGGCATTTTTATGGTTTAAAAAATGCTGCAAGTGTCCTAAGCTGAGCAGCAGCTGGTGACCCAAAGGAGCAATAATTCTGCAAGGGCCAGAAATGGGCTTGGGGGGGGAGAAGCAGGTCCCAGATCTGGGAAAGTCAGTCCCATAAGGGGCCATTGCAGATGACATGAGGCCTCAGCCTTGGCAGGTGAGAAACACGCAATAGAGAGAGATTTTGAGAATAGAGTTTATTTTGTGAGTTATGTAAGGGAAGGGGAAGGGGGAGAGAAAGGGGGAAAAAGTGAGAGATAGGGAGAAAGTGGGGAGAGGAGAGACAGAAGCTACCTCTTCCAAAAGAGGGACAGTAGAGAGAAAGCCTGCTCTGGCTGAAGGAAGAGGAAGATCCTCTTTCCCAGGTGGAATCAGGGGAGTAGACGGGGCTTGTCTCTTAAAGGGACAGGATATCCAGGTGACAGGACAGACCATCTCTTATAATAAAGACCCATCTCTTATAATAAAAAGGCCAATGTGTCAGGCACAATAGGTTAAAGGAATTGAGATGGCGGATTCTCAAGACTGATTCTTGCTTATTTGTGGGTATGGTCTTAGGGGGGGACCTGAGAACGCTGGGTGTTGTTCATATCCTGAGGTACTTTACTCCTGTCCAGGGTTTGTGGTATGGAAATGTCTGATGTCTTTTAGACCTGTTTAAGGTATTGGCAGAACAGAGGACAAAGTTAAATTTAGGAAGAAAATAAAAAACAATTTAGGACCAGGAAATTGAGAGGCGTGTGTATGACCTTTTAAAGTGGATCCTTCAATTTGGCTCCCTGGAACTCACAAGAATTTTTTGGGTTTATAAAAGCATAAGTTTTAAGCAACAACTTATTTATGCCGGTATGACAGATATTTTTCCAGAATGAAAAGTATCTTTAAGACTACAAAAGGCAGAGTCAGAAAGAATTTTGTACTCACATCTTTATAACTTGCAGGTACACACCTTAATAACTTTTATTTTGTATTTTACTGAAATTTGTTTAGTAAGGCTGTCCTTTTAAATTGACAAAACTTCTCAGATGTCGAGCTGCATAAGAGATCTTTGAAAAGGATAAAATTTTACTTGAGTTATTGATTAAAAACAACAGAGAACTTACTTAATTGGCACCTAGAACTACTACTCAGCGTTCTCCATGGTCACTGAGGGTTGTATTTGACTTTTTGCTGTTTAGCACAGGACCAGCCAGGCTCTTGTGGGCAAAGAAACCTGTAGAAAGACAAGCTACCTTAACCTGAGAAGCTAGGATGTCATTTCTGGTGATTCTGCTCACTGTCTGGAGATCTTCAATTTAGATGAAAGAAAGTTTTGTCCAGTGGTCAGCACTTATCAGTTGATGAAGCAAATTGTGGATGAGTGATGCTTTGTACCCATCTGTCTTTTGTCTTCTTTGGAGGAAATAGAGTGCTGCTAGGAGCCAACCTGTTTCTTTTTGTTATTAAAAAATGTCTTTTAATAGTTAAATATTTAAATTCCATATTCCCCAGATCTCTGACCAATTGAGGGCTGTTTATCATGTGTAGATGAGCTACAACTCCAATAAAGAATTTGCCTGAAGAGTTGGGTCTAAGCTTGACTATACTGGCTCTCAATTTAACAGGTAAGATTTATACTTATAAAAAAAGAAGAAAAAATTGCTTGCAATAGAAGCTTAACAGTAGAGCTGATAATACTAGAGAACATCTTAAAATAAAAGTAAACTTATGTGCACTTAGGATACATGTATGCACAGACACACACATACATAAACATTAAAGAGGAATTGGATGAAGTGGATGCTTCTGGTGGGCCCTACTAAGACCATGCCACTGTGCAAAACATACATGTAACAGAGACAGTAAGAGAAATTTAGAGACAAAATATAAGTAAACTGAGGGACTAGGCAGGGAATACCCCAGTAAATATGGCAGGACTTGGTCACCTGATCTGACCCTCAGTTACGATGGCAGTGAGGTCACCTGACCTCAGTCAAAATGGAGGTAGTCACATGCTGTATGGAGAAACCACACTTTTTTGAGCTGTGGGAGGTTTAAATATAATAACAGAGAATTTACAACAGATGAATTTCAAATGGTCAAAAGACACTTACGGTCATGCTTAACCTCCTTAGCAATCAGGGAAATGCAAATCAAAACAACTTTGAGATACCATCTTACACCTGTCAGAATAGCTAAAATCAAAAACACCAATGATAGCCTATGCTGGAGAGGATGTGGAGAGAGGGGTACACTCATCCATTGTTGGTGGGAATGCAAACTTGTGCATCCACTGCGGAAATCAGTGTGGCGGTTTCTCAGGAAACTGGTAGTCAACCTCCCTCAGGACCCAGCAATTCCACTCTTGGGAATATACCCAAGAGATGCCCTATCATACCACAAAAGCATTTGTTCAACTATGTTCATAGCTGCACTGTTTGTAATAGTCAGAACCTGGAAACAACCTAGGTGCCCCTCAATAGAAGAATGGTTAAAGAAGGTGTGGAACATATACACATTAGAGTTTTACTCAGCGGTAAAAAACAATGACATCTTGAATTTTGCATGCAAATGGATGAAAATAGAGAACGCTTTACTGAGTGAGGTAACCCAGACCCAAAAAGAGGACTATGGTATGTACTCACTCATAAGTGGATTCTAGCCATAATTAAAGTTCTTTGAGCCTATAATTCGTGATCCTAGAGAAGCTAAATAAGAAGGTGAACCCAAAGAAAATCATATAGTTATCCTCCTGGATATTGGAAGTAGACAAGATTGCCAGGCAAACTTGGGTGCACGGGGGATGGAAGTAAGGGGAGATGGTTAGAGAGAAGGGAGAGAGGGAGGATTGGGGATAGCTTGGGGGAATGGGATGGGGAAGGGAGGAAGGATGGATATGGGAGCAGGGAGGTATATATCTCAACTAAGGGAGTCATTTTAGGTTTTCCAAGAGACTTGATTCTGGAGGGGTTCCCAGGCCCAAGGAGAAGTCCCCAGATTGTTCCCTGGGCAGCAGAGGAGAGGGTGCCTGAACGGGCCTTGGCCCATAACCATACTGATGAATATTTTGCATATCACCATAGAACCTTCATCTGGCGATGGATGGAGATAGAGACAGAGACACATATTGGAACATTGGACTTAACTCCCTAGGTCCAAATGAGAAGCAGAAGGAGGGAGAACGTGAGCAAGGAAGGCAGGATCAGAGGGAACCTTCATCCGACGATGGATGGAGATAGAGACAGAGACCCACATTGGAGCACTGGACTGAACTCCCAAGGTCCAAATGAGGAGCAGAAGGAGGGAGAACATGAACAAGGAAGTCAGGACCGTGAGGGGTGCGTTCACCCACTGATACAAGGGGACTGATCTAATGAGAGCTCACCAAGGCCAGCTGGACTGGGACTGAATGAGCATGTGATCAAACCGAATTCTCTGAACGTGGCTGACATGGGGGCTGACTGAGAAGCCATTGACAATGGCACTGGGTCTTGTTTCGTCTGCATGCACTGGCTTTTTGGGATCCTAGTCTGTTTGGAATCTCACCTCCCTAGACCTGGAGGGAGGTGGGAGGAACTTGAACTTCCCACAGGGCAGGAAACCCTGACTGCTCTTAGGACTGAAGAGGGAGGAAAAGAGGGAGTGGGGGGGAAATGGGAGGGTATTGGGAGGAGGGGAGAAAGTGGACATTTTTATAAATAAATAAATAAGTAAATTTTAAAAAATGCAGCAATTTTAATAAAAAAAATAATAACAAGAGAGACATAGAGGCTGTGTAGAACATACATTTAAAATACAATTACATCTGTGTAGTCACACTATTCATACATTCTTTTATACATGAAGTAGAGAAGAAAATTACTCAGCACCATGAGCCATCCTGCCTCCAAGCCATCACACCACCAGCCACATTGGGGAGCAAAGACTACAAATGGAAACAGCAGCCTCATGGATCCAACTAATCTTGTCAGTTTCCATGGGATTGGCAGTAGTGGTGGCAGTGATAGAATAGAAAGAATGGGAGTGAGAGAAAAAGAGCGTTACAGACACATGGGGAAGGGGCTGCCCAGGAAAAGAAAAAGCAGAGTCAGCATGTAAATCAAAAAGTGTTTACAGCCTGATAGTTTTGAGTGTTTATTTTTCATAGCTGAATATGTGAAAGCAGCAAAAACAGAATAGACCTCAAGGCCAGCAGGGGAACATGTTCCTTCTGAGGGCAGGTTTAGTAATTGAGACTACTCTGGGTGGTCTCTCATGGTGTAGACCACTTACAAACAAACAAAAATAAATATCTGAGGGACCCCAGGCCACAGAACAAATGCACCACACTGCTCAGTGAACACAGTGCTAGGGTAGCCAAATGGCTTGAATGTGGGAGGACCACCATGGGTCATGTTTTTAACTATGGGAAGCAACCAGAGATAAATGTCAGCAAAAACTTACTTGGAGAAAGAAACCATACCATTTGCAGCGATGGTGTGAGCTGAGGATTTTACACGTTCCCAGCTGCCCTGCCAGTGGGTGAAAGGGAACATGAAGAGAACCTGGCCAAGTCACATAGCACCAATGTGCTAGAGGGGGCTGCTTGTTTATCCCAGCCACCCACAACCGAAAGAATCACACAGAAACCATATTATTTAAATCACTGTTTGGCCCATTAGTTCTAGCTTCTGATTGGTTAACTCTTACATCTGAATTTAACCCATTTCTATTAATCTGCATATCACCACATGCCTGTGGCTTACTGGCTAAAGTTCCAGCATCCATCTCTGGTGGGGTTATATGGCTTCTCTCTAACTCCACCTCTTTTCTCCCAGCATTCTGTTTCGCTTTCCCTGCCTCGCTCTGTTCCCCTATAGTTCTGCTATAGGCCCAAAGCAGTTCCTTTATTAACCAATGATATTCACCACATACAGAGGGGAATTCCACATCACCTCCTTTTTCTGTTTAAATGAAAAGGAAGGTTTTAAGTTTAACATTGTGAAATTACATATAACAAAACAGGCATTAAGCAAGAATTAGTTACAATATTTATATCTATTTTATCTTTAATTATAACTAAGGAAAACTATTTTATTACTATCTATTCTTTAACTCCATCAGAGACTCCAGAAAAATATGATATTACCTACAGAAACAGGAAGTGCATTGCAAGCAACTTCCAAAATTCTAGAACTGATAAAGACATCTCACTACCTGGACAATCACCCAAAGTTCTTCTGTAATATTGAGGCATTTATTTTAGCCTACAAGCCCATAATTTTCAGCAGACTTTTCCATGCAGCAGGAAATTTTAAAGACAGGTTCACCTATATTTGCAGTTTGTCGATTACTTTCTTCTGTATCCTGTAGAATGTCTAGCAGACTCTTTCATAAAGCAGGAACACCAGAGAATCATCTCACCTTTAGGCAAGTTTAGCAGTCATTTCTCTGTGGGTCCTGCATGCCCAGTTCATTAAGAAGTCCAGGCAAGAGCATTTTCTTGCCTAAATGGCTAACCAACTCCATAAGGAGCCTCTTCGATATCCATTTTCCTTTTGAAGTAGATTGGTGCTGCCAGGAGCAGATATGTCTTATTGTCATGAAAGTCCTAAGTTCTTAAAACATCTTAAATGCCATATTATGAAGATTTCTGAAAGATTTAAAGAATGCCTAGCAATCTGAAATACATAGCTGTACATCTAGAAAATCTTACTAACAAGACGACAAGTTTGACTATTATAGATGATTATCTATTAACCTATATTTCTTAATTATACATTATATTTTTAAATGAGCTGTACAAATATAATACCTTAACCAAGAGCAGAAATATGCATCTAAAAATTGATCTTAAATTTTTATCAATAGACCAAGATCCATACTGATGCAAATCACTATAGCATAGCACCCTTTAAATGTAAACAAACATTTCTAAAAAAAATATTTGGGAATATGGTCATAGTTCTTCTCCAAAGTGCCTCCTGATTTTTGTTGGGTGAATTAATTTTGGGGGAATGTTCATGGTGACCTCTCAGAATGTCATGGTCTATCAAACCATATTAGTTTGGAAGGATTCCACAGGTTCTCATTCTCTGTGGAAACAAAAGAAGAACCTCTTTTCCAAAGCAACATATCCTTAGAACCAAATTCTGAAGTTAAGATACTTTTGTAAAATACAGGCTGGTTTACCTTAGCAGCCCATACAAGGAAATATCTCTTTTTACTTAGCTTCTTCACAGTCAAAAAATTCAAAGAAGACATAATAACATACATAATCTGGACTCTCTGTGTATATTCCATCTTTATGTGGCCTGTGTATTTTTACTTATTACTTTTTAATATTTATTTTATTATCTTTACTCCTTTAATCTATGACTGTCTGTACTGTCTCTTTAAAGACTGTTCTGTTTATTAAAACCATTTATTTCCTTTTATAACTCTCTATATTCTTCTATACTCTTTCTTCACTCTCTCAAGCCTATGTACATTTATCCAACACTGTGACTCATTTAGAGATCTTTTATATCTAAATCTGTCCTATTGTTTATCCGTAATTCTTTAATGTCCAAGAGTGCTTCATAAAATGTTAAGCGCTTCTTAAAAACTTAAACTGCAGCATTAATAGGATATATACTGTACTTCCTACTTGTCCCACTCAGTCCAGCATGACAGAGCCACTTGCGCCTCTGAGAGCCACAGACACCGCTCCACTCCCAGGCACACAGCCATTCTACATTGCCATCAAGCAAGCCACAGCACACTTCTCACAAACCCCATTCAAATGCTCAGTCTCCCAAAAGAGCTAGAGGTAATGCTGGCAGCACGGCCCAGAAAGCCTGCATTTCAAAATGGTGTGGGTGTTTTGGTTTGGTTTTGCTACTGTTGATTCAGGAAAACCTTTCTTTTTTATTTTTTATTTTTTTAATTAAAGCCATGCTTTATTAAAAGATAGCCCTCTCCTAACAAGAGTGCAGCTGTCAGGCTAGAGGAAATGCTTGACTGTGTTCTGCAACCAGTCTGCCTCCCAAGTCAGCTGTTCCTCACTTTGTGCTAAGTAGCAGCCAAACTCCACACACCCAGACTCCACCACTTTTAAGACAGTCTCTTGGAAAGTAATCATCATTCACAATCCCCAAGCTTCTGAAAGAAATTTTCCAATTCACTTCATAGGCTGTTCTGCAGGAAGTATAGCAACTAACTCCCCTATCTAAACTGACCTTGAGGATGTAGCCGGTCTCTCTGGGACTGCTGACATGGGAATGTTCTCCAGCCTCCACTGCCATGCTCCTCATCAACAGCAGAGACAGAGACGAATGGGAAAGGTGGATGCATAACAAGTAGGTGATTTCCCAGACACTGTTGCTAATCAGACTGCTGACATTAAGCCCAGACAGAGAATTGTGATCACAGTGAGATGAAGACTATGCCCTTTATCTGAATGTTTATGGTCCTGGGTAAAACAGTAAAGTTTAAGAAAAGTTTGCTCCAACTTGATGCATCCTCCTACCCCCAAGTTACCTAGGTTCTTGAACCATTGCCTTCAGCTGCTCTGAGCTATTGCAAGTCTCATATCTGGAAAGATGAAAATAAAGCCACTAGAGCCTGCTCTGCTGGCTCCACCCTTCTAGCTTCCCCGCCAGCCATCCCAGCTTCCATCCAGAGGGCCTTCGAAGTGGTGAGGGGTGCGTCCATCCACTGAGACGGTGGGACTGATCTATGGCCAGATAGACTTAGACTGAATGAGCATGTGATCAAACCAGACTCTCTGAATGTGGCTGACAATGAGGGGTGACTGAGAAGCCAAGGACCATGTCACTGGGTTTTGATTCTACCGCATGGACTGGCTTTGTGGGAGCCTAGTCTGTTTTAATGCTCACCTTCCTAGACCTGGATGGAGGGGGGAGAACCTTGGACGTCCCACAGGGCAGGGAACCCTCTTTGGACTGGAGACGGAGGGGGAAGGGAGTTGGATGAAGGGGGAGGGAAATGTGAAGAGGGGAGGAGGCAGAAATTTTAATAAATAAATAAATAAAGAGTAATGCTAATGTAATAATTATCTTCATTTACAATCCTTAAGGGGAAATAGAAAATTCTTTCATATTTCATTTATTTCTGTGTTCTGTGTTCTGTGTGTGTGTGTACACACACATCCATGTTCTTGAATGTTAACGCCATAGGTTGGTGTCAGGCATCCCTTTTAATTGCTGTCTATCTTATACTTTGAGACAGGGACTCTCACTGGGCCTAGCACCTACAATTCTGTAAGATTAGTTGCCTGTGAAATTCCAGGGATCCTCTTCTCCCTGCCTTTCTAGAGGTTGAATTATAGGTTCATGCTACTGTCTATGTTTTACATAGGTATTGGGGACCTAAAATTATGCTTATGTGGTGAGCACTTAAATGACTGAGCTCTCTCCCCACTCCCTATATTTCATTTATCTAAATTCCAGGAGTTTTTCAATAATAGAACATAGGCTGCCTGAGGGCTGACTGGTGCTTTACCCATCTTTGTGTCCTCATCCTTTACCCATCTTTGTGTCCTCATCCAGTACTAAGCACAGTGCCTTGAATTTGATAGGTGAGCTGACATCATCCACCTGCCCCTTCTTAATCCATTAGCCATCTCTCTCCAGTGTACTGCCTATTTCCAAAGGTCAAACACTGTTTGTCACACTAATGAGCTGTCACCTTCTCTGGATCCCAGTTTGTATTGGAAAACAGAAGTTTCTGAACAAAAATTACAATAAGATAAATGACAAAGTAAAGATCAAGGAATCAAAAGAGCCAAATGAAAGTTTTCACTCTCTTGCTCTTCCATGGCAATGAACTAACATTGCCTGGGCCATTGAGCCTGGAATGGCTTTCAATAGTGGAGTCTCTTCTTCCAAGATCTGGAAAGAATTCCTTTCTTTGTCCCCATATGTCGGTCACCTTTGGATTCTTACATCACTCTCCTTATCTCACCTTTGTAAACTGTACAAAGCTTCCAAGAAGTGTACATATTGAGTGTGCTGTGTATTTTTCTGCCGAGATACTGACTTACAGACTCAATATCTAACCCATATATACTAATGAAATTACTACTCTCCAAAATTTGTGTTTGTTTGAAAACAAAGTATGCCTAAAATGTCTGTCACATTAAATCTTCTGGCAAATTCTTTTAAGATGAATAATATAAACTTGCCCTTACGATTCTTAACAAAATAAGTACTAAATATTTTTGAACAATTCAGAGATATATTCTCTTATTCCTATTTTAAATCTGTAGGGATGGGGAGGACAAGGTCTTCTCATTCAGAGTTTGTGGTGATAACTTAAACCCTTGGTTTGCAAAAATTTCCAAAGCCTAATTTCTAATTGTGAAGATAGACAATGGTTTAATTTATTTTCAAAGGTAATTTTTCAAAATTACAATGACATAAATTAGAGACACTTTGAGTTATATTGTAAGCCAAATAAATTAGCTTCTGTCTTGACATGTGCAAATTAAACCTTGATGTTTAGGAAGAGAAATGTTCCCCATAGCCATTGATGAACCTTCAGAATGTGGTTTATAAATCAAAGGTACAATTTGAGAATAAGATACATTTTATGAAATAGAATGTCAAGAGCTCCTTGTTAAATTCACTGTAGCAATTAAGTTCTCAGGTGAGAAACCGCCTTTTGCCCAGTGGTTTATTAATTCTGCCATTCAGCTCACCCTTTACAGGAGCAGCTCTTCATGTAAGTGCACACTAGGAGGACTTCTCATCCCATTCCAATGACAAGTTTGAGAAGAGGGATGGCTTGCTGTCCACCTCTTTCAATAGTAATGGAGGTCGTGTCTGTACCAGTTTGCAGAGGAGAAAGAAGAGGGAAGGATGGGGAATGACTAGTCCTGCCAGGTCATTGGCATGGAGATAATGTCCCCTGGGGCTGTGTGTAATGTGGGGAAAGTGACTTCCACATGCCATGGGCACTTCCTCTTAAATTCCACTCCAGCTACACATGTTCATTACTCACATCTTTGCATTAAAATAGATGCAGTTTTGTATTGTTACCTTAGATTTTAGAACAGAAATAATAAGGATAGAGAGGAAAAAAGAAAAAGGGGAAGGAGAAGGAGAGGGAAGGGAGAGAGAGAGAGGGGATTTTTAACATGTTTCTACCAAAATTCAGAGCCAGTGGGAGGAGACAATTTCTTAGACTGAACTAGCATAGCAGATAGAAGACATGCTCATCAGTCCTGAACTAAGTGATGTCTCTCATGAAAACTGACACTAGTCTAGCTCTTGGCCTAGCTGGTCTGAGTAGCTCCTTTTACAAAGCAGACATTTAGTGGCTTTATTTTCTTTCTTTTTTTTTAAGTAAATTTTATTAAATTATAAAAGTTTCCATTTCCGCCCCCCCTCCCAACACCCTCCCACTCCTCCCACTCCCCCTCCTCCTCCCTCTTCGTCCCCCAGGGCAGTCAGGGTTTCCTGCCCTGTGGGAAGTTCCAGTTCCTTCCCCCTCCCTCCAGGTCCAGGAAGGTGAGTGTCCAAACAGACTGGATCCCCAAAATCCAGTATATGTAGAGGAAACAGGTCCCAGTGTCATAGTCAATGGCTTTTCAGAAGGACTTCGGGCCAGCCACAGTCATAGAATCCGGCAAAATTCCGAGAATCTGGTTAGATCACGTCCTCGTTCAGTCCCAGTCCAACTGGCCTTGGTAAACTCTCATCAGATCCGTTCCCTTGTATCAGTGGGTGATAGCATCCCTCGCAGTACTGATTTCGTTTTTCATGTTCTTCCTCCTTCTGCTCCTCATTTGGACCTCGGGGGGCTCAGTCCGGTGCTCCAATGTGGGTCTCCGACTGTATCGCCGTCCTTCGCCAGATGAAGGATCTATGGTGATAAGCAAAATATACATCAGTATGGTCATGGGCCACGGCCGATTCAAGCGCCCTCTCCTCTGTCCAGAGAGCAATCTGGGGGATCTCTCCTTGGACCTGGGATCCCATATATAATCAAGTCTCCTGTAAACCCTAAAATGGCTCCCTTAGTTGAAACATATTCTTCCCTGATCCCATATTCATCCTTCCTCCCCCCTCCATCCCAGGCCACCAAGCTACTCCCCTACTCCCCTACTCCCTTCTCTATAACCCTCTCCCCTTCCAACAACCCTCCCACCCCCTCCATGCACCCGAGGTTACCTGGGACTCTTGTCTATTTCCTACCTCATGGTGGATAGCTAAATAATCTTCATCAGGTTCATCTTCTTATTTAGCTTCTCTAGGATCACGAATAATAGGCTCAAAGACCTTTAATTATGGTTAGAATCCACTTATGAGTGAATACATACCGTGTTCCTCTTTTTGGGTCTGGCTTACCTCACTCAGTAAAGCGTTTTCTATGTCCATCCATTTGCATGCAAAATTCAAGATGTCATTGTTTTTTACCGCTGAGTAAAACTCTAATGTGTATATGTTCCACACCTTTTTTAACCATTCTTCTATTGAGGGGCACCTAGGCTGTTTCCAGGTTCTGGCTATTACAAATAGTGCTGCTATGAACATAGTAGAACAAATGCTTTTGTAGTATGTTAGGGAATCTTTAGGGTATATTCCCAAGAGTGGAATTGCTGGGTCCTGAGGGAGGTTGACTCCCAGTTTCCTGAGAAACCGCCACACTGATTTCCACAGTGGCTGCACGAGTTTGCATTCCCACCAACAATGGATGAGTGTTCCCCTCACCCCACATCCTCTCCAGCATAGGCTATCATTGGTGTTTTTGACTTTAGCTATTCTGACAGGTGTAAGATGGTATCTCAAAGTGGTTTTGATTTGCATTTCCCTGATCACTAAGGAGGTTGAGCATGACCTTAAGTGTCTTCTGCCATTCGAAGTTCATCTGTTGTGAATTCTCTGTTCAGTTCAGTACCCCATTTTTTAATTGGGTTAATTAGAGTTTTAGTGCCTAGTTTCTTGAGTTCTTTGTATATTTTGGAGATCAGACCTTTGTCTGATGAGGGGTTGGTGAAGATCTTCTCCCAGTCAGAAGGCAGCCTTTTTGTCCTACTGACAGTGTCCTTTGCTTTACAGAAGCTTCCCAGTTTCAGTAGATCCCATTTATTCATTGTTTCTCTTATTGTCTGTGCAGCTGGGGTCCTATTTAGGAAGAGGCCTCCTGTGCCTAAATCTTGTAGACTACTTCCCACTTTCTCTTCTATCAGGTTCAAAGTGGACGGATTAATGTTGATGCCTTTAATCCATTTGGACTTGAGTTTTGTGCATGGTGATAGATATGGATCTACTTTCATTTTTTTACAGGTTGACATCCAGTTATGCCAGCACCATTTGTTAAAGACGCTTTCCTTCTTCCATTGTATACCTTTAGCTCCCTTGTCGAAAACTAGGTGTTCATAAGTTTGTGGGTTAATATCTGGGTCTTCTATTCGATTCCATAGGTCAACTTCTCTGTTCTTATGCCAATACCAAGCTGTTTTCAATACTGTAGCTCTATAATAGAGTTTGAAGTCAGGGATGGTAATGCCTCCAGAAGTTCTTTTATTGTATAAGATTGTTTTGGCTACCCTGGGTTTTTTGTTTTTCCATATAAACTTGATTATTGTTCTCTCAAGGTCTGTGAAGAAGTTTGATGGGATTTTGATGGGGATTGCATTGAATCTATAGATTGCTTTTGGTAGAATTGCCATTTTTACTATGTTGATTCTCCCAATCCAAGAGCAGGGGAGGTCTTTCCATTTTCTGGTATCCTCCTCAATTTCTTTCTTCAAAGACTTAAAGTTTTTGTCAAATAGGTCTTTCACTTCCTTGGTTAGAGTAACCCCAAGATATTTTATGCTATTTGTGGCTATCATGAAAGGTGATGCTTCTCTGATTTCCCTCTCTGCTTCTTTATCCTTTGTGTATAGGAGGGCCACTGATTTTTTGGAGTTGATCTTGTATCCTGCCACGTTACTAAAGGTGTTTATCAGCTGTAGGAGTTCTTTGGTAGAGTTTTTGGGGTCGCTTATGTACACTATCATATCGTCAGCAAATAACGAAAGTTTAACTTCCTCCTTTCCAATACGAATCCCCTTGATCTCCTTATGTTGTCTTATTGCTATTGCTAGAACTTCAAGCACTATAATGAAGAGGTATGGAGAGAATGGACAGCCTTGTCGCGTTCCTGATTTTAGTGGAAAGGCTTTGAGTTTCTCTCCATTCAGTTTGATGTTAGCTGTCGGCTTGCTGTATATTGCTTTTATTATATTTTGGTATGATCCTTGTATCCCCAGTCTCTCCAACACCTTTATCATAAATGGGTGTTGAATTTTGTCAAATGCTTTTTCAGCATCTAGTGAGATGATCATATGGTTTTTTTCTTTCAGTTTATTTATATGATGGATTACATTGATAGATTTGCGTATGTTGAACCAGCCCTGCATCTCTGGAATGAAGCCGACTTGATCATAATGGATAATTTTTCTAATGTGCTCTTGGATTCGGTTTGCCAGTACTTTATTGAGAATTTTTGCGTCGATGTTCATGAGTGAGATTGGCCTGTAATTCTCTTTCTTGGTTGTGTCTTTGTGTGGTTTTGGTATTAGGGTAACTGTAGCTTCATAAAAGGAGTTAGGCAATGACTCTTCTGTTTCTATATTGTGGAATACGTTAAGGAGTATAGGTATTAGCTCTTCCTGGAAGTTCTGGTAGAATTCTGCATTGACACCATCTGGTCCTGGGCTTTTTTTGGTAGGGAGATTTTTGATAACAGCTTCTAGTTCTTCGCGACTAACAGGTCTATTTAGATTGTTCACCTGTTCTTGGTTAAACTTTGGTATATGGTACTTATCTAAAAAAATGTCCATTTCTTTTACATTTTCCAACTTTGTGGCATATAAACTTTCGTAGTAAGTTCTAATGATTCTCTGAATTTCCTCTGTGTCTGTGGTTATGTCCCCCTTTTCATTTCTGATCTTATTAATTTGCATGTTCTCTCTCTGCCGTTTGATTAACTTGGATAGGGATTTGTCAATCTTGTTGATTTTCTCCAAGAACCAGCTTTTTGATTCATTGATTCTTTGGATTGTTTTCTCTGTTTCTATTTTGTTGATTTCAGCCCTCAGTTTGATTATTTCCAGTCTTCTAGACCTCCTGGGTGAATCAGCTTCTTTTTTTTCTAGAGCTTTCAAGTGTGCTGTTAAGTCTCCAATGTGTGCTTTCTCTGCTTTCTTTAATTGGGCACTTAGTGCTATGAACTTTCCTCTTAGCACTGCTTTCATAGTGTCCCATAGGTTTGAGTATGTTGTGTCTTTGTTTTCATTAAATTCAAGGAAGAGTTTAATTTCTTTCTTTATTTTTCCTTGACCCAGGGGTGATTTAGTAGTTGACTGTTCAGTTTCCATGAGTTTGTTGGCTTCCTGGGGGGAGCATTGTTGTTGAATTCTAATTTTAGTCCATGGTGATCTGACAAGACACAGGTAGTTACTAATATTTTTTTGTATCTGTGGAAGTTTGCTTTGTTACCGAGTATTTGGTCAATTTTCGAGAAGGTTCCATGAGCTGCAGAGAAAAAGGTATATTCTTTCCTATTTGGGTGGAGTGTTCTATAGATGTCTGTTAAGTCCATTTGATTCAGTACCTCCAATAGGTCTCTCAATTCTCTGTTTGGTTTCTGTCTGATTGACCTGTCCATTGGTGAGAGAGGAGTGTTGAAGTCTCCTACTATTAGTGTGTGTGGTTTGATGATCGCCTTGAGTTCTAGAAGAGTTTCTTTTACATATGTGGGTGCCTTTATATTAGGAGCATAGATATTCAGGATTGAGACTTCCTCCTGATGAATTGTTCCCGTTATGAGTATGAAATGTCCATCTCCATTTCTTCTGATTGATTTTAGTTTGAAGTCGATTTTGTTAGATATTAGAATGGCCATGACCGCTTGTTTCTTAGGTCCATTTGCTTGGAAAACCTTTTCCCAACCCTTTACTCTGAGTAAGTGTCTGTCTTTGTGGTTGAGGTGTGTTTCTTTTAGACAGCAGAATGTTGGATCCTGTTTTCATATCCAATCTCTAAGTCTGTGCCTCTTTATAGGTGAATTGAGTCCATTGATATTAAGTGATATTAATGACCAGTGGTTGTTGACTCCGGTCATTTTTTTTTTTTAGGTAGTAGAGTGTATGTGTTTTTCTTCTTTGATTTGTGCTTGTGAAGGGTCGCTAGATGTTCGAGTTATTGTAGGCCGTGTTGGGAATGTTGGATTCCATCGGTAGTGATTTTCCTTCTAATATTCTCTGTAAGGCTGGATTAGTAGCTACGTATTGTTTAAATTTATTTTTATCCTGGAATATTTTGTTTTCTCCGTTGATAGTGAACAATAGCTTGGCTGGGTATAGTAGTCTGGGTTTGCATCCATGGTCTCTTAGTTTCTGCAGTACCTCTATCCAGGATCTTCTGGCTTTCATGGTTTCCATAGAGAAATCCGGTGTAAGCCTGATAGATTTACCTTTATAAGTTACTTGACCTTTTTCCTTTGCAGCTCTTAAAATTTTTTCTTTAATATTTATGTTTTGTGTTTTGATTATTATATGGCGCGGGGATGTTTATTTCTGATCCAATCTATTCGGTGCTCTGTATGCTTCTTGAACCTTCATAGGAATATCGTTCTTTAAGTTGGGAAAGTTTTCTTCTATAATTTTGTTGAATATATCTTCTGGACCTTTGATCTGCAATTCTTCTCCTTCTTCTACTCCTATTATTCTTAGATTTGGTTTTTTTATTATGTCCCATATTTCCTGAATGTTTTGTGATGAGAATTTGTTGGATTTGCTGTTTTCTTTGGTCAGGGCGTTTATTTTCTCTGTGGTGTCTTCATAATCTGAGATTCGTTCTTCTATCTCTTGTATTCTATTGGTTAAGCTTGATTCTGTAGTCTCCGTTCATTTACCTAGGTTTTCCATATCCATCTGGCCCTCGGATTGTGTTTTCCTCACTGCCTCCATTTCAGTTTTCAATTCTTGAACTGATTCCATTACCTGTTTGATTGCTTTTTCTTGGTTTCCCAGGGTATCATTTACGAATTTACGAATTTCTTCAACCTTTTTGTTATATTTGTCTTCCATTTCTTTACTCATTTCTTCCATTTTTTTGTTATATTTGTCTTCTATTTCTTTAAGTGAGTTATTCATACCCTGTTTAAGAGACTCTATTGCTTTCATAATGACACTGTTTTCCACTTCTTCCGGAATAGGGCGTTCAAGTCCTTCTGTCGTAAGATCGCTGGGATCTGGTGTTTTCATGTTGTTTTTCAGATTGTTGGAGGAATTTTTGCCTTGGCACCTGCCCATCTCTTCCTTCAGATGCCCTCCAATGGCTCTTCCCTCCGCTGGGTCTTCTTCTACTGGATTAGTGTCCCTTGCTAACCCGGAATCACTTTGCCTGCAGCCTTAGCTCGCTGCAGGCAGGCTATTAGAACAAAGGGACTTCCTTCCCTTTGCACTCACCACCTGTCTCGAACCGCGGTGCCCACCCAGGCTGAGATGGAGGAATTTAAGCCCCGAAAAAGGGAGAGAGGACAGGAGGGGTTCCAGGCCGAAAGCTGGGATGGCGTAGCAGGAGAGAGGGATTAGCTGGGGGAAGCTGCCCCTGTGGAGCAGCCAGGGAGATAAGGATGGCGGGAATACCGTGTGTACCTAAGCGGAATTGTATGGCGGTCAACACACTCACCCCTCCACAGGATCAGAGCCCGGTTTTTATCATTTTAATGTGGGGAAAAATCTCTCTTTTAACTAATTCCTCCCTTTAAGAATTCCCAATTGTCATACCAACTCTAACAATGATGTTGATTAAGATGTGACGCTTATTACTGCTGTATAGAACAGTAAAGGCACGAGAGATGAAGAGAAAAGAACTTAGCCAATAAGGCAGTGACTCCAGCGGTATTTAGCATCAGCCTATGCCTTTATGGCTGTAAAGTCAAAGGCAAGCAGCTTTTTCATTAATTCATATCCCAAACATGGGCACCAATTGCCGAACAATAATAAAAACCCAGAGACAGATATTGAGGTTCAACATGAAGATGAGAAAAGCAAAGCAGCCAACACTGGCTCTTCCCTCTACTTCAGACAGAAAATGATGGTGATCCTGCCTCCACTAATCCTCAGAATGAGACTGAGCTGAGACCTGTCTCCTGTCTATTCCTCTCTAGTGCTTGGATTAAAGGCATACACCACCACTGCCAAGCATTTATGACTAATTAGTGTGACTGTTGGGATTGCAGGCTTGTGCTTCCTCTTCCTGGCCTGTATGGCTTACTACTGTGGCTGCTGGGATTAAAGGTATATATGCCACAGCTGCCTGGCCTGTATGGTTTACTTGTCTGGTTGTTTTGCTCTGACCTTCAGGCAAGCTTTGTTTAGTAAAACAGAAATAATATACCACTCTACAGGGGTTCATAGGACCCATGCCTGTTGAAATCCAAGGATCGTGCTGAGTCAACTTGCACCTCACTGATTCTTATATAGCTGATTCTGCGCCTCACTGGACATTACAATAGGAGAGAGCTGGTCCTGCCCCCCATGGGAAAGTTGGCCCCTTCACCCAGGAGAGATAGCCATAACTGTCCAGTTAGTTCTTTTACCACCCAGGTCCAAATCTTGAGCTTTTTGTTGGCTTACCCTAATATCTACGCCATCTATGAAGGGACTGGCTTGGTGGAATGATAACATCATGATCTCTATGATTCAAGAGAAACAGCAGGCTATCTGACAGGAGTTTTGATGATGGTCCAGTGATGATGGTGTGCAAGAGGCCTTAAACCAGACCAATTACTCACTGCAATGAAAATTTTGCAGATGGGGTTGATTGTACAAAAGTGTATACTGTATGACATACCACAGCACCCAGTGCTACTAGGATGAAAAAAAAAGAGGTGATGAAAAGACTAAGAAGAGTGGGGGGCTTTTGTTTGTTTGTTTGTTTTTAATTAATTTTGGGGGTTTCTTTTGGTAGGAGATCTGCAGAGGTGAGGGCATATATGGAGAGGCTAGAAGGTTAGCTGAATTGGGGTTCATCATATGAAATTTTCAAAGAAACAATAAAGAAATATGTTGTAAAATAATTGTACACTCATCTTGAGATACCACTTAGTCTTAAAAATTAGACACTAATTATCCTTTTTGCAATTATTAAAGTCTCCTAAATTTATTTTTATAAATTTTTTGAGAATTTCATGTAATATATTTTGGTCATGTTCACCATTCCACACACTCAGTACTCTAACTATTCATAGATCCATTTCCCTATCTCCACTCCCCTTCCTAAATTAAAATCTTTTTATTTTATGTTGTTTTTAATGTTTTTAGTTGATATAGAACTACATCATTTCTGTTTCTTCTCCTCCCTCGAGTTCTCCCAGTCTACACTTCCTCCAACACACCAAGTCTATTTTATGCTACTGAATATACTCACACACAAAACGCACGTGTGCATGCACGCACGCAGGCATGTGTGCCCGCAAAAACCAGAATCTGAAGCATGTATATCACAAGGCTGAAACCAGTCTGGGCTATAGAGTGACATCATCTCACACGTTTTCTCAAGTTTAGCCATCAATTTTGAAAAAAAAAAAAACATGATCCTTTTGTTCTTAATTACAATTGACATTTTTTTTGAAAATTACATTCATCTACATTTTGGAAAGATATACTGTTCAGTATCTCACAGATTAGTTGGATTCCTAGTTTTCTTCTTTAATAAAGATAATGTAATTGCCAGGTTCTTTAAGTTATAGATTTTCAGAGCTATTATTAAATAAATCAAGTAGCATATACCCTTTCAGGTTCTTCAATTAAGTGTTTACCTCCTTCCAAAAAAGTTCTAAAATTTGTGTTAATTTTCTGAAAAAAGTAGCATACAAGGTAATCAAATTTACTATGGAATTTTTATACATACATGTCATTATTCTTTATTCTCCTCTATCCTTCTTTTTGAACTTTTATAACTCCAGGGGTAAAGAAAATCTGAACGTAGAACTGGAACTTTTTTCTACTACTCTCAACTCTGAGAAATGAGTATTTGAAGCACTTGAAAGAGGGTCACATGTCTTCCTTTTTACAGTGAAAGCTTATTGCTGGAAAGAACTCTGTACCTGTGGGACGTGTGTGTGTGTGTGTGTGTGTGTGTGTGTGTGTGTGTGTGTGTGTATCATTTGAATCAAAGACTCTTAATAGAATCCAGATGACGTTACCCCACATAGGAATTGATCACAGTTTTACTACTGATTTTTAAACCACAAACAGAGGTCTGAACATGAACAGCGCAGCACCAGGTTTGCTTCCAACAGTTTCTGTGTTCCTTTTAAGGCAGAGAGTTCAAAAGCTCACAATATGAAGAGAGCATTGTTCTATATTCAAATTAATATTTTTAAAGAGAGTTATTATAATCTACCTTCCATTTAAAAAATATACTTTAGAGGTAGTAAACACACTACATGTATGATAATCAAAATTTTTCTGTGAAAAATTTGTGGTCTGATTTTAGGAGGAGAGATAATGCTGGAAAGTTCGTATGCACAGATGTAGTCAAGTGCTGTATCGATTTTTAATAAGGTCCTTAAATATAAACCTGAAGGACATCTTAACATGTAAAAATATTTTTAATCAAGCCCGATGATCTGATTTTGATTCTAAGAACCCATTTGTTGAAAAGAACTAACTCCCACAAGCTGTCCTCTAGCACCTACATATACATCATGGGACACAAGCACCCCAAACACACACATTTACATACACAATCAATAAAATAAATATAATGCAGTTTTTTTATTACCTCTATTTTATTGCTGCAAAATGAATCATACTATTTTTTTTCATTACAGCTACTTTAGCAAACAAAACATTTATTCCAATACTGGTCCCCAATGCTGAGAGCAAAGCAGCACAGAATCATTCCACTCTCTTAGGCTGGGGTTTTGAAACACTCTAAATGGAAATAATCATCAGCAATAACAGTGGCTTCTGACCGAAGCACTGTCAGTACTTCCATAGCACTTACATGAATTACTTTTACAATAGTTTATAAGGCTGTTATTAATGTCATCTCTAACTTGCAGACTAGAAAACTATGTATTCAATATCAACAAACAGTACCAAGCAGGAGAGAATAGTCAGAATAGATAGTATCCAAAGTAGAAATAACATTTTCATTGGCTTTAACCCTTATCCCAAATATTGAGCGATTCATAGAGTTTTAAAAGAATCTTGCCAAATGTTTTTTCAGCATCTAATGAAATGATTATATGGGTTTTTTTCTTTCAGTTTATTTATATGATGGACTACATTAATAGATTTTTGCATGTTGAACCAGCCCTGCCTCTCTGGAATGAAACCTACTTGATCATGATGGATGATTTCTTTGATGTGTTCTTGGATTCAATTTGCCAGTATTTTATTGAGAATTTTTGCATCCATGTTCATTAGTGAAACTGGTCTATAGTTCTCTTTCTTAGTTGAGTCTTTGTGTGGTTTTGATATCAGGGCAATTGTAGCCTCATAAAGAGAGTTTGGCAATGTCCCTGTGCTTCTATTATGTGGAACACTTTGAGGAGTATAGGTATTAGCTCTTCTTTGAAGTTCTGGTAGAATTCTGCACTAAAACCATCCAGCCCTGGGCTTTTATTAGTTGGGAGGTTTTTAATGACAGCTTCTATTTCCTCGCAGCTTATATGTCAATTTAATTTTTTTTCTTTTGAAAGTAATTTTATTAAATTATAAAAAGTTTCCATTTACGCCCCTCTTCCCAACGCCCTCCCACTCCCCCTCCCTCTCCTCCTCCCTCTTTGTCCCTAAGGGCAGTCAGGGTTTCCTGCCCTGTGGGAAGTTCAAGTTCCTCCCCCCTCCCTCCAGGTCCAGGAAGGTGAGTATCCAAACAGACTGGATCCCAAAAATCCAGTATATGCAGAGGAAACTAGTCCCAGTGTCATTGTCAATGGCTTCTCAGAAAGACTCCAGGCCACCCACATTCAGAGAATCCGGCCACATTCAGAGAATCTGGTTGGATCACGTGCTCGTTCAGTCCCAGTCCAACTGCCCTAGGTAAACTCTCATTAGATCCGACCCCTTGTATCAGTGGGTGATAGCATTCCTCGCAGTCCTTCGTCATTTTCTTCCTCCTTCTGCTCCTCATTTGGATCTTGGGGGGCTCAGTCCGGTGCTCCAATGTGGGTCTCCGTCTGTATCGCCATCCAACGCCAGATGAAGGATCTATGGTGATAAGCAAAATATTCACCAGTATGGTTATGGGCCAAGGCCAGTTCAGGCACCCTCTCCTCTGTCCAGAGAACAATCTGGGGATCTCTCCTTGGACCTGGGATCCCATATATAATCAAGTTTCCTGTAAACTCTAAAATGACTCCCTTAGTTGAAATATATTCTTCCCTGATCCCATATTCATCCTTCCTCCCTTCCCCCCATCCCGGTCAACCGAGCTTTCTCCATTCCTCCCCTACTCCCTTCTCTCTAACCCTCTCCCCTTCCAACAACCCTCCCACCCCCCCCATGCACGCAAGGTTACCTGGGACTCTTGACTATTTCCTACCTCCTGGCGGATAGCTAAATAATCTTCATCAGGTTCATCTTCTTATTTAGCTTCTCTAGGATCACGAATAATAGGCTCAAAGACCTTTAATTATGGTTAGAATCTACTTATGAGTGAATACATACCGTGTTCCTATTTTTGGGTCTGGCTTACCTCACTCAGTAAAGCGTTTTCTGTGTCCATCCATTTGCATGCAAAATTCAAGATGTCATTTTTTTTTTACCGCTGAGTAAAACTCTAATGTGTATATGTTCCACACCTTTTTTAACCATTCTTCTATTGAGGGGCACCTAGGCTGTTTCCAGGTTCTGGCTATTACAAATAGTGCTGCTATGAACATAGTTGAACAAACGCTTTTGTAGTATGTTCGGGAATCTCTAAGGTATATTCCCAAGAGTGGAATTGCTGGGTCCTGAGGGAGGTTGACTCCCAGTTTCCTGAGAAACCGCCACACTGATTTCCGCAGTGGATGCACAAGTTTGCATTCCCACCAACAATGGATGAGTGTTCCCCTCATTCCACATCCTCTCCAGCATAGGCTATCATTGGTGTTTTTAACTTTAGCTATTCTGACAGGTGTAAGATGGTATCTCAAAGTGGTTTTGATTTGCATTTCCCTGATTGCTAAGGAGGTTGAGCATGACCTTAAGTGTCTTCTGGACATTCGAAGTTCATCTGTTGTGAATTCTCTGTTCAGATCAGTACCCCATTTTTTAATTGGGTTAATTAGAGTTTTAGTGTCTAGTTTCTTGAGTTCTTTGTATATTCTGGAGATCAGACCTTTGTCTGATGAGGGGTTGGTGAAGATCTTCTCCCAGTCAGAAGGCAGAGTTTTTGTCTTACTGACAGTGTCCTTTGCTTTACAGAAGCTTCTCAGTTTCAGCAGGTCCCATTTATTCATTGTTTCTCTTATTGTCTGTGCTACTGGGGTTTACTTAGGAAGTGGCCTCCTGTGCCTATATCTTGTAGACTACTTCCCACTTTCTCTTCTATCAGGTTCAAAGTGGACAGATTGATGTTGATGTCTTTAATCCATTTGGACTTGAGTTTTGTGCATGGTGATAGATATGGATCTATTTTCATTCTTCTACAGGTTGACATCCAGTTATGCTAGCACCATTTGTTAAAGACGCTTTCCTTCTTCCATTGTATACCTTTAGCTCCCTTGTCAAAAATTAGGTGTTCATAGGTTTGAGGGTTAGTATCTGGGTCTTCTATTCGATTCCATAGGTCGACTTCTCTGTCCTTATGCCAATACCAAGCTGTTTTCAATACTGTAGCTCTGTAATAGAGTTTGAAGTCAGGGATAGTAATGCCTCCAGAAGTTCTTTATTGTATAAGATTGTTTTGGCTACCCTGGGTTTTTTGTTTTTCCATATAAACTTGATTATTGTTCTCTCAAGGTCTGTGAAGAAGTTTGATGGGATTTTGATGGGGATTGCATTGAATCTGTAGGTTGCTTTTGGTAGAATTGCCATTTTACTATGTTGATTCTCCCAATCCAAGAGCAGGGGAGGTCTTTCCATTTTCTGGTATCCTCCTCAATTTCTCTTTTCAAAGGCTTAAAGTTCTTGTCAAATAGGTCTTTCACATCCTTGGTTAGAGTTACCCCAAGATATTTTATGGTGTTTGTGGCTATCGTGAAAGGTGATGTTTCTCTGATTTCCCTCTCCGTTTCTTTATCCTTTGTGTATAGGAGTGCCACTGATTTTTTGGAGTTGATCTTGTATCCTGCCACGTTACTAAAGGTGTTTATCAGCTGTAGGAGTTCTTTGGTAGAGTTTTTGGGGTCGCTTATGTACACTATCATATCGTCAGCAAATAACGAAAGTTTAACTTCCTCCTTTCCAATTCGAATCCCCTTGATCCCCTTATGTTGTCTTATTGCTATTGCTAGAACTTCAAGCACTATATTGAAGAGGTATGGAGAGAGTGGACAGCCTTGTCGTGTTCCTGATTTTAGTGGAAAGGCTTTGAGTTTCTCTCCATTCAATTTGATGTTAGCTGTCGGCTTGCTGTATATTGCTTTTATTATATTTAGGTATGATCCTTGTATCCCCAGTCTCTCCAACACCTTTATCATAAATGGGTGTTGAATTTTGTCAAACGCTTTTTCAGCATCCAATGAAATGATCATATGGTTTTTTTCTTTCAGTTTATTTAAATGATGGATTACATTGATAGATTTGCGTATGTTGAACCATCCCTGCATCTCTGGGATGAAGCCTACTTGATCATAATGGATGATTTTTCTAATGTGTTCTTGGATCCGGTTTGCCAGTATTTTATTGAGAATTTTCGCATCGATGTTCATGAGTGAGATTGGCCTGTAATTCTCTTTCTTGGTTGTGTCTTTGTGTGGTTTTGGTATTAGGGTAACTGTAGCTTCATAAAAGGAGTTTGGCAGTGACTTTTCTTTTTCTATATTGTGGAATACATTAAGGAGTATAGGTATTAGCTCTTCCTGGAAGTTCTGGTAGAATTCTGCATTGACACCATCTGGTCCTGGGCTTTTTTTGGTAGGGAGATTTTTGATAACAGCTTCTAGTTCTTCACGACTAACATGTCTATTTAGATTGTTCACCTGGTCTTGGTTCAACTTTGGTATATGGTACTTATCTAAAAAAATGTCCATTTCTTTTACATTTTCCAACTTTGTGGCATATAAACTTTCGTAGTAAGATCTAATGATTCTCTGAATTTCCTCTGTGTCTGTGGTTATGTCCCCCTTTTCATTTCTGATCCTATTAATTTGCAAGTTCTCTCTCTGCCGTTTGATTAGTTTGGATAGGGGTTTGTCAATCTTGTTAATTTTCTCCAAGAACCAGCTTTTTGCTTCATTGATTCTTTGAATTGTTTTCTGTGTTTCTATTTTGTTCATTTCAGCCCTCAGCTTGATTATTTCCAGTCTTCTACTCCTCCTGGGTAAATCAGTTTCTTTTTTTTCTAGAGCTTTCAAGTGTGTTGTTAAGTCTCTAATGTGTGTTTTCCCTGTTTTCTTTAGGTGGGCACTTAGTGCTATGAACTTTCCTCTTAGCACTGCTTTCATAGTGTCCCATAGGTTTGAATACGTTGTGTCTTTGTTTTCATTATATTCAAGGAAGACTTTAATTTCTTTATTTCTTCCTTGACCCAGGGGTGATTTAGTAGTTGACTGTTCAACTTCCATGAGTTTGTTGGCTTCCTGGGGGGAGCATTGTTGTTGAATTCTTATTTTAATCCATGGTGATCTGACAAGACACAGGTGGTTACTAATATTTTTTTTGTATCTGTGGAAGTTTGCTTTGTTACCAAGTATGTGGTCAATTTTCGAGAAGGTTCCACGAGCTGCAGAGAAGAAGGTATACTCTTTCCTATTTGGGTGGAGTGTTCTATAGATGTCTGTTAAGTCCATTTGATTCAGTACCTCCAATAAATCTCTATTTCTCTGTTAGGTTTCTGTCTGATTGACCTGTCCATTGGTGAGAGAGGAGTGTTGAAGTCTCCTACTATTAGTGTGTGTGGTTTGATGACTGCCTTGAGTTCTAGAAGAGTTTCTTTTACATATGTGGGTGCCTTTATATTAGGGGCATAGATATTCAAGATTGAGACTTCTTCCTGATGAATTGTTCCTGTTATGAGTATGAAATGTCCATCTCCATCTCTTCTGATTGATTTTAGTTTGAAGTCGATTTTGTTAGATATTAGAATGGCCACACCGCTTGTTTCTTAGGTCCATTTGCTTGGAAAACCTTGTCCCAATCCTTTACTCTGAGTAGGTGTCTGTCTTTGTGGTTGAGGTGTGTTTCTTGTAGACAGCAGAATGTTGGATCCTGTTTTCGTATCCAATCTCTAAGTCTGTGCCTCTTTATTGGTGAGTTGAGACCATTGATATTAAGTGATATTAATGACCAGTGATCGATGACTCCGGTCATTTTTTTGGGTAGTAGAGTGTATGTGTTTTCCTTCTTTGAGTTGTGCTTGTGAAGGGTCGCTAGATGTCTGAGTTAATGTAGGCAGTGTTGGGAATGTTGGATTCCTTGGGTTGTGATTTTCCTTCTAGTATTCTCTGTAAGGCTGGATTAGTAGCTACGTATTGTTTAAATTTGTTTTTATCCTGGAATATTTTGTTTTCTCCGTTGATAGTGAACAATAGCTTGGCTGGGTAAAGTAGTCTGGTCTTGCATCCATTGTCTCTTAGTTTCTGCAGTACCTCTATCCAGGACCTTCTGGCTTTCATGGTTTCCATCGAGAAGTCTGGTGTAAGTCTGATAGGTTTACCTTTATAAGTTACTTGACCTTTTTCCTTTGCAGCTCTCAATATCCTTTCTTTAGTCTGAATGCTTTGTGTTTTGATTATTATATGACGAGGGGATGTTTTTTTCTGATCCAGTCTATTCGGTGTTTTGTATGCTTCTTGAACCTTCATAGGAATATCGTTCTTTAGGATGGGAAAGTTTTCTTCTATAATTTTGTTGAGTATATTTTCTGGACCTTTGAAATGCAATTCTTCTCCTTCTTCTACTCCTATTATTCTTAGATTTGGTTTTTTTATTGTGTCCCACAGTTCCTGAATGTTTTGTGATGAGAATTTGTTGGATTTGCTGTTTTCTTTGGTCAGAGTGTTTAATTTCTCTATGGTATCCTCAGAGTCTGAGATTCTTTCTTCTATCTCTTGTATTCTATTGGTTAAGCTTGTTTCTGAAGTCTCTGTTCATTTACCCAGATTTTCCATAGCCAGCCGGCCCTCGGTTTGTGATTTCTTCATTGACTCCATTTCAGTTTTCAAATCTTGAACTGTTTCTGTTACCTGTTTGATTGTTTTTTCTTGGTTTCCCAGAATTTCATTTACGGATTTACTCATTTCTTCAAACTTTTTGGTATATTTCTCTTCCATTTCTTTACTCATTTCCTCAATTTTTTTGTTATACTTATCTTCCATTTCTTTACGGCAGATTTTCACCTCCTGTTTAAGTTCCTCTATTATTTTCATAAAGAGTCGATTTCTTCTATTTCTTCTGGAGTAGGGTGTTCAATTCTTCTAGTTTCGAGCTCCCTGGATTCTGGCGATGTCATGTTGCCTTTCAGGTTGTTGGAGGAATTCTTGCATTGGCGCCTGCCCATCTCCCCCACTCTGGATGAAACTCCTCAGCACTTTCTGGACAGAACTCCTCAGCACTCTCTGGGTAGGACTTCACAGCACTCTCTGGATAGAGCTCCTCAGCCCTCTCTGGGAAGAACTCCTCAGCAGTGCAACAGGGCTAGCTGGTCTTCCCAGGACCCGGGAGACAAAGGGCCCGCAGCAGTGGGGGGGAGGGGAGGGGTCCCTTGGAACACCGAAGACCCTGCTGCAGAAGCTGAAGGGGGAAGGGCTGTGCTCCCTTCCCGGACAGGCAGGCAGGCTGCCCAGGCTAGCACCCACTCAGCTCTCTGGGAAGCGCACCTCAGCAGTGCAACAGGGCTAGCTGGTCTTCCCAGGACCCGGGAGGCAAAGGGCCTGCAGCAGTGGGGGGAGGGGAGGGGTCCCTTGGAACACCGAAGACCCTGCTGCAGAAGCTGGGGGGGGGGGGGCTGTGCTCTCTTCCTGGGCAGGCAGGCTGCCCAGGTGAGCACCCACTCACCTCTCTGGGAAGAACTCCTCAGCAGGGCAACAGGGCTAGCTGGTCTTCCCAGGACCCAGGAGACAAAAGCAATATAATGCAGTTTTGAAAAAGAGTTTAAATCCTGTTATTATCTTGTAAAAAAAAACTTTCAGAAAAATACTTTGTCACCCACCTCACAAGTCTTGGGTGTTTAAGGACTAATTCACACTGGGAAAGACCATAGAAAGCAAATGCCCCAACTTAGTCAAGATATGTCTTACCTGCATATAAAACACTGCTATTTAAAAACACATTTAATATGAGTTTCATCACTCACAAAGAAGTAAAAGAAAATCATACTTGTCATACTGGAATAAGAAGCATAACCAGTCATGATTCTTCAAAATTATTGCATTCAGAGCTTGGAACTCTTCTAAATTTTTCATCCTTCTAAGTTTCCAGCAGGAAAACCTGCAACATTACATAAATATTCCCTGAAGCCGTGTTCTTTCCTAGTATCAGAAGACTCATGAAATCTTTTTCTAGAGTCAATCTGTGCATAACTCTAGCAGGTCATAAGGACTGTCTATGTTGTATTAAAGCAAGTTCTCAAACGAAATATGGTAATCATGGAATTCTTAACTAGGCCAAGTTTTTTTGATTCATTACTTAGAAGCACACACACTCACATTGTGTGGATGTGCACGTGCACACACACGCACACACACACACACACACACACACACACACACACACATCAGCACCTGCAGCTTTAACTCTGAGGCCATATTACCCACATGAAAATGAAATCTGTCTATCATTTTATTTTCATTTCATTTGATTTGCCATGTCTTATATCCTTGCCATCCTTTATTGTATTGAGATATGCTGCCTTTATTCCTTTGGGGCCTTTTGCTTTTGAATCATGTGTAGGAGATTATTTACCAGAACATAGGTATAGGTGAGTTATCAGTGAAGAAACAGATACTACTTCTCCCAGACACTATTTACTGTCAAGAGTGTTTTAGGGAGAGCATCATGAACTCTTTTCTTTTCTGTGCCAAAATATTGAAGGGTTTAATTTTATTCAGGCAGCCACAATGACTGAATTCAGGAGTACATCACCCGTATCAAATCCAAGACAATGTTTCATAGTACCTCTTCCCACCTAACGGGCCAGGTGTACCTTCTCAGGGAAAGACTGAATGGTGAAAAGAGGTGCTACATTTTTCATTCTTGAGAAATTTTAAGAAAAATCTAACTACTAAACATAGTGCCAAAGTGAAAAAAAACATTTGATTCATATATATGCAAACAGTCACATGGGAGAAAATAACATATAACTTTATAGCTATATCCCAAGATGGAATTTTCTGCTGGGGCACAAAAAAAAGGATGGGTTGAAAGTCTCAAGTAGAGTACCAGAGTCAATATAGCACTTAATAGTACCTGAATGATAGAATAAATAGATGTTTTGATGCTACCTATAACCTTCAAAATCATCTAGAAAGATGTTAGCTAATCAGAGTATTTCATCCACCTTTGGCAGACTACTCCATGTCTTAAGTGACTTTGTGCTGAACTATTTAAAGTGAATATCCAACTTTCCTTCTAAGATGGGGCCCTACAAGCCAGTATCTCACATAAGCTCAATAGCCTGAGATAATCCTCAGCCTGTCTATCTCTAACATGTCCCTTTAGCATTCTTAGCCCTGCACACACTTCATTTAAGCTCAGGTTCTTTGGGACACTAAGAGTAAGCTACCCTGAGATTGTACTGTGCTTTTATACACATGTTCATGTGGCCTAAACTATTAACCTTACTTGTCTAATAACCACAATATTTTTTAAATTACATTATGTATTATATAACTATGTTAGATATAATTAAATATGTTATTATTATATTATGCTGTAATTATATTACTGTGACCTTTATTTGTTTTCATAAGTACTTATGTCCACTTTGTATCAATTTCCTAAACATTCTATCTTCTAAATATTTTGAACTGAAGGCAAATTAACTAACAATTTAAAACTAACTGGTACCAGTGTCTGTTTAATTATTTCTATGATTATTCGTTATTGTTTGCAATGCCAAATGTGACATGTTTTCCAAATTTTATAGGTAGAAACATTCTAATGCAGACATTCTAAGTATCTTCAGTGATATGGACTTAATAAAGTTATAACTGAAATCTAGTACATGCTTTTCCACTATTACAGCTCATGTTGGCTTCTTATAAGTATTTTCTTTTTTTATTTTTTCAAAGTTTATTAAATTATAAAAGTTTCCATTTCCGCCCCTCCTCCCAACACCCTCCCACTCCCCCCACTTCCTCTCCTCCTCCCTTTCCATCCCTAAGAGCAGTCAGGGTTTCCTGCCCTGTGGGAAGTTCAAGTTCCTCCCCCCTCCCTCCAGGTCCCCTAGAAACATAAAGGAAGAAAAAAGACACAGCTGAATTAAAACAGTTTAAATGGGGTTTGTTTTGGACACAAAACAAATTATTCATATACAGTCCACATATTTAAATTACTTTCTGGAAGATTTTGTGATGGGAAATGCCAGTATATGCAAAAGTTCCACATCCTAGTAACTGCTTTCCTCACAACCAGCTGTGTTACCAAAATCAAGTGATTTAATCCCTCTGAGACACAGATATATCATCTTTAAATTAAAAAAGATAGGTAAAATCTCTAGAGTATATTCAACATTCTATAACTTTTCTACTTGCTGAGGTATTCATTTCCTCCTAGATAATACATAATCTCCAACCTAAAAGATTTTTTTTAATATAAATCACTTAAGGATGGCTTATGTTCTTTTCTTCCTTATCACAACCTTCCTAAATATTTCATTTCTCAAAAAATTTCTTCTTTTATTTCCTAAGATCTCCTTCATATATAAAACTGCCATGAACAAGTCTGAAGAATTAAGTGGATAAAAAGAAAATTTTCAACTCAATCATATTTGGTTAGATGCTCACTACCACCCTGTCTTTCCATAACCTAGTTTTCTCTCTGTTTTATTATTTTACATAAAGAAATCATGTATTTTTGCCTGCAGCTTATTAACCTTGACAGATAATAAGTATGAATTATTAAAAAAATGTGCCCTTATTTAACACTGTTAATGGTAATAGATATTTACTTAAAAATGTTGCATTTGCAACAAACATGATTTTTTGTTTAGACATTATTTTAAAATAACGAATCTATTAAAAACAAGTTTATATAGATGCTAAAAATCTTAGTAAGAGTAACATTAAAAATAAATCATGACGTTTGTGAAAACAGAAGAATTTTAGCAAAATATTATGAATAATCATTAGATGGCAATGTTCTTAGAGTTTTAATATAACAAACAAATGACAATGAAAAGTTGTAATATAATAAATTACGGATCACATTTTAAGCTGAATGTTAAAAACAGTTTCTTTAACAATGAAGCCTAGAAAGACACATTGGTATCGCAATCACTAAATAATTTTTCTACCAAGAAAAGCAAAACTTAAACACTTTAGTAATTTCTGATAGATTTTTCTCATAAGTAAAGAACATTAATTTCCTTTTTTGTACACAGGGAAACAAAACCCAACACTCTATTTCCCCAGTCTACTTGAAATCTGCAGAGAAGGCCTTTGCCTCTGGGTAGCTAGCTGGGGTACACAGTCTCTGCATTGAGAACCTATTTTAGGTTACCACAAGACTTTGCTAAGACTGTGTTTACCTACATGGTATGCTGATACAAAATAAATTCATTCACTCCAGCTTCAAAAATATCTTTGTATTTTTGTCTATCAAAAAAAATTGATTAAGTACTGAAGAAACAATACAGGAAATAGACTCATCCGTCAAAGAAAGCATTAAATCTAACAAAAGCTTAACCCAAAATATCCAGGAAAATGGGACACCATGAAAAGACAAAACCCTAAGGATAACAGGTATAGAAAAAGAGAAGTTCAACTCCAAGCACAGAAAATATATTTAACAAAATCATGGAAGAAAACTTTCTCAACCTATAAAGCTACAAGAAGCTTACAGAACACCAAATCGACTGAATCCAAAAAAAAGTCCCCTCGCCACATGATAATCAAAACACTAAACATACAGAGTAAAGAAAGAATATTAAGAGATACAGAGGAGAAAGGCCAAGTAACATATAAAGGTAGACCCATCAGAATTACCCCTGACTTCACTGGACAATGAAAGCCGGAAAGTCAAGGTTAAGCATTACACAGTCATTAAGAGACCACAAATGCCAGTCAATTGCTCAACAATCTCTCAGGAATAGATTGGTGTTGCCAGGAGCAATTGTGTCTCACTACTACAGAACTCTAAATTAGCTGTAATGCCATTTTCTACAGCTCTTTGAAGAGGTTGAAGATTATACTTTCTATACTGATTGTAATCTCTATGTATCTAAAGAACCTGGTTAGCCTAACTATAAATATGACAGACATACACGACTATTGATCTACAATTCTCAATACCTATCTAACTTAAAGACTAAGACAATAAACAACTGTGCAATAAATAAGAACATTGACCTTCAAATGTAAACAATGTATAAGTATCTTGATCAGAGGTAGAAATGTACACTGCAATATGGTAAATATATATATCAATACAATATATATATCAATACATAAAAATGTTTCAAACAGAGGTAGAAGCATACTCGCATACAATATTCAGTATAATTTAACTTTGTATCAATATACAAGAATTGATACCAATATAATTGTCTAAGAGCAATAACTCATAAATACCAATCTATTATCCTATCACCAATTATCCCTCTTTTTTTTCCAAGAACACCCTTGAGCCTATAAAATAACTCCCCCATCCCTCAACCATATATCAATTATAACCAACCCCTAAATGGTGTCCCCAAACTTGAGGGCAAACTCTGTTGGGAGAGGGGACGTTGTTCTCAAAAATTGCTTTCAGCTGTCATGGGGGCGACTTTCTTCCTAGGGGGTACTGTGAAAGGAAATGATAGTTAAATTCCAAGATTAATATTTGGTCTGGTAAAATTGCAAATAGTCTCTGAGTGTTTTGTGGAGGTCTGGCCAGAATATTGTAAAAGATGTGCACCATTTCTGCTAACCAAGCTGGAACTGTCTTGTGCAGCTGGTACCAAAAAACAGGTCTTGTAGTAGCGCTATCAGCATCATGACGTCATATTAACCAGGTGGAGTTGTTCTTGTGGGGGTCCCATCTTCTTCCTGGAAACTTCAAAGATTACTGCAGGAAAATTTATTGTGTCTTATGGGAAACTTAGGCATTATCTATATAGACATATACAGACATATATATTCAATGAAAGGTATGAGAAAGACAGAAACAGATATGAGGAAATGCAAAGAAAGTTTATAAATTATTATCATTATTATTATTATTATTCTGTCCCATATCATGGCTCTTGACATGAGACAGAAACTCTGGGATTCCTCTTACCAACAGACTTGGAATTGGAGAGGGATTGAGCCAGAGCCCAATTCCAAAACCAGCTCTATATATTTATAAATAAATGTACATTAATACATATTTAAAAATATGTCTAGAATAATTTCACTTATGGAATCTATTCCATTTTTTGCTGATCCATATTGGGTTGTAAATAGTTTCCATCTGTCAGTATTCAAACATCCAGGGTTCCTTGAATTTTTTGAAGATGAGTATTCTCCTGTGGAGATAAGAAGAGAACCCTGCCCTCATCCTATATGTTTTCCTTACCACTGGTATGATTATCATCATTGTGGAGGAATTGCCGTTTCTTCTTTCCAAGAGGTTCCTCCTCTTCAAACTGAAACTTTATTAATTTTGATGGTATCCACAATTTTTCTTCTCCTGTGGAAACAAGAGAACAACCCCTTCCCCAATGCAGCACATCTCCTGGCTTCCATTGCAAGGTCAGCACATGCTTGAAACAAACTGGTTGATTTAATTCAGCAGACTTTTCCATTATCCAATGCCTTTCTGCGGCCATTCTCCTTTTCTCATTAGCATTGAGAAAATTCAAGGTTAATAAAAACATTATGTAATCTATTTCTGGGGGTATTTTCCACCCCTTTCTGTTTGTTTAACATATCTTTTATAGTTTGATTTGATCTTTCTATGACTGCTTGACCTGTAGGATTGTATGATATACCTGTAACATGCTTAATGTTACAAGGAAGTTGACTACACCAATGAAAACACAAACAATTGATGGTCTTGTAGTAGCAAATCCCAAAGAAGGGGAAAATGCACAAATTAATATCACCATCAATGAAAACTAAATTAATAGGAGATAGCAATCACTGGTCATTAATATCCCTTAATGTAAATGGAGTACAGACCTAAACAGAAAACTCTCAACAGAGAAATCTAAAATGGCTGAAAGACACTTAAGGAAATGCTCAACACCCTTAGCCATCCGAGAAATGCAATTCAAAACTACTCTGAGATTCCATCTTATACCTGTAAGAATGGCCAAGGTCAAAAACACTGGTGACAACTTGTGCTGGAGAGAATGTGGGGTAAAAGGAACATTCTTGCATTGCTGGTGACAATGCAAACTGGTATAGTCCCTTGGGATATCAGTATGGCAATTTCTCAGAAAATTAGAAAACAACCTTACTCAAGACCCAGCAATACCACTTTTCGGTATATACCCAAAGGATCCTCAATCATATCACAAACACATATTCTCAACTATGTTCAGATCAGCATTGTTTGTCATTGCCAGAACCTGGACACGACCTAAATGCCCCTCTACCGAAGAATAGAAAAGAAAAATGTGGTACATTTACACAATGGAGTGCTACACAGTAGAAAAAAATAATGACATATTGAAATTTTGGGGCAAATAAATGGATCTAGAAAACATCAAACTGAGTGAGGTAACCCAGATCCAGAAAGATAAATATCTTATGTACTCACTCATAAGTGACTTTTAGACATAAATCAAAGAAAAACTAGCCTACAATTCACAATCCTAGAGAACCTAGACAACAATGAGGACCCTAAGAGAGACATACATGGATCTAATCTATATAGGAATCAGAAAAAAAACAAGATCTCCTGAGTACATTGGGAGCATGGAGACCATGGGAGAGGGTTGATGGGGAGGGGAGAGGAATGGAAGGGAACAGATAAAAATGCAAAGCTTAATAAAATCAATAAAAACAAAGAATATTACAGCCTTAAGCTTATGCAATCACAAAAATATTATTGTGGATGGGGCTGTATGTAGATCTACTAGTTGAATAAAAGAGATTTGCAGGTTAATAAATGACTACCTTGAAAGTTAAAAATTTCCCTCCCCAGCTCTTCCCATACCAATTTTTACTGTCACCCCAAACAAACTGTACAAGTGTTTGATATCCTGACAATTTTGCAGTGTTAGCAAAATATTTATACAAATAAAGGAAAGATAATTTTGCTTCATTTTTAAATAGCTATAATCATATAATCATTTTTTACCTAATTATAGAAGTTGAACTGAAGCAAATTCTCACACATGGTGTCAGACTGGACACTGTCACTCTCCTCTCCTGAGCCACATTAGATCTCTCTGGTTCTTGCTTTTTATCACAGCAGTCTTCCAAAACCACCTTCAGAAACTACACAAAGTGATCGAAATAATAGAACTCAAGATACATAAAACTGCAAACTTCAGGCAGACAATGGTTTTCTTGATATCAACAGTGTTAATATGGCACTTGAGAATCCTTCAAAAGTTTATGAATGTCTCTCAGCATGAATGTACATTCACTTCAGCATTGTAAGACTGTGGCACTCACTTTGGGTACTGTGATTTGACTTTCTCAGTTTCTGCAAAGTTCTCAGTAAAACTTGTTCTTTATCTTGATCACAGACACTGAGTAAATAATAGGTATCTTACAGAAGTAAAATTAAAATTATGCATTTTCAAGCCACTTTTTGGTCTTTCTGTACACAATATTGTCTATGCATTTGCGATTTATTTATACCACTTTATTTCTTAATTAAAACCTGTACAAAATTTTGGGATTGTGAGATGGTTCATGAGGTAAATACATCTACAAGACTGACTGCCTGAATTTGATTCCCAGGACCCACATGGTGGAAGGAGACCTGATTCCCACATGTTGTCTTCTGATCATGGACACAGTGTATACATGTGTGTATATGTACACACAGATATATACAATTTAAAAAGAACAAAATTTTGATTACATTTAAAAACATTTAGAATTTAAAGTCATTAATTTTATCAACTAAATTTTATATACATCATCTTAAACAAGACAATTTGCAAAGGCACATAAAATATTTATTTTCTATATTTCATAGACATGCAATTTTAGCAGGAGCTATACATATGATAGTTTTATTAGAATAAAATTGAACCATGAAATATTTGTTAACACCTTCTAATTGATATTTTCTTTAAACTGACTCTAATATTCACTATCTTTTGTCTTTTCCCTGTAATTCCTACTGTCAAAAAGGAGAGGAAGATACATTACTTCATTTTATTGGTAGAGAAACAAAGGCATAGAAAGACAGAGGGACCTGCTAATGGTCCAGTAGCATAGAGTGAATTACAGACTATCTCTTTATATAGTAAAATCTTACTGTGTATGTTCTCTCTTACATATACTGTGTCTTTTAGAGAAATAAACAACTCAACTTATTATTTTCAGAAAATGCCATGTGATTTATTTTCTTGGGTATAATGTCTTTCCTCCCCAGTTCATGGCTTGAAAATAATGAATGAAAATCCTAAAAATGAACAATTTTTATGATTCAACCTGTGGATCATTCTTAGTAGTGTCAAAATCTCACACCATCCTGCTTAATTTATCCCTGAAGTTGAGCACTCACTTTGTCCCAAGCATCTGTACTGTGGAGCTCTATATGACACCTGTTAGTCAACAGACTGTTTTCCTCACTATCATACCAATTATCATTGTATTGTAGTATGTTCAAGTAATCCTTATTTTACTTAATATTTGGTACAAAACCATAAAATTTTATTATATCATGGTGTTTTTTAAATATTTTATTAATTGTTAATAGTCTCTTACTGTGCTCAAAGCTTAAGTTTTATCATGGATAAGGATGGATTTATACAGGTAAGTAGCATACAAAGTTTTAGACCATCTACTGAGACCCTAGAACATAGATAAAAGAAACAAACTTTAGTAATAATATTTTATTTAATCCAGATATACATTCTCATGGTTGAGAAATTTCATTCATATTCATTTATCTCAAAAATGTTACTTAATATGTAGTACTAAACAAAGCACAATGAACATAATGATAAGACGTTCCCACTTCTGGGGATTTTAGACTCTACCTAGTATAAAGGAAAGTTAATATTATAGAAAATAAGTACCTAATCAAATTAGACTTCATGTGTAAATGAGCAATACAATAATTTTCAAAAAATAAAGATTTATATATTTTCTTTCAAAAATGGAACCAGAATTAGCCTCTAAAGAATCTTTAAAAGTTTGAGAAAATGCACTAAGGATCAAAGGGGAAGGATAAATTGTGTTTGGAAATATTACATGCTACATCCAAGTTGGATCAAAAAATGCATGTTGAGATATAAAACTTGAAGATAATTCAAGATAAGGAAACTGTCCAAAGGACTTTCTCTGGCAGGCATTGAAAGAAATCACTTCAACTTTTTGACCTTGGAAGAGACATAAAGAGAATTTTAAATGTGTCCAAAAAAAAGTCACCCACTCTTCTACACAGCATTTTATTACAAGAAACATAAATTAACAAAGAAACAAAAAATACATTTTATGCCTTTAAAACTAAATTAGCTATTTGGTGTCTTTGAGACCTCTCTCTCTCTTTCTCTCTCTCTCTCTCTCTCTCTCTCTCTCTCTCTCTCTCTCTCCCTTCCTCCCTCTCTCTCTTTCTCCTTCCCTCCCTCTCTCTATTTCTTCCTCCTTCCCTCACTCACTCCCTCCCTCCCCCTCTTTCTCCCTCCCTTCCTCTTTCTTCTCCCTTCCTCCCTCTCTCTCTTTCTCCTTCCCTCCCTCTCTCTATTTCTTCCTCCTTCCCTCACTCCCTCCCTCCCTCTCTTTCTCCCTCCCTTCCTCTTTCTTCTTCCCTCCCTCCCTCTTCCTCCTTCTCTCTCTTCCTCCTTTCTTCCCTCTCTCTCCCTTCTGCCCTCTCTTTCTTCTTCCCTTCCTCCCTCCTTCCCTCTCCCTCTATTTCTTTCTCCTTCCCTCTCTCCCTCCCTCCCTTCCTCTCTCTTCCTCCCTCCCTTCCTCTCTTTCTTCTTCCCTCCCTTCCTTCCCTTCCCTCCTTCTCTCTCTTTCTCCCTTCCTCCCTCTCTCTCCCTTCTGCCCTCTCTTTCTTCTTCCCTTCCTCCCTCCTTCCCTCTCCCTCTCTCTCTCCCTCCTTTCCTCCCTCTTCCCCTCTCTCTTCTTCCCTCCCTCCTCCTCTCTCTTCCTTCCTCCCTCTCTCTCTTTCTCTCCCCTCTCTCCCTCTGTCTTTCTCCCTCCATCTCTCTCCCTTCTTCCTTCTCTCTCTTCCTCCCTCCCTCTCTCTTCCTCCCTCCCTCTCTCTCTTCCTCTCCCTTTCAATCTCTCTCTCTTCTTCCCTCTTTCAATCTCTCTCTCTTCCTCCCTCTCTCTCTCCCTCTTCCCCTCTCTCTCTCTCTCTCTCTCTCTCTCTCTCTCTCTCTCTCTCTGTGGTGTGTATGTTTGCATGTGTGTCTGCATATACACTTACACATAAGTATCATTTTCTCCATCATTTGAATTAGGGCACACTTTCTACAGATTATCACTGATTATATTATCTAAGAATGTAAATCGAGTCAACAAGTGTATTATCTTACCATCTTGGTTTATCATTTTCCTAAACTAACTAACATTCAAATTATACCAATCTGTGATAAGCAAATAATAGCAAGAAATAGTATTCACAGAAGATTTTTAAAGGAAAGTTCCAAGAATAATTCAGTACTGCAATCATGATGTCTTGGACTTAAACAGTCCCTAAGACATTTGTTGAGTATCTTAAACAAAATCTTGATGAATTCAAAGAGAGTACGAACTAGGTGAGTTAGACAATTTGCCACAGTTGCTGGGCAGTGGAGTCCTACACTTTTGATCCCTGAACTTGAGAAGCAGAAGCAGACAGATCTCTGTGAGTTCAAGGCCAGTCTGGTTTACAGAGCTAGTTCCAGGACAGCTAGGGCAGTTACACAGAGCAACCCTGTCTTGCAATACCAAAAAAGAAAGAAAGAGATAAAAGAAAGAAAAAAAGAAAGAAAAAAGAAAGAAAGAAAGCAGAAATTACCACATTTCTTCATTCCAAATCTAGAGTACATGCATGTATTTTGAGCTTCACAACTTTCTCTTCTTTATCAGTGGCAGATCCCTGCGTGTCCTGTACTTGTTTCAACAAAGAATGAAAGTTCATCCACACAAACTAAGAAAATTGGCTGTTGGGAATTTCTTCTCAGATAGTGAAACAGTAAAAATCTACATAATTCCAACATTTGCAATGATCAAAGTATTGATCAAAAAGGAAAGTTAAAAACAGACAGACACATATGCATGAATATTGAAAAACTTCAAAGTGACTGGGGCTATTTGGGTACTGGGAGACAGGTTTTTATCCCACCTGATATCCCACAGCCAGCAAGCCCCAAAGAAAATCACACAGAGGACTCCATAAGGTAATAAACTGATTGACCCATTAGCTCAGGCTACTTATTAGCTCTTATAACTTATGTTAGCCCATTTTTTTTTATCTGTGTTAGCCACACGGCTCAGTACCTGTCTCAGTGGGGCAGCTTACATCTTGCCTCTCCAGTGGTCTGGGCAGAACTGCAGAGGGAGCTTCCTGCTTCCCAGAATACTCCTGTTCTCTTTGCTCCAACTCTTCTTCCTGTCTGCTTTTCCCACTTATACTTCCTGCCTGGCAAATCAGCATTTATTTAAAATATGATTGACAGAATACAGACAATTCTCCCGCACCAGACAGGGTATGATCAGATATAAATAAAACCCAAAATAAGCAGTAATGAAAATGGAGTGTTAAGTCATCAGACAGGAATGAAATTGAAGAAGTGGCAAGATAAGTTTGCCCAAGGAAGATATAAAAGATAATAGCTGAGGAGATAGCATTTATTAATCAATTAATGAACATTTTAACAGATAGAACTTTTATTCAGAAATTGTTTAAAGAAGACAGGTCACTACCAGTGTTCGTAAAGACAAATAAAAAATAAATTTGAAAGTAAGTCATCTTCCACATTTTTTATCAACACTATGCATATTTGTTAGGAGTAGCCACCTGCTGTGTTACTTCTCTCACTGCTGTAAAAACACACTTAATAAAGGCAAGTTAAGGAGGAAAGGAGTTTCTGATGCTCATAGTTTGAGGGAACATACCACTCTGGTAGAGAATGCATGTCCACTGAAATGTGAGGCAACTATTCAGTTTGTGTGTGCAATCAGGAATCAAAAGGCAGTGAAAGTTGGTACTTCTAGTGCTTACTTCTCTTGTCTATTTTCTTCACTGTTGGGCACCAGGTCATGATATGGTGCCATCCACATTCAAGATAAGTATTCTCAGTTAAACATCTCTGAAATCAAACACACAAGACACAGTGAGAAGTATCCCACCTAGGTGTTTCCAAATTCATTCAAACAGACAATGAAAATGACCACTACACTACCATTTGCAAGAGTGTTTAAAAGTGTCTGAAAAGGTGATATAAATTATTTCACTGAAACATAAGCACAAGTAGGGTGGACAAACATTCAGCAACTACACCCATGTAACAGTTGAGAGAACTTGGGAAAGGGTCCAAGATGAATTGAAATGGAGCAAAGTGACTTACTGGTCTCATGTTTCTCATGCTGGAGTGGAGTACAGAGATGCATCTACTGGCTGCTGCCATGAATCAAGCTGAGTGGCGAACTCCTGGCATATCTCACTCCAGCCTCAACACAGAAAAGTGTCTCCTGTGGGAGGAACCAACCAGAATTGTTATGCTCTACCACCATGTGCTAAGCTTAGCAAAGCCAGTAGTTGACATAGCAGTTTAAGATTTCCCTCATGTGATCAAAAAATAATACAGATGCTCGGTAAAACAGATCTCAGACAGAAGAGATACCTCTAAGGGTTACAGTGCATTTAAAAATACACATAAGCTTGGAAAAGAGCAGATAATGAATATATACAGTCATAGATTAAGAAATATAGTTTTAACATAATAAAATAAATTTCTTACAAAGGAAATAAAGTACTATAAAAAGGCACATAAAGATGAAAAATACATGGAGTCTGTATACTATATGTTATTATGTTGTCTTTAAATTGTTTGACTGCTAAGGAAGGAGTAATAACTGCTAATAAGTACTTGATTATAAATGCTGCTGGATTAAACCAACCTATATATTTTTAAATTGTCTTTATTTCAAAATAGAAATCAAAAGATGTGATACTTTAGAAAAGAGATTTTGTTTCTACATAATAAAAGGCTGTGAATTTGTTCAGAGTTAAAGATGATCAGGTTTGATCAAAAAAGATCCCCTGAAAATTCTGGCTACAGACATAAAGAAATAAACCTAAAAGAACTGCAAAACATGTAATATACTTTTTTACGTGCTCAAACATAAAACAAATAACCATCTTTGGCTGATTTTTTGCACAATGCACAGTCTATACTTATACTAATATGGATATTTATGTTACTTTTATGTATTTTCAGAACAAGGGAAAAAGATACCAATCAATGAAAATGCATAACCCAGATGATCCAATATTCAGAACAGTTTCAATACTGCTAGCTGAAATAAAAGGGCCTCACAGAGTACTCCAGTCAAGACCTAACAATCATCCTTGATTTTCTCAAGGTTCTGCCAAGGATTACCAGCACCCCCCAAACAACAAGTAGTAGTTTAGGGAATAATGCTCATGTTCCTAAAAGATCAGTTATGAATATTTATTATCATTTAACGAGGATTAGAACTTGTTAGTAATGGTCAAAAATAGTTGAATAAAGGAGATTAGATTTAGGGATCTTGTTCTGAAAGGAAATAGGGGATACACAGATGAAAGGATAAAAGGATAATTATTAAATCTACTTTTAAACTAAAAAAGAAACTACTAGTCTTAAATATTTTACAATGTTTGTATATTGATACAAATTTAAAGTTAATTTTGTTATACTCAATGTATATTTCTACTCTTCTTTGGATTATTATGCTTCCAGCTTATTTAAAAAGATAATGTATAATTGAGAGCCAGGTGGTAGTGGCAAACACCTTTAATCCCTGAAATCGGGAAGCAGAAGCAGGCTTTTGTAAAGCAAAACAATGCAATTGTTATACAACTACAACTCAGCAAGATTAAGTGGAAGTTACTGTAAATCATTAACAGGCCATTCTCAACCTATTAAATAGCTGATAATATTCTTTATATACCTGCAAATAAGGTATACAGGAGCACTGGCAAGCTGACATTATCACTCAAATTCACTGGAGTATAACACCAGTAGTGAGGGAAGCTGGCATTTAATTGCAGAAAGATTTAATATTTTAAAGATGCACATTCTTTTCACAAAAAAGAACTATCTTTCTCTAATTATTGATCTTCAGTTTCCAATATACAAAACAGATACACTCCTATTGGAGAAAAAATGACAATTAGGAAGGAGTTGTTGATAGTTTCATACCTGAATGGATATGGATACAAAGTAAAATAAGAAGATATACTCCTGTGATAAATAAAATATTCTTCTTATTAATAAACATTAATTCCATTATAGAGAGTGACTTCCATTGTAGAGAGTGATTTCCTATTAAGACAAGTATCTATACCAAAGGAGAATTCATTATCTATTCCTAGTGATAATTGCACCTGCTATGATTATGGTCTGAAGACAGAGAAAACAGTTTTGTAGAGAAAACATTAAAACTAACTGTTCCTTGGGCCTGATAAAATAATGAAAAAGTAGCATGCAAACATTAATTTATTCCTTCATCAAAAAGCATTTATGAGACAATTTTTTATGGCAGGTACTGCACTAGTTATCCTGGAGAAAGGAGTATAAACCATGGCTTTTGCTGTGAACATCTCAGCAAAGTAATTTAAAAACAAAACACTCAGAGATGCATACATAGTCCGTAGGATTGCATTGTGACAGTAGAGGTACAAGGAGAAGCAACTGGTTCAATTCTAAGAGTAAGTATTGAAATTGATCCTGGGTGATAACTGAGATGAGTTTTAAAGACGTAAGCAGAACTTTGGTGGCAGAAACATTAAAGGAAGAAAAAGGATGGCTAGGTTGTGAATCAAGTAGAAAATAAATACAAAAATGAGATATACTTAAAATACAAATAGTTTAAAATTGTTAAAACTCTAAGAGATACATCAAAGTATCTCATTACCATTTAGTATATTATTACCACTTAGCATAAGATCAGGAGTCATATGTACCTTATTAGGGAATCCACATTTTCATCTTATGTAACTCCCATGACTGTGTATACTTGATAAGCCAAAACTTTTACAACAAATTTAAAAAACAAACAGAAGAACAAGAAATCTAGAAAAAGGTTGGGGAATCAAAGAAAGTCAGACATAGAATCAACATTGAATTTGTATGTAAAGAAAATGCATTATACATATACAAGAGAATACTTTACATCCTTTACAAAAGAATAAAATCCTGATATTTGTGACTTTATGGGTAAAATTGAAGAACATTTTTGTACATAAGTCAGAAACCTTAAGACAAATGTTGCATGATATCACCTATCTATGGAATCAAGAGTTCAGAGAAGCAGAGAATCAAATTCTAGTTTCTAAGGGACTAGGAGAATCTATGACTGAAAAGATTTTAATCAACAATACAAAATTTCAGGTAGATTAGGAGAATAAATTCAGATTTGCCAGGTGATGGCGGCACATGCCTTTAATCCCAGCACTCTGGAGGCAGAGGCAATCTGATCCTCTGTGAATTCAAGGCCAACCTGGACTACAAGAGCTAGTACAGAACAGGACAATTAGGATTATTACACAGAGAAACCCTGTCTCAAAAAAAATCAAAACAAAAACAAAATTCATAAATATTTTATATACCTTGACAACTATCATTAATTGCATCCTATTACATGCATAAATATTACATAGCAGATCAAATTTTATGTGTTCTCACTATAAAGAAATCTAATCATGAGGGGAAAATAATCATAACATCTTTATTTATAAAAGACAGAAAAGATAATCAACTCAAATATTCATCATTAATAGAATGAATAAGTAAATAATGAAGTGTTATACAATGTAACATTAATCACTATATGTATATATGTATGTATGTATGTATGTATGTATGTATGTATAAATTTCTAAGAGTATGAGATAACAGATATTTGGTATTGTTCTTTTTTAAAATATGATGATATGATGGCCCGGGCAGCCTGCAAGCCAGGCAGAAGCTGCCGCAGGAGCAGTACAGGGTCCCCAGGGGAGCAGCAGAGTCAGGCAGCTGGATACGGTGAACGGCAAAGTAAATGAACATAAGGCTATACATAAAGCTAGACATTTATTACTTAAAGAAAGGAAAAACATAGACAAACATAGAGAAAACAAAGACATACATACATACACACACACACACACACACACACACACACACACACACACACACGTGCGCGCGTGCGCACCAGAGAGAGGAGAGAGAGAAGACGGGGGAGGTCCAAAAGTGGCTGGGGTGGGCATGGTTAGTTCTTAAAGTGGCAGCAGAAGACTAACATTTGGTATCTCATCAGCACTTCGCAAAATGTGGATAGTAAGAGACACAAACAGATCTCAGATCTGGGAGTCTTATGTGCTTCGTTAGAGATCCAAATTTTCTTTTCTCTTTTCTTTTGGTTTTTTGAGACAGGGTCTCTCTGTATCTTTGGAGTCTGTCCTGGAACTAGCTCTTATAGACCACCTCAAACTCACCTGCTTTTGCCTCCCAAGTGCTGGGATTAAAGGTGTGCACTACCACCGCCCGACTGGGATCCATATTTTCATCTTGTGTAGCTCCCACGCCTGTGTAGACTTAATGAGCCAAAACTTTTATCACAAAAACAGGAGAACAAAATTCCTGAAAAAGATTTGGGAATGAAAAGAAGCCAGATATGAAATCAATGTGTGTGTGTGTGTGTGTGTGTGTGTGTGTGTGTGTAAACATACTATTGATAGTCAACCACATGGTTGCTATGTTGAATGAAATCCACATACCACAGGGCACATTCCATTCATATGATGTTCAAAAAGAGGCCAATCTATCTATAATGGCAGAAATCAAAAGAGCTGTTGTTGGCGATATGAAGGTGGGAAGGGAGATTTAACCTGAAGACAGGAATGGAACTTGCTATGTAATAGCAATTCAGTTCCTAACTCACATATTAGATACATAGACAAATACATCTTTCAAAATTTATCTGCCACAGCCAGCGCAGCCTGGATAGCCGAGACTGGCGGAGGTGCCAGGATTGAGACACGGAGGCTTCTTTTCAGGTGGAAGAACAGCAACCTTTATTTTGCCCAGCAACCTTTTATACCTCTACTCCTTCTGTGGAGACCCACCAGCCAGAAAGAATACAAACATCCTTGTCAATTACAGACCACAAGGAAGTTCCCCTGCTGGATCACAACATTATCAAGCCTCACCTTATTTCCAAAACTTGATGATGAAAAAAGTTATTTCTATCTTATTGTTATCTGGCCAATGCTCTACACAGTCCCCAGTGCCAGAGAGCAGTGAAGAGTTTGGAAATGAGCAAATGAGTTTTATCAACAAAATATATCAATTCTAATTGGTATTTGGTGCATAAAGGTGGGTGACAGATTTCAAATTTTTTGGATACATAAGTACGTATTCCTTTTCATACAGCAAAACCTTTCAACTATATTTGAAGAGGGATAATTCAAGCTCTCTGCATTGATCATGAGATATAAGATATTGAAACTCACTTTCACCCCATTGCTATTATATTCAAATAAGAGGTATAACTAAAAAGGTAAGGGAGATAGAAAGGGATAAAAAGCAACGTCAACAGTGTGGGGAAGAAGACGATGAAGGAAATTTTCTACTTGCGAGATATTACAACAGTCCCTTCAAACGTGCAATCCTAATGTACAAAGAGAGAGAGTATTCTATGTTATTCACACAGTTATACAATATCTGTACAATGATCTGAGATACATATATAGTAAATGCAAAAGCTCAAGTTTTTATTCAGAAGAAAAGTAGATATACTAAAATAGCCCATTTGGGATAAAGAGATACTTCTTCAGTGATGTTTTTAAATGCTTCATGTTGCTGTTTTACTTGTTCTTTCACTTTACAATGTCACCATTAACAGCAAAATTTAAATTAGTTCACTGCCTGCTTTGATAGACCACATAAGTAGTTATTTACTTACAGTTTAGCTCCATCTCGTGGTAAGCTCCAAACTGTGATTACAGGCTTCCACGACCCTATTATGTATTCAAAACAGTCACCATAAATGACTTTATGGTTAGGGTTAGGCCAAGTTAGGCTTAGGCTGAAAAGCTTGGAAAAACATATAAGCACTGAGGGAATAGCTTCTTTCTCCTTCTTTGCATCCCACAGATGTTGAGTGGTGTTTGTGAAGTACTTTGGTTTCCTCAGTCAGACAAACAAATTTTCTCAAAATAAGCTATTATTAGACCTAAATAAAAGGTGTATGCATGTATCATTTCTCCTCTTCCTCAGCAAACCAAACACAAACATTCTTTTATATATATGTAAAATATACATTTATTTATTTTTCCATTCAAAAATTTCTACTTCCTCCCCTCTTCCCATTCCCCTCCTGCTCCCCCACTCATCCTCCTTCCTCCCCCTCCAGTCTTAAGAGAGGGCAGGGTACTCTGCCCTGTGGGAAGTCCAAGGCCCTCCCCTCTCCAACCAGGCCTAGGAAGGTATGCATTCAAATAGACTAGGGTCCCAAAAACCCAGTACATGCCGTAGAAACAAGTCCCAGTGCCATTATCAATGGCTTCTCAGTCAGGCCCCATTATCAGCCACATTCAGAGAGTCCAGTTTGATCACATGCTCGTTTCAGTCCCAGTCCAGCTGGCTTTAGTGAGCTCTCATTAGATGAGTCACACTGTCTCAGTGGGTGGACCAACCCCTCGCAGTCCTGACTTCCTTGCTCATCTTCTCCCTCCTTCTGCTCTTCAAATGGACCTTGGGAGCTCAGTCCAGTGCTCTGATGTGGGTCTCTGCCTCTATCTCCATCCATCACCGAACAAAGTTTCTATGGTGATATTTGAGGTATTCATCAGTGTGACTATGGAACAAGGCCAGTTCAGACACCCTCTCCTCTGCTGCCCAAGGACCTACCTGGGGACATCCCCGTGGACACCTGTGATCGCCTCTAGAGTCAAGTCTCTTGCCAACCCTAAAATGGCTTCCTTATTGTAGATATTTTCTTCCCTGCTCCTATATCCACCCTTCCTCCATCTCAACCCTCCCACTCCCCCAAGTTCTCCCCAATCCTTTCCTTCTCCCTTCTCTCTCCCCCTCTCCCCTTCCCCCACCCCACCCTCACCCCACCCCCATTTTCCCAACTTTTGCCCTTGTCTGCTTCCCAAACATTCTTGTATATTTAAATTTAAATACTTTCTTCGGCCTAGATCAGAATCCAAGCCTACTAAGAAGAATGGGGCTATATGTTAACCTCCACCAACAAAAGAACTTTGAAGCAGACAACAGTTCACAAAACTATGAATCAAGGTGTTATAACATGGACCTATGCTGATCAGTGACAACTAAATCATAAAACTGGAGTTTGTTACTTTGATTTCCATAATTCAACATTAAAATTTATGTAGGGGAAAGCAATTTTAGCTGCCTTTTGCAATGAAAGCACTGAAGTTTTTTATTCTCTCTCTCTCTCTTTCTGTGCATATGTGTGTGTTGCCTGTATATATGTCCATGCACAGGCACCATATGAATGCCTGATACTCAGGAATTCCAGGAGATCTCATCTAACTGCAATTCCAAAGGGTTGCAAGCTATCAAATTGGTGCTGGGAATTGAACCCAGGTCCTTTAATCTCTAAGCTATCTTTTCAGTCTTGAGGGCAAAATTTTTGAAAATGTCATTAGAAATGTCTTTAGTTTGACCTTTTATGCCAAATGAAACTGTCTCTATGTAACCCACAGTAGGAATATATTTCTTTACAATTTACTTAAATATTATATGACTCTAAAATCAATAATTAATAATTATAAAAATAAGAATTACTAAAACAATCATGTAGATAAATTCCATTAGGTTAAATGTGTTAGTAATTTACAAAAGATACTTTTGTTTAGACCTGCCTTACGGTGACTGCAAATTAAAGGATGAAATATAAATATTCATTATAAACACACTTGAAGCACTACTTGCTTGCCAAACCACAAGCAAATAAATTAATATACAATAATGAGTGACCTTTAAATGGAGGAATATCCCTTTAAAATGTGTGGAAAGAATTTAGGGGAAAAAGGATGCCTTGTTATTTGATTTTTAAAAACTGAGGTTCAGAAATACAATATACAATTCCTTTGGAAGTTGGATAATATTTTCATGTCAAATTAAATGATATGCTGTTATATATTATTATGAATATTTTATTTCATTTCCAATTACCATTATTTTTATTTATTTATTTATTTATTTATTAAAAATTTCCACCTCCTCCCCACCTCCCTTTTCCCTCCCCCTCCCCACCTTCCCCTTCCTCTGTAGTCCTATGAGCAGTCAGGGTTCCCTGCCCCGTGGGAAGTCCAAGGTCCTCCCCCCTCCATCCAGTTCTATAAAGGTGAGCATTCAAGCAAACCAAGCTCCCACAAAGTCAGTCCATGCAGTAGAATCAAGACCCAATGCCATTGTCCTTGGCTTCTCAGTCAGCCTTCATTGCCAGCCACATTCAGAGTGTCCAGTGTGATCACATGCTCCATCACTCCCAGTCCAGCTGGCCTTGGTGAGCTGGAGATGGGTAGAGAGAAGGGAGAAGGGGAGGATTCGGGAGAGCTTGGGGGAATGGGAAGGTTGGGATGGAGGAAGGGTGGATATGGGAGCAGGGAAGTAAATATCTTAATTAAGGGAACCATTTTAGGGTTTGCAAAAGAATTGACTCTAGAGGGGTTCTCAGGTCCAATGAGAGGTCCCCATATTGTTCCGTGGGCAGCAGAGGAGAGGGTGCCTGAAATGGCCTTGTCCCACAACCACTCTGTTGTATCACAGGTTTTTCCCCTGCTCCTGGAGGCCAAAGCATAGAACTGTTTATGCTAAACCAACTTAGCTTCCTGTTAACTTTTGCTCGATTCTGTCAGCCTGGGGGATTAACACAGAGCCTTGTTTTGTCTTTGGCATGGTAATTTGACCTGCAAAGTAGGTCTCTCATGGAGCCTGATCTTCCCCTTAACTGTCTGTCATGGCTCCCAGGCCGGTACCCCCTGCCAGGGAACTATCTGCCACTCTGGTGCCAGGCGCTCAACACTGTGATCTCACTTCTGACTGGGAGGGGTTTCCTTTACTGGGGCAAAAGGGTATATTAACCCCAAATAAAGCTAAATAAACTAGGCATTCACCTCATGGCGAATGACCCGGACTCTCTATATGTGTGTGTGTCCTGTGTTTAACCCCTAGGACCTCGCCCCAAGCTCGTGGAAGGTATGGAGCCCCGGTCCATACCGGGTGGGTGGTGATGCAGACCTCGGGTGGTTTCCCACACCACTCTGATGAATATCTTGCATATCACCATAGAACCTTCATCTGGCAATGGATGGAGACAGAGACAGAGACTTACACTGGAGCACTGGACTTAGCTCTCAAGGTCCAAATGAGGAGCAGAAGGTGGGAGAACATGAGCAAGGAAGTCAGGACCACGAGGGGTGCGTCCACCCACTGAGACGGTGGGACTGATCTAATGGGAGCTCACCAATTACCATTATTATTATTATTATTATTATTATTATTATTATTATTATTATTATTATTATTATTATTTTGTAGACATGTCTCATGTAGACCAGACTGGCCTCAAACTCCTAGTGTAACGAAGTCAGATCTTGAACTTCTGATCCTCTTGGCTCCAACTCCATGGGGCTTACAATCTGTGGAACTAATAAAGTTTATACAGGGCTAGAAATCAAATCAAAGACTTTATGCATGCTAGTCTACAAACTGCAATACAATTCTAGTTGGTTTCTATTTAATGTAAACTACAATATAAATATAATGTATACATAATTTACAAGGCAATGCTCTCTTTTTATAGGATGAAGAAAATAAATTCCTCATCTCTGCATTTATTCCCTCTTAACACTGATACATAAGTACCTGCATATAACTAAATGAATACATCAACTAAAATATGTTTTGTGCATCATTGATATGTGCATTTTCATGGGCTTTCATCTGTGTCTGTCAGTGTGTATCACTGTGAATCACCATTAAGCAAACAAATATAATCCTACCATTTACCCTCCCCAAAACATGTGGAAACTTCTATTTCCTTCTCTACATTCTAGTTACCACCTTTCTGTCTCCTTGTGACTTTCCTCTTCTTGCTTTCTTTTTTCTCATCTCTTTTTGCTGTTTTAATTCTTTTCTTTTAATAGCACATAGTCAAAACAATAAGTTAAGTGTTTCTTTCATTCTCTGTTTTTCTTTATGGCCATCTGTTTTCTCTTACTAGTTTCCTATAGTAAAAAGTTGGTTCAGTAAGTAAACCTTGAATATCTGTATAATTGGTCCCATGTCAGCAGCAATTTAAATGTTTCCTTAGTATGGAATATATGACTCAACAAAGAGCTGGCAGTTACAATATATCTTAAATAGCTTCACATTTTATTAAAGAGTCAATTATTCTTTGTAATTATATTCTGTAACATCATTATTAACCCTAGGTTTGCAAACATTCCTGTATTCTATAAATGAGAGAGAAAATATAATGATGGACTCCTGCATGGCCCTGATCACAAATCCATATATATATATGATTTGTGGTGCTTTTGCTGCTGCCTAAAATTATCATGCTTTATATATATATTTTGAGTCATGACTTCTGTACTCAGCTAAAAGTATTAAAATGTCTGAGATATGTTTCTCTAAGATAAGCACATGCTTTATAAGGCGTATAACAATGATCTGATGATCTGCTGCTAGATAGCACATTAATACTATACTTGAAAAGAGTTAAAATGAGGAAATGACCAACAAAAAACACAATTAAAACTTCAAAAAAAAAAAACCTCAAACACTTCATTTATTCATAGTAGTAGTTCCAAAGTAAGAATGAAGAAATTACTCCTTTGTTTGTTTGTTTGTTTTGAGACAGGGTTTCTCTGTAGTGTTTGGAGGAAAAAATTACTCTTAAGGCAAAAACAGCTACTGTTGGCTGCACTTTTCTGTGAATTCCAACACCTGATTCAGGTGCGCGCTGTCCCGAATCGAACCCACGAGAATGGATGAATATCCTAAGGGTTGAACAGACACACACAAAGAGACCAGGCTCATTCACAAAAGGAGTAAATGGCAACTTTATTAAGCATAAGTCGGGTATATATACTAGTGGGCAAAAGGAAAATAGTCCCTTCCATCCAGAACAGGGGAAGAGGATGTCAGGTGTCCAGGCGCCCAAGGCCAGGGAGCAGCTGCAGTGGCAGACATAATAGGCCCACAGCGGGAACCTTGCTTGTAGGTGGAATTACCATAACAAAAGAGGACCAAGTTCTTTCTAAGCTAAACCCTCAGGCCGGTGCAAGAGCAGAGAGGCCAGGAAGCCAGAGGAAAAAACAACCCTGCATAGCGCCTCGAGCAAAGGGGGAAAAACCTGGGTACCAACAAGCTACTGCCTTCCAAGTTGCTATAATATTGATTTGGAAGATACAAAGTACAGTCATTAGACATATTTTAAAAAATAAAGACAGTGCATAATGAGAAACAACTATACTCTTGTGACAGAGAAATTCAATGTTATAATTAATAAAATATGCTTGCACATAAAATCTTTGGACTAAAGTCTATAAAGAAATATAAAAAATGTAAAACCAAGACAGAAAGCAAATGATATCATCTCTGCCTCTTACAGAAAAAATGTGTTTTGTAATTGAATGATGATGCCTATATATAATAGAATATATTTAATACTAATATATCAGTTATGTTCAAAGTTTTACAGTTAAAACTATATTTGTGATAAAAATTAATATAAATTTTATTTGTTATTTGTGTGTGTGTGTGTGTGTGTGTGTGTGTGTGTGTGCATGAATACTCCACTGGCCCACATAAAGAGATGAGAGGACTACTTTTAGGAATTAATTTTATTCTCTTAACTGTGTATGGGTTCTGATGATCAAACTCAAATATATTGTCAGGTCTAAATGAAAAACCCCTTCACTCACTCAATGCACCTTCATGCCGGCTCTGAACACCAACTTTAAAATGAGAAAAAGGGTAAAAGTTTATTTGAAACTTTTATAGAAGATCCAAAGGTGAAACAAGAACTGTGGGCTTGATCTTGAGACTGATGTCTCAGAAAATCTGTGTGATATTGAACAAATGAACTATTCTCTCTGTTAGTTTCTTTTGAAAGAGAAATGGGGAGATACTGGAAGTTTTGAAGGGGGAAGCAATGGGGAGGAAATTATGCAACAGTAACACTCATAAGAAATTCCCAAAAATGTAAATTAAAAGCATATTTAAAGCAATTATTCTTATAAATTAAATTATATAATACAAAACATCTACAAAAAACAATTATTGCAAGTACAATGAATAGAAATATAATATATATAGTCAAAGGTACTTTGACTCTAATTACTAGTAATTTTAGAACTTTTGTTAAATAAAAACTAGTAGATTTTATTTCATGTCTCTAAAAAGTCAACAAAAGCCTAAAACAGTGTTTTTCCTTCTTAACTATAATCTTCTCAGATGCTCAGAATTTCTGACTTACAGCCTTTATTATTCACTAAATGTAGAGAAAAATTTACTTAATACTCTATAGACAGCTTGATTGCCAATAATCTTCAAATTTAGATATATTTTTTTATTTAAAACAAATTCTTTTCTCACATAATATACCTTGATGACAGTTTCCCCTCTTAGTTTCTCCTAACTCCCCTCACATTCCACTTACTTTCAGTCTCTACTTACAAAATAACATGCTTCTAAGAGAAAATAATAAAATGTAAGATAAAACAAAAAACTTTATCACCTTGCAGTTGGACGAGACAAACCAACAGAAGGAAAAAAGTCCAAGAGAAGGATCAGCAATCAGAGATCTCAGTCACAGTCTGTAATTTCTCAAAAACACTAAACTAGAAACTCTAATATACACACAGAGGCCTGATGAAGACACTGTAGACCTTGTACTTGCTGCTTCAGTCTCTTTGAGTTCCTAAGAACTTTGCTTATATTGACTTAGAGGACTTTGTTTTCTTGGTGTCCTCCAACCCCCATAGATTACATTCTTTATACCTCCTCTTCCATGTGAGTAGAGTTAGCAGTTCCAAAACAGAGTAAGTTTTTTGATATGTGGAATAAAAAAAGTCCTTTGTGACTGAAAAGCAACATGCTTCATGACAGTGAGTTATTTCTTAAAAATAGAGTTTTCTGGGGATTAGCCACCATTTCCAAAGGAGAGGCTCCAACCTTGTTTTTCTCTAACACAGAGTTTTCTGAAAGATGATGTTTTGCTGGGCAAAGAGAAAGCCTCCTAAAATGTAAATGAAGATAAGGCTGTGACCATTTTTAGTGAACAACAAGCTTATGGCATGCAATTAATTTTACATAGTAATGAGATGGTGCTCTTGTAGCTGGAAAAAAAAACATTCAAAGTCAGATGTTTGTCCTGTCAGGGGACACTGGAACACCTGTCCATCTGACATAAAATCCCCCTCAGCTCTACTGTGTACACATAATGAAACCATACACCCCTGAAAGGGTAACAGGTGAGCAACAGAACAACAGACTGAAATACCTAATCATTCACAGTATTGAAAGTTTCTTGACCAAGGACACAACAGCAGTGTGGTACATCCAAGTCCCAAGGTGCTTCTTTATCTCTGCATTTCTATCTTGACTTTTCTGTCATTATACCTGTTCCCACAGCAGAAGTGCAAAATTTTGTGCCAATGAGCTATCTGAAAATAAACATGAATGCAACTGTGGGATATATGTGACACATGATCTCCAAAATGTTCTTTCATTTTTACACAGTGTATCTCTTTGTAGCCCTGATTATCCTGGAATTCTCTATGTAGAGAAACTCACAAAACCCACTTGTTTCTCCAAGTGCCAGAATATATATTGTGTGCCACCACACCTGGAAGGCATTATTATTTCAGTATATTTGCAAGATACTGGGATTCAAGGACTCTAAAACAAATTGCCAACTAAGTTTCTAAAACTAACTGAAGAGTCAAAACAAAAATTCAGTTCTTGAATCTAATCCAACTGCTGAAATACTTGCAAGTAGATAGTTATGATGAACTATGCCACAATTATGGTTATATACACAAGATTTTCTAAATAAGAATCACTTTCTACTGTTTAAAACCATCTAAAATCACATGTATCTTGAAGTTGTCATGGATATTAGACAAATGTTATTACTTTTTGCGTTCCCATTTTCAGCAAAAGATCTGTTCAGTAAATGGCTTGCGTTCTTACTTTTATAATCTTCCTCCCGAGACTTGTTGTTTTATCCTGAAAAGGAAAAATACCACCCTGGACAACCCCCTCCTTGGTATTCAGGTGGGTCTCCAGCTAGGAAGGCAGGAAGAGATAAGGAAAACAGGAAGCCCCAGACAACCCCCTCCTTGGCATTTAGGTGAAAGGTCAAGAATTTGCCACTCAGCACGCTCTTAGCCTTATTTGAATTGACCAATGGAATGAATCCCCGTAACCACGCTTTTCGCTTCTGTACCCGCACTTTTGCTCTCCTATAAGAACCCCTCACCCCAACCTGGAGGCGCGCAAGTCTTCCAAGAGACCTTGTCGCCCCAGGTACCTGTGTATTCGAATAAACCTCTTGCTGTTTGCATCCGTAAGTGTGGTTTTGTCTGATTCGTGGGTTCGGGGCCTCTCTCGAAAGGAAGACATCCCTCGGGGGTCTTTCATTTGGTGCGTTGGCCAGGAAACCTGAGGCCCCCACCCAGGGACCATCGACCACCTTCGGGAGGTAAGCTGGACAGCATTCTATATGTCCTATGTCCTGTAAATGTCTTACGTCTTTTGCGTCTGAGTGTTGTGCTGCGAATTTGAATTCTGTTCGATTCAGCTGAGTTGGTCTGTATACCTGGCGGGCCTCGGGAGAGACTGACGGGTCTGAACTCCTCCCCCGTGACCCTGGGAGATGTCCAAGGGTGTCTGGAGCCCGATTTTTTGGGGCTCATCTATCTGGAGCCCGATTTTTCGGGGCTCATCTGTCTGGAGCCCGATTTTTCGGGGCTCATCTGTCGGAACCCACAACCAGAGTTGGACTTTTTGGGTCGCCACCCTTGTCCGAGGGGCACGTGGTTCTTCTGGGAGGCCTCCGTCTGAATTTCTGCTTTCGGTGTTTCGCTAAAGCCGCACAGCGCGTCTGATTGTCAGTCTGTTCGTTTTATTGTTCATTTTTGTCGTCTGTCTGTTCGTTTATTGAAATACTAACATGGGACAGTGTCTAACTACCCCTTTAAGCCTTACTATAGATCGGCACCTGGGAGAGTTTGGCTTATGATCCACCCTCTCCCCAGCCTGTTGCCTCCCCAGTCGCGAGCAGGCTTTGGGGAAAATGTGAACCGTCTCCCCCAGACTCAACCTCCCAAGCATTTCCCTTGTGACAGGGAAATAGCGGCCAACTTCAATACTGGCCTTTCTCCGCCTCTGCTGTGCCAATTGAATTCAGGTTCTCTATTTCCGGTTTTGCAGTCGCCCGTGTCTTGGGAGGAGACAGAGAGGGTGATCAGTAGCGCCTGGGAGGTTCCCGTCTGGGTGCTGGTGAGGATATGGAATGGTCAGTTCTCTGTAGAGACTGCATGGATAGCGGTCTCATTTCAAAAGTGGGGCTGGTCACACCCGTGAAGCAGCTTGAAGTCTTTGGTTTGTTTGGTGCCTTTGTCCTGTATGTCTATGTAATATATGTTGTGCCTTTGTCCTGTCTTAGACTGACGCTGACTACTCAAATAATGACTTAATGACTTCTTTGACTTTGATATTGTGATCACTTACAAGACTTTAGAGATATGGCCATAAGCATAGGGGCATATTTCATAAAAAAAAAAAAGAATCAGCCTCAGCCCCAAGCACGTGGCTGCGGAGCAGCATGCTTGTATGGATGGCTGGGCCATTCAGCTTTGCTGTTACAAGGCATTGAGGCTGCCAGACACAGTTATAGAAGATAGATGTACTGGGTAATTGCTATGACCTAAAGAGGTTAACAATCTTTTTTCCTCAGTGCCCCCCCATGCTGATGGATGAGTTCCCTCTGTCTGCCCTGGGAGCTGTGCGCCTCAAACCTTTGGTCAAAGCTGGCCAAGGCTTAACTCCACCTATGAAGAACTCTTTCAGATCCTATGGGTTATAAATATTATAAATATCTGTCATCATTTATAGAGGTTGGTTATAAATTATTGTTGGTTAATGTTAAAAAATGTTTCACACTGGTACAGGATTTTATGTACTGTTCTTGTTTAAAAATTATCATTGGTTAATGTTTTATTTTTTTTAAAAAAATGAGCCTATTGTTGATCTCAAATGTCTCACACTGATATAGGATTTTATATGCTGTTCTTGTATGCTGTTCTTGTTTAAAATATAGCCATATATCCCCACTGAGGAAAACCAAAAAAAGACTTTGGTAAGAGTTTTTATGTTGTCTACTATGTTGTCTAAAAAGCAAGAAAAATTTTTGGTTAAAAAAATATATAAACAGGTACGGGCCTTATCTAGTTCCCAATGTATGTTTTCAAGGTCAAACTTAAAGCAGGTAGGGAGCAGCTGACAGTCTATCATCACAGGACTCTGCCATCTGTGTTTCTTGAGCATTTAAAGGAGGCTTATAGGCATTATACTCCCCTTGACCCAACCTCTGAGGGTCAATGGTACCTATGGCCTTTATAGGACAGTCAGCATCAGATATTAACAAAAGTTACAACGGTTAAAAGGGTTGCAAGATTATATCTTGCAGGATTTGGTTAAGGAGGCAGAGAAAGTGTTTCATAAGCGAGAAACTGAAAGAGAGAGAGAGAGAGAGAGAGAGAGAGAGAGAGAGAGAGATGGAGGCAGAAGAAAGAGGACTGGAGGGATCGTAGACAAAAGGAAAATTTGATAGAATTTTGGCCGCAATGGTAGATGAGAAAGGGAAGATAAAACCTAGACAGATAGGGAACCTGGGCAACAGAAGACCAAAGATGAACATGGACAGGCACCCCTTGGACAAAGGACGATGTGCTTATTGCAAAGAAAAAGAACATTGGACAAGAAAATGCCCAAAGAAAAAGGAAGGGACTCTAAGATACTGGACCTAGCAGAAGATGATTAGAGGGGACGGGGCTCAGACCCCCTCCCCTGCACCTAGGGTAACCCTGACTATGGAGGGGACCCCTATGGATTTTCTAGTGGACATAGGGGCTGAGCACTCTATGTTGTAACAACCATTGGGAAAGCTAAAGAATAAAAGACTATAGTAATTGGAGCAACTGGAGAGAAACAATATCTGTGGACCACCTCACGAACTGTAGATTTGGGGAGAGGACAAGTGACTCATTCCTTCCTGGTTATCCCCGAGTGTCCTATCTTTATTAGAAAGAGACTTGCTAACGAAGCTGAAGGCCCAGATCGGGTTTACTCGAACCAGGCTGGAGGTGATTAAAGCCTTTCGTTGACTGAACCAGTGACCTTTGCTCCCCCTGCTGTCCTCCATCCCGCTACTGCCTGAGACTGGTGACACCTCATCTACTCATCAATGCGCTGAGAAGCTGGTACCAGAAATGATCTGAAGGATCAGCCTTGGCCTGAAAGTCCGAGCTGGTGTACGGAGGGCAGCTGTTTCGTGATCGAAGGTAAGCGGAAGGCGGGGACAGCAGTGGTGGATGGGAAGCAAATGGCCTGGGCATAGCCTCCCTGAAGGACGTTGGCGCAGAAAGCCGAACTTGTGGCTTTGATACCAGCTCTACGAATGGCAGAGGGAAAAGTCTCAGCATCTGCACTGACAGCAGGTATGCTTTTGCCACTGCCCATATTCATGGAGCAATATACAGACGAAGAGGACTGTTAACATCTGCAGGAAAAGACATATACTTGTCCAGGACACCAAAAAGCTTGAGATGCTGTGGCTGAAGGAAATCAGATGGTAGACTCTCTGTCTTGGCAGAAGAAGTAGTCAAAAACTGCAAGGCCTGTGCTATGATTAATGCAGGACACTCCATATATGCCCCTGGGAAGAGGCTCAGGGGCGATTGGCCTGGAGCCTACTGGGAAGTATATTTTACAGAAATTAAGCCAGCCAGATATGGCAACAAGTACTTATTAGTTTTTATAGATACCTTTTCAGGTTGGGTAGAAGCTTTTCCTACCAGGACTGAGACAGCCAATGTGGTGACTAAGAAGATCAAAAAAAGAAATCTTCCCAAGGTTTGGGATACCCAAGGTAATTGGGTCTGATAATGGACTTGCCTTTGTTGCCCAGGTAAGTCAGGGACTGGCCGCCCAATAGGGGATCAACTGGAAATTACATTATGCTTACTGACCCCAGAGTCAGGACAGGTAATAAGGATAAATAGAATTCTAAAAGAGACCTGCGGAAATGACTGGACAGCCCTCCTTCCCTTTGCCCCGTTCCAGGTTTGGAATACCCCAGGGCAATTTAAACTCATCCCTTATGAGATCCTATGTGGAGAACCACCACTACTCACTGAGTCGGGTGAAATGTATAATCCTGATGTTATTCTTTCTAGACCCTTATTCTCCCCGTCTAAAGACCCTTGAAACGGAGAGACACCATATCTGAAAACAACTGAAAGAGGTATGCATCTCTGCCTGGATCCACGCCTCCCACATGAAGCGAGTTCCTGAACTACCCAAATTACAGTATCCGGGGCTTTTGACAACGCTACCAGTAAAGAGGCTTATGTTTGGAGGACTAATCATAGATGGACTCTTACTGAGGTTATGTAATGAGACTCTAAAGAGCCCTAAGACTCCTGACGCCTGGTACTTGGTTCCTGGTTTAGGTAGATGATGGGTTTGTAGTACAGGCTTGATGCCTTGTGTGTCAATGTTAATTTTTGATGATACCAAAGATTACTGTGTGCTTGCACAACTGGTATAAGTTTGACAGGCACCCAACTCGCTTTCGACGAGAACCTATTTCTCTGACACTAGCAGTAATCCTGGGCCTTGAAATAGTTGCCAGTGTTGGGACAGGTACTGCTGCCCTAATACAGGCCCCTCAGTACTTCAATGTATTAAGATTTGAGGGCTTTAAAACAATCAGTTTCCAAACTCGAAGAGTCATCGACTTCCCTCTCAGAGGTGGTCTTACAGAATAGAAGGGGATTAGATTTGTTATTCTTAAAGGAGGGAGGCCTTTGTGCGGCCTTAAAGGAAGAATGTTGTTTTTATGCTGATAAAACCGGCGTAGTGACTGAAACTCTAGATAAACTAAAAGAAAGGCTAGAAAAACGTAAGAAAGAATTTGAAGCCCAGCAGACATGGTACGAAGGGCTTGGGAACCGATCTCCATGGTTCACCATCCTAATTTCTTCCTTAATGGGACCCATAATTCTTTTAATGTTAATTCTTACGTTCGGCCCTTGCATTTTAAATCGGTTGATTCAATTTGTTAAGGATAGACTTTCGGTTGTTCAAGCCCTGGTCTTAACTAGCCAATACCAAAGAGTAAATCAAAGAGAAACAGAGATCCTATAAACACCTGCATAACAGGTTTTACAAAAAAAAAAAAATGGGGGAATGAAAAGGAAAAATACCACCCTGGACAACCCCCTCCTTGGTATTCAGGTGGGTCTCCAGCTAGGAAGGCAGGAAGAGATAAGGAAAATAGGTAGCCCCAGACAACCCCCTCCTTGGCATTTAGGTGAAAGGTCAAGAATTTGCCACTCAGCGCGCTCTTAACCTTATTTGAATTGACCAATGGAATGAATCCCCGTAACCACGCTTTTCGCTTCTGTACCCGCGCTTTTGCTCTCCTATAAGAACCCCTCACCCCAACCTGGAGGCGCGCAAGTCTTCCAAGAGACCTTGTCGCCCCAGGTACCTGTGTATTCGAATAAACCTCTTGCTGTTTGCATCCGTAAGTGTGGTTTTGTCTGATTCGTGGGTTCGGGGTCTCTCTCGAAAGGAAGACATCCCTCGGGGGTCTTTCAATCCAAGACCTCACCCCAGAAGACACCCTCTGCTAACCCAAAGGCCACTCCTGCTAGGGAAGCAGGTAGGCCGAATATAGATCCTCACCTCTCCTTCTGTTCCTCCAAATTAAATCCTACCATTCTCATCTCCAGCTCAGTAGCAGAACACCTGCTACACTTTCCATTTTCTCTTTGACCCCATCCCCAGTGGATCACAAAGATCTTCTCCAACCTCCCTTCCCCAGACACATCCAATAATGCAGCCCCCAATATTAGCAGGCATTCACTAAGAGCATACCAACTAGCATGCTAGGTAACAGATAAAGCAACTGGAGACTTTCAACACTCTCTTCTCCTCAAATCCAATCCCCCAGTATCACCCCTAGCTTTGCAATAGAACACCAGCTGTAGTTTCTTACACACACACACACACACACACACACACACACTCATACACATATATCTCCTATGGATTCCACAGACTTCTCCTGCTAACTTCATTTTATCTTAGCCCCCAACTCCAGTGATGTTCTACTAAGCCACAGACCACTCCTGTGAGGGACACAGTAGATTGACCATTGTTCTTTCCTTCTCCTTCTGTTTCCCTAGATTCAACCCCCAAGTCTTATCCCAATTCTGTAGCAGATCTTCTGAAGTGACCTCACTTCATTTCTTACCCCATTTTCATGAAACTAAATAAACAAATTCTGGTGGAACACTCTGCTGTCCTTCATTCTATGAACCATTTCAGACCCTTAGCCTATCACTGTTCCTGTTGCAGGAGGCAGCTTGGTTGTTTTCCTGCTTCAAGGCAGCTCAGAGCCAAAATAACCACACATAAACTATATTAATTAAATCACTGCTTGACCTATTCATGCTAGCTTCTTTTTGGCTAGCTCTTACATATTAATTTAACCCATTTCTATTATTTTATATTTTACCATGAGGCTTGTGGCATACTGGCAAGGTTCCACCATGTCTGTCTCTAGTGGCAGTTCAATGGCTTCTCTGTCTCAGCCTTCTTTCTCCCAGCATTCATTTTAGTTCTCCCCACATAGTTCTACTCAACCCTATCAGGCCAAGTCAGTTTTTTCTTTATAAATTTACCAATCATATTCACAGCATACAGAGGGGAATCCCACATCATGTTCCTATGTATAAATGTCTAATATCCAGAAACACATTTTACCTGAAATCCCCAGTGGCCACAATTATCAGGTTCACAGAAAATTTCCTACTAGCTAAAATGCACCCATAATATGCTCCTAAAGCCCTGAGAGAAACAAAACCCAAGGAACAAAGGCTCCACCCAAAGATATCAAAAATTGATATCAGCACCTAGACCCATAATCATCCCAATCTCTGATGTTGATATGCTTAATAAAAACACAATCAATAGTAGTCAGGACAACATATCTTCACTAGTAATCCTCCACAGCAGGACCTGAGTATTCCAATATAGCTGAACCATAATTAAAGACATAAAACAGTTTGAAGATAATAAAGGTCCTTAAAGAAGAAATTATGATAGCTAATGAAACTCCACCTTAAGCTAAGCATCAATCTTGTTATCTGCTAGCTATTTTTTCCTGGCTCCAGTCTCTTGAGGATAAGTTCCCAGTAACCCTTATTCAGTAATCCCTACCCAACAATATATAGGCATGACAACCTACTTGTTATTCTATGACTGGGACTTTTTGTTTTGTTTTGGTTTGTTTTTTGCTTCTGTAACTTGCTTATCCAGACACCCAAAAACTGTTTTGAGGTGCCTTAACAACTTAACTGGGTTTTTTTTTTGCTTGTTTATACAGATATTGAAAATACTCTTGTAAATTGAAAAAGACACCAGAAAGTGGAAAGATCTTCCATGCTCTTGGGTAGGTAAAATTAACATAGTAAAAATGGCAATCTTACCAAAAGCAATCTACAGATTCAATGCAATGCCCCGCAAATTCCCAGCAAAATACATTAAGGAATATAGGTATTAGCTCTTCTTGGAAGTTCTGGTAGAATTCTGCATTGAAACAATCTGGTCCTGGGCTTTTTTTGGTAGGGAGGTTTTTGATAACAGCTTCAAATTCTTCGTGACTAACAGGTCTATTTAGATTGTTCACCTGGTCTTGATTTAACTTTGGTAAATGGTACTTATCTAAAAACAAGTCCATTTCTTGTACATTTTCCAACTTTGTGGCATATAGGCTTTTGTAGTAAGATCTAATGATTCTCTGAATTTCCTCTGTGTCTGTGATTATGTCCCCCTTTTCATTTCTCATCTTATTAATTTGCCTGTTCTCTCTCTGCCGTTTGATTAGTTTGGATAGGGGTTTGTCAATCTTGTAGATTTTCTCCAAGCACCAGCTTTTTGTTTGATTGATTCTTTGGATTTTTTTCTGTGTTTCTATTTTGTTGATTTCAGCCCTCATTTTGATTATTTCCAGTCTTCTACTCCTCCTGGGTGAGTCTGCTTCTTTTTTTTCCAGAACTTTCAGGTGTGCTGTTAAGTTTCCAATGTGTGCTTTCTTCATTTTCTTTAATTGGGCACTTAGTGTTATGAACTTTCCTCTTAGCACTGCTTTCATTGTGTACCATAGGTTTGAGTATGTTGTGTCTTTATTTTCATTAAATTCAAGGAAGACTTTAATTTCTTTCTTTATTTCTTCCTTGACCCAGGGGTTATTCAGTAGTTGACTGTTCAGCTTCCATGAGTTTGTAGGCTTTCTGGGGTTAGAACTATTGTTGAATTCTAACTTTATTCCATGGTGATCCAACAAGACACAGGTGGTTACTAATATTTTTTTGTATCTGTGGAAGTTTGCTTTGATACCGAGTATGTAGTCAATTTTCGAGAAGGTTCCATGAGCTGCAGAGAAGAAGGTATATTCTTTCCAATTTGGGTAGAATGTTCTATAGATATCTGTTAAGTCCATTTGATTCATTACCTCCATTAATTCTCTTATTCCTCTGTTAGGTTTCTGTCTGATTGACCTGTCCATTGGTGAGAGAGGAGTGTTGAAGTCTCCTACTATTAGTGTGTGTGGTTTGATGACTGCCTTGAGTTCTAGAAGTTTTTCTTTTACATAAGTGGGTGCTTTTATATTAGGGGTATAGATATTCAGGATTGAGACTTCCTCCTGATGAATTGTTCCTTTTATGAGTATAAAATGTCTGTCTCCATCTCTTCTGATTGGTTTTAGTTTGAAGTCAATTTTGTTAGAAATTAGAATGGCCACACCCGCTTGTTTCTTAGGTCCATTTGCTTGAAAAACCTTTTCCCAACCCTTTACTCTGAGTGGATGTCTGTCTTTGTGGTTGAGGTGTGTTTCTTGTAAACAGCAGAATGTTGGATCCTGTTTGGGCAGGAAATCCTGACTACTCTTAGGACTGGAGAGGGAGGAGGAGACGGAGTGGGGGGAGTGGGAGGGTATTGGAAGGAGGGAAGGAAGTGGAAATTTTTATAAATTAATAAAAAAAAGTCAGGTGTAAAATGATCATCTGTAATCCTAGCACTTCTATGGTACAATGGGAGGTTGATGTGGGATACCATATGTATGTTGCTTTTATTGGTTTATGAATAAAGTTGTTTGGGCAAAAAAAAATTCCCAGCAAAATTCTCACAGACCTTGAAAGAATAGTACTTAATTTCATATGCAAGAGTAAAAATCCCAGGATAGCCCCCAAAAAATCCTGTACAATACAGAACTTCTGGAGGCATCACAATCCTTGACTTCAAACTCTACTACAGAGATACAGTACTGAAAACAGCCTGGTATTGGCATAAAAAACAGACAAGAAGACCAAAGAAACCAAACTGAAGACCCAGATATTAATCCACATACATTCAAACACCTGATTTTTGACAAACAAGCAAAAAATACCAAATGGAAAAAAGAAAGCATATTTAAACAAAGTGCTGGCATATCAACTAGTAGAAGAATGAAAATAGACACATATCTATCACCATGCACAAAACTAAAGTCCAAATGGATCAAAGACTTCAACATAAAGCCAGCCACACTTTATGAATCTAGAATGGCTGAAAGATACCTAAGGAAATGATCAACATCCTTAGCCATCAAAGAAATGCAAATCAAAACAAATCTGAGATTCAATCTTACACTTGTCAGAATGACTGAGATCAAAAAACCTCATGACAGCTTATGCTAGAGAGGATATAGGGTAAGCAAAATGCTCCTTCATTGCTGGTGGGAGTGAAAACTTGTAGAGCCACTTTGGAAATCAGTATGGCAATTTCTCAGGAAATTAGGGAACAATCTACCTCAATACCCAGCAATACCTATTTTGGGTATATACCCAAAGGATGCTCAATCATATCACAAGGACACATGCTCAACTATGTTCATAGCAGCATTATCATAATACTCGGAACCTGAAAACAACCTAGATGCCCCTCAGCCAAAGAATGGATAAAGAAAATTTGATACATTTACACAATAGAGTACTACACAGCAGTTAAAATAAATAAATAAATAATGACATTTTGAAATTTGCAGGCAAATAGATGGATCTAGAAAAACCATATTGAGAGAGGTAACCCAGACCCAGAATAACAAATATAATATGTACTCATATCAAAAAAGTGTCTTTTAGACATAAAGCAAAAAAAAAAAAAACAGCCTACAGTCCACAATCTCAGAGAACCTAGACAACAAAGAGAACCCTAAAAGAGACATACGTAGATCTACATAGGAAGAAGAAAAAGACTAAATGGCCTGAGTAACCTAGGAATGTGGGGGTCCTGGAAGAGGGTAGTGGAGAAAGAAGAGAATGGGCATGGAGCAGAGAAAATTATATAGCTCAACAAAAACAATAAAAGTGGCCACATAACATATAAAGTCAGACCTATTAAAATTATACCCAAATTCTCAATGGAGACTATAAAAGCCAGAAGGGTCTAGACAGATGTGCTGCAGACTCATAGAGATGAAAGATGCCAGCCCAGACTACTATATCTAGCAAATCTTTCAATTACTATAGATGGAGAAAATAATATATACTATGATAAAGCCAAATTTAAGAAAACTTTATCTACAAATCCAGCAGTATGTAAAGTTCTAGAAGTAAACTACAACCTAAGGAGGTTAAATACAACCATGAAAACACATGAACTATGTAATATCACACCATTAAAATGGAAAGGGAAACACACATATACACTGATGCCTCCACCAATAACATCAAAATAACAATAACCAACAATTATTAGTCATTAATATCTACCAATATCAATGGTCTTAACTCTCCAATAAAAATGCATAGACTGACAGGATGTAAAAACAGGAACCGTCTTTCTGTCGAATCCAGGAAACAAACGTCTGCATCAAGGACAAACCTCAGGATAAAGGATTGGAAAAAAAATATTCTAAGCAAAAGGACATAAGCATCAAGTAGGCAAAATAATTTTAATATCTAACCAAATAGATATCAAACCAAAACTAAGCATAAGAAATAAGAACTCGTGTAGGATTCCCCTCTATATGCAGTCAATACGTTTTATTACCATTGATTAATAAGGAATCTGCTTTGGGCCTATGACAGTGCAGAATTCCAAGGCTGGAATTCCAAGCAGAGATAAAAGAGAAAAGAAGGCAGAGACAAAGAGATGCTGTGTAGTCACTGAAAGGAGAACGATGCCTGTTGGACCCTTACTAGTAAGCCCCAGCCTTGTGTTGATACATAGATTAATAGAAATTGTTAGCTAGAAATGTGCATGCAGTTAGCTAGAAGTCATGCAGTGTTGTAATTAATATAGTTTCTGTGTGATTATTTCAGGTCTCAGAGGCCTGGAAACAAACAAGTTCCCTCTGTCTACGTACTGGTGCCCAATGTGGGGCAACTATATCCACATGAAGCTTGCGAGAGCTTAAAAACTAAATCTAGATACAAAAGAAGAGAGTTCAGTGTTGCTACATCCACGGCTGTCTCGCCAGTGTAGCAGAAATGCTGACTAGGCAGGCAAATATTGCCGGAGGATTGGGATCCGCGCTCCACAGAGTTGAGTTCCGGGCTGTCCCTTGGCAATCAGTTTTGGTGTAATGCCACCTGAGTCGCCATTTGTACTGACTCGACCTGACTGTACTTGGTGCTATATGTCTGTCTTTTCCCTTGTCTGTGTGTTCTTTGTGATCCTTGCATATTGCTAACAGATCAGACTATTCCAGACAGTTGCAGGTATAAACAAGACTGCTGAGAACATTTTTGAATTCTGCTCCACTATTAATTAAAGCCTTAAAAAAGTAGCCAGTTCTGGGAATTGCCAAAATCATCATTAGGACAATTCCTTGATGATGTGGAATAAAAGGAGTTAATCTTAGCAGGAAAAACCTTAGAAACCTTCTACAGGAAAACAGCATTAGGCATTTATGTGCAACTTAACAGGAGGCCTATGCAACCTTCCTTATGGCCAGAAAACCTAGGCTAATTACAACATCTGACCCTGAGAATTGGGAAGGAAAGGGAGTTGAGATTAATGGTATAAAATGAGTTTCAGACAAGTTTGAAATCATGTCTTTAAAGTTTCCTAGCAAAAAGTTTTCCCAGAAAGATAGTAGCCTTCTTCTTTCTCACCCAGACACACAAGGTCACTTAGCTGAGCCCAGTCAGCCACCTGGTACAAGCTAATAAAGGTGGCCTAACTCAAAAACAATGGTCTCTCTAATAACAAGAAAAAAAAAGGTAACTTTACAGAATGTGAGGAAGCAAAAGTCCTTGTACTCATGCCAAAGTATCTTTAAAGATTCTCTTTGTGAAACTGTTTTATGCTGTTATTTTCTATTTTATGATCTGATGATGTATGCCTTTGCCAAGTTCTTTGTTTGTAATAATATAAAAACCTCGCACTGAATAAGTAAAGCACAACAGCATGTCTCAAATACATTGATAATGGTCTGTCACTTTCCTCGCCGTATCCTGATTTCTCCTGTGCCTTCGCCCTGATTCCCCCATGGTCTGAGTGGCTCCCCTGAGCCAGTCTGTAGCACAGTGTAACTTCTTAGTAGCTGCATTTTTTTTTTCAGATGAGCTCTGTTTGCTGGAGGCAAGCTGGGGCTCTGTGGCTCTCTTAAGAAAGGTCTTTCTGACTCAGCATTGGCAGCAATGGCTACACAGCTTCTTTAGTGGAATGCAACCTGGTTTGTGCTAGTTGTCCAAACAGCTCTGGCTTTTTCAGGGAGCTCAGCAATTAAATATGATCTGTTAGCAGTGTGTTACAAATTGCTTAATGGTGACATAGGCCCCCTGTGACCCTGGAGCTGGGGTGTTGTGCATGGTTTTCAGAGGCAGTGAGCATACCTCCACTGTCTTGAACTGGGATGAATAAGCAGGCAGGACTGGGGAGTTGATCCTAGCCATGGTTTCTTAGCATTAAATAAAAAGATACTCCTAGTCAGAAAATAATTATAGATATGCACACAATAAAGACAGAATCAGAAGAAAAAAACACATAAATGGGTCACAGTGTTGGAGAAGTGTACATAGGCTTGGGAAAGATAGGAAAAAGAGTATAGACAGTTATAATATAAAATAATACAGACATTCATGGACTAAAGGAGTAAAGATAATAAAATAAATTTTAAATATGTAAAAAGTGGTAATAGCGTAAGATAACAAGCCATGAAAAGATAGAATATACATAGAGAGTCTGGATTATGTATATTATTGTGTTGTCTTTGAAATTTTTGACTGTAAAAGAGATAAGTACAGAGAAACATCTCATTGTACAGGCTGCTAAGATAAACCAATGTTGCAAGGAAGGTCGCTTGTTTGTCTCAACTGCCTGGCTAGCATAGCCCTGAAATAACCACATAGAAACTGTATTAATTAGATCACTGCTTGACTCATTAGTTCTACTTTCTTATTGGCTAATTCTTACATCTCAATTTAACCAGTTTCTATTGATCTGTGCATCGCCATGTGGCAGTGGTTATCTGGGTAAAATTCCCAGCATCTGTCTCCAGCGGATCCATGGCGTCTCTCTGACTATACTTTCTTCCTCCTAGAATTCAGTTCTGTCTTTTCCACCTACCTAGGTTCTGCCTTATCAAGCCAAGGCAGTTTCTTTATTCATTAACCAACACAAGCAACACAGAGAGGGTACTCCCACATCAAACCAGTGTATATATTTTAAAGGTATCTTGACTTCAAAATTCAGGTCTATGCATCTGTTGCTTCTGAAAAGAGGTTTTGCTTTTGTTTCAACAGAGGATGAGAAACAGTGAATGCCTGCCAGACTAATGTATTTTGATGGACCAAGACCCCCTGGAAGGTTGCTGTGAACACCCCCAAAAATTATTTCACCCAACAAAAAGCAGAAAGCAGTTTGGAGAGAAATATGCCCAAATTCCCAAATATTGTTAATAAATGTTTATTTGCAATTAAAGGAGGATATATAGAGAAAATATGTTTTATTGATTATGTCTTGCACCTGGATGAACAATGAAGTCAATTCCATATTATCTGGTATAAATTCAGCAGTTTCAATATATAAGATAACTCTTTCTGCATCCTGTGAATCAGTAACTCTACTGAGAGACTCCTTAAAATCCCTTAGTACCATAAGAATAGCGTATAATTCTGGCTTTGTTTTACCTTATTTGATTCTTCTGATTTGTAACCTGCCTTCCCTGTTTTATTTGTATCAGTATAAAATGTACAGGCTCCAGATATTGGTGCATCACATACAATTTGGGGAAAAATCTAAGAAGTTCTCTTTATAAGGTTAAATCTATCACTTTTGGAATAATTGCTATTAATTTTTCTCCAAAAATTAGCACAAGCCCTTTGCCATAGTTCATTGTCTTCCCATAATCTACTTATTTCATCAGCACTAAAAGGCACTATAATCTCTGTTGGGTCTATCCTGCTAATTGATGAAGGTTCCATTTAACTTTTATAATTAATTCAGAGAAGTTTTAGACATAAATTTTTAATTTTTTACTTGTTTTATGTGCTAAAAGATTCACTCTAGGATTATATTTTCCCTCTGCATTAAAATTCCTGTAGGAGAAATTCTGGAAGGCAATATGGCAATAATACAATTTAGATTTGGATTCACCCTATCCACATGTACCTCCTGTAATTTCTCTTCAACAATCATCAATTCCTTTTCTGCCTCAGCTGTTAATACTCTGAAACTATTTGAGGTTTTATCACCATCTAAGGTTATGTTTAAATGGATTAATTGATTAGGTGTTATCCCAACAGCTGTTCATAGACTGGAAATGTCTCCCAATAATCTTTGAAAGTCATTAGGAGTCCACAACTGGTCTCTCCTAATTTCTGCCTTTATGTTCTAATTTTCTGTAAGCCTTTTCTGTAACCTAGGTAATTAACAAAACTTCTTCTTTGAATCTTTTCAGGAGCAATTTGTAATCCCCATTTAGGCAAGATTTTCTCTACTTCTTCAAACATTCTTTCTAAAGTATCTGCATTTGAATCAGATAACAAAATCTCATCCATGTAAAGGAAGATTATAAACTTAGGAAATTGCTTACATATTATTTCCAATAGCTGGATGACAAATTATTGGCACATGTGAGGCTATTGAGCATTCTCTGTGGGAGGACGGTCCATTGATATCTTCTAGTAGGCTGAGAATTATTATAAGTAGGCACTGTGAAGGCAAACTTTTCTCTATCCTTTTCCTTTAAAGGTATAGTGAAGAAACAATCCTTTAAATTAATAATTATGAGAGGTCATCCCTTTGGTAACAGAGAAGTCTGAGGCACTCCAGATTGTAGAAGGCCCATAGATTGAATAACCTTGATGATAGCCATTAGATCTGTCACCATTCTCCATTCTCCAGATTTCTTTTTAACAGAAAATACAAGAGAATTCCAAGGTTCTTCTATATATCGAGCATCTAGTTGCTCTTGTACCAGCTGTTCTAAAGCCTGCAACTTTTCCTCAGCTAGAAGTCACTGTGTAACCTATATTGGTTTCTCAGTTAACCATTTTAATGGTAGGGCTGTTGGTACATCTGAAGGTTTATCAATTACTTTGTGTTCTTGTACAGTCTGAATGGCTGGTGTCCATCATCTGTAATATCTTCTAATATTTTCCTCAGAAATATAAGTTTTGGGGCTGCAGGAATGTTAATCTGGGTATTCCATTGCTTCAATAGGTCACAACCCCACAAATTCACAGCAATATTGGCTATATATGGTCTTAGTCTAGTTAGATTGTCTGACATATTATCTTTTTAAATTAGCAAACTATGATCTATAATAGGATATTAAATCTTACCTGTGGTTTAATTAGCTGAAGTAGGTGCAATAACCATAACCTGCCAATAGGTGTTGCAGGTCACCTACTAAACTAACCCAGCGGGGCATAGCAGTGCATGTGAATTTACACATGTCCGGTCTGAAATCAATTTTAGAGTAAAAGGCTGAAAGATAAATCACAGAATGTATGCTCTGTGGATGTCTCTAGAGCAATGGAATATGCAAATGCAAACAAATTGTTAGAAAGAAGTACAACAGCAGGCTCAGAACAGGGAAGTTTGCATCTCACCCAAATGTCTGTGGTGTGCCCTGGCGGGAGGCAAAAGTAGGACGTGTGGGGACTTGAAGTCAGTCCGAGGTGTGTAAAGAGAAAATATAAAGAACTGCAGCTGATCCGTAGCAAGAAAGGCCGCTGTGTGAGATTCTATATTGAACTGCTGGCTCCATGCACACGCCACAGACTGCTGAGGGAGGGCTCGCACCAAGCTGGGCACACTCTGAACTGGTGGTGGGCAGCAGAGCCAGGGGATTCAAAAATGAAACATGGGGCACCAATTGTGCTCCCACAGTGTAGATGATAGAGTATTTTCCTTAATTTGTCAAATGTAAATGGATTAAATATTATAGCTATAATTCTTGTTTGATAACTTTTTAGTTGTGTGTAATCTTGCTATGTTAAAGTTAAAACCTTCCTTTTCATTTAGACAGAAAAGGGAGATGATGTGGGATTCCCTTCTGTATGCTCTGAATATGTTTTATTACCATTGGTTAATAAAGAATATGCTTTGAGCCTATGGCAGTGCAGAATAGAGCAAGACAGCAATTCCAAGCAGAGATAGAGGAGAAAAGAAGGTCAAGTCAGGGAGATGCAATGTAGCTGCCAAAGGAGATAGATATTGCAACATTACTTGATAAGGCACAGCCTTGTGGTGATTCACAGAATAATAGAAATGGTTTAATTTAATGTGTTAGAGTTCATGAATAAGAAGCCTAACCTAATAGGCCATGCAATGTTTTTATTAATATAGTTTCTGTGTGATTATTTTTGGTCAGGGTGGCTGGGAAGTGAATGAGCAGCCTCTGTCTACAAAGAACAGGTGCTACATAGTCAACAAATAAAAAACTGACCTTGAGGATATTTCAAGTCTTAATATCAATGCCCTAAACAGAATGGCACACAAGCTGGAAAAAATGCTATTATAGCTGAAATCACAAATTTACCCTCAATCACTGATAGTGAGAGACTTCAAGTCCCCATTTTAACCATCCAAACAAACCTAAGCCGATAATTACTGGAGCTAACAGACATAATAAATCAAATATACCTAGAAGATCTTTACAGAACATTTCACTGAAACACACATTCTCTCTCTCTCTCTCTCTCTCTCTCTCTCTCTCTCTCTCTCTGCATAAATACATACACATATATATGTATAAGCATGTATATATACATGTGTGTATGTATGTATGTATTATGTATCTTTTTTTCAACACCTCATGAAACAGTCTCAAAAATTAATAGCATACTTGGACACAAAGCAAGTTTCAACATATAAAAGAAAATTAAAATAATATTTTTAACAGGTTAACACAGATTCAGATGGATACTAAAAACAACAGAAACATACAAACTTATGGAAATTAAATGACTCTATACCAAATGAAAAGTTGGCCAAGAGTGCAATAAATTAAAGATGTTCAAGATTTTAATTAAAATGAATACATAGTCTACTCAGACTTATGGAACACAAATGCAACTGTTTAAAAAATGTAAGTTCATAGCACCATATACCTACATAAAAACAAATGGAGAGATTTTTTATTAGGAAACTGACAGCACATGTGAAAGTTCTAGAACAAAAAGAGTAAACCTTACCCAAAATGAGTAGAAAGTGAGAAATAATCAATGGAGGTAATGAATCAAATGGACTTAACAGACATCTAAAGAACATTCCACCCAAATAGGAAAAAATATACCTTCTTCTCAGTATCTCATGAAACCTTCTCTAAAATTGATCACATACTTAGTAACAAAGCAAACCTCCACAGATACAAAAAAAAAATGGAGTAACCCCTTTTGTCTTATCAGATCACTATAAAGTTAGACTTTAACAACAATACTATTGTTCATAGCACTGAGTACCAACATACAGAAAATGGAGAAAGCTTACATTAATGACTTAACAATGTGCAAAACTATAGAACAAAAAGAAGCAGACTTATCAGGAGGTGTAGAAGACAGGAAATAATCAAATTGAGGGCTGAAATAAACAAAATAGAAACAAGGAAAACAATACAAAGAATCAATGAAGCAAACAGCTGGTTTGTTGAGAAAATCAACAAGATAGACAAACCCTTATTCAAACTAAAAAAAAAAAAGGCAGAGAGACATCCAAATTAACAAAATCAGAAATGAAAAGGGGACATAACAACAGACACTGAGGAAATTCAGAGAATCATTATGTCATACTACAAAAACCTGTACTCCACAAAATTGAAAAATGTAAAAGGAATGGACAAGTTTTTAGATAGATACCATACACTTAAATTAAATCAAGACTAGGTGAGCAATTTAAATAAACCTATAAACTGCAAAGAAATAGTAGCTGTCATCAAAAACCTCCAAACCAAAAGAAGGCCAAGGCGGGATGGTTTTAGTGTAGAATTCTACAAGAACTTCCAAGAACAGCTAATACCTATACTCCTCAAAGTGTTCCACATAATATAAACAGAAGGGATATTAGCAAACTCTTTTTATGAGGCTACCCTGATACCAGAACAAAGACTAAACCAAGAAAGAGAATTACAGACCAATGTCACTCATGAACATGGATACAAAAATACTCAATAAAATACTGAAAAACCGAATCCAAGAACACATTTAAAAACCCACAATGATCAAGTCAGCTTCATCCCAGAGAAGCAGGTCTGGTTCAACATATGAAAATCTATCAATGTAATCCATCATATAAATAAACTGAAAGAAAGAAAAGCATATGATCTTTTCATTAGATGTTGAAGCAGCATTTGACAAAATCCAACACCGCTTCGTAATAAAGGTCTTGGAGATCAGGGATAAAAGGAACATATCTAATTATAATAAAAACAATATACAGCAATTCAACAGCCAACATCAAATTAAATGGAGAGAAACTCAAAGTAATTCTACTAAAATCAGGAACAAGACAAGGCTGTCCACCCTTTCCATATCTCTTCAACATAGTTCTTGAAGTTTTAGCAATAGTAACATGATAATGAAAGGAAGTTAAGGGGGGTTAAATTGGAAGGGAAGAAGTCAAACTTCCATTATTTGCAGATGATATGATAGAGTATAAGTGACCCCAAAAACTCTACCAGAAAACTTCTACAGCTGATAAATACCTTCACTGATGTAGCAGGATAAAAGATCAACTCAAAAAAATTAGTAGCCCTTCTATACACAAATGATAAGGAAGCTGAGAGGGAAATCAGAGAAGCATCACTTTCACAATAGCTACACATAACATAAAATATCTAAAATAACTGAAAAAGTGAAAGACATATTTGACAAGAATTTTAAGTCTTTGAAGAAAGACATTAAAGAAGATACCAGAAAATGGAAAGATCTCCCATGCTCTTGGATAGATAGGATCTACATAGTAAAAATGGCAATCCTACCAAAAGCAATCTATAGATTCAATGCAAACCCCATCAAAACGTCAACACAATTCTTCACAGACTTTGAAAGAACAATTATCAACTTCATATGGAAAAACAAAAAACCCAGCATATACAAAACAACCCTGTACAAAAGGAATTTTTGGAGGCATCACCATCCCAGACACCAAGCTCTATTACAGTAATAATAACAACTTGGTATTGACATAAAAACATAGAGGTCGACCAATGGAATCAAAATCAAAGACCCAGAAATTAATCCACACACCTATGAACACTTGAATTTTGACAAAGAAGCTAAAATTATACAATGGAAAAAAGAAATTATCTTAAACAAATGGTGCTGACATAACTAGATGTCAACATGTAGAAGAATGAAAATAGATTCATTTCTTTCACCATGCATCAAACTCAAGTCCAAATGGATTAAGGACCTCAATATAAATCCCACCACACTGAACCTGATAGAAAAGAAAGTGGGAAGTAGACTGCAACACATTAGCACAGGAGACCACTCCCTAAATATAACCCCAGTAGCACAGACAGAGAGCAACAATAAATAAATGGGACCTTCTGAAACTGAGCAGCTTCTGTAAAGCATAGGACACAGACAAGAAAACAAAAAGGCAGCCTACTGAATGGGAAAATATCTTCACCAACAGCACATCAGACAAAGGACTGATCTCCAAAATAAAGACCTAAAGAAATTAGATATTAAAATTCTAAATAACCCAATTGTAAAATGGGGTAATAAACAAAACAGAGAATTTTCAAAAGAAGAATCTCGAATGGCCAAAAGATACTTAAGGAAATGTTCAACATCCTTAGTTATCAGGGTAATGCAAATAAAAACAACTCTGAGATACTATCTTACACCTGACAGAATGGCTAAGATGAAAAACACTAAAGATAGCTTATGCTGGACAGGATGTGGAGTAAGGGGAACACTCATCCACTGCCGGTGGGAATGCAAACCTGTACAACCACTTTGGAAATCAGTATGCTAGTTTCTCAGGAAATTGAGAATCAATCTACCTCAGGATCCAGCAATACCACTCTTGAACATATACCCAAAAGATGCTCAATCACACCTCAAAAGCATTTGTTCAACTATGTTTACATCAACATTATTTGTAATAGCCAGAACCTGGAAACATCCTAGATGCCCCTCAACCAGAGGATTGATAAAGAAAATGTGGCACATTTACACATTAGAGTACTACTCAGCAGTAAAAACAATGGTATCTTGAGTTTTGCATGGAAATGGTGAATAGAATTAGAAAACACTATCCCAACTGAGGTAACCTAGACCTAAAAAGAAAATATGGTTTGTACTCACTCATAAGTGGATACTAGCTATAAACAAAGGACATTGAGCCTATAGTTCATGGACCTGAGAAGTTAAGTAATAAAGTGAACCCAAGAAGAGGCATATATAGACTCACCTGGAAATTGGAAACATACAGGATTGACTGGCAGGGTTGGGAGCATGGGGTTGGGGGGGGAGACGGGAAGATAGCAGAAGAGGAGGGGAGAAGGAGAGGGTAGGAGAACTTGAAAGAATGAGATGGTCAAGACGGAGGAAGGACAGATGAGAGCAAAGAGAGAGGTATCTTGATTGAGGGAGCCATTACAGGGTTTGCAGAAAATGGGCTTTAGAGAAATTCCCAGTAAATTCCAATGGATGACCCCACCTAGGACCCTGGGCTATAGAGTAGAGGGGACCCAATCTTGACTTGCCCTGTTGTCAGCCTGCTGATTATCTTAAATATCTCCATAGAGTCTTCTAGCAGCAACTGATGGAGGCAGAAGCAGAGACCCACATTGGAGCACTGGACTGAGCTCCCAAAATCCAATTAAAGAGTGGAAGGAATGAGAATATGAGCAAGGAGGTCAAGACCATTGGGTTCACCCACTGAAATAGTCAACCTGAGCTAATGGTAGCTCACCAACTCCAGCTGGAGTGGGAAGAAACAAGCATAGGACCTACTAGTTCCTCTGAATGTGGTTGACAGTTGCATGGCTAGGGTAGACTAAGGGGGCACTGGCAGTGGCACCAGGATTTATCCCTACTGCATGTACTGGCCTTTTGGGATCATATTCTCTTTGCATGTATACCTTGCTCATGCTAGATATAGTAGGGAGGGCCTTGGACCTTCCACAAGGCAATGTGTCTTACCCTCTCTGAGGATTAGATGGTGGTAGGATGGAAGCATATGTGGATGGATTGGGGGGAGGGGAGGGAGTGTGAATCTGGATTGGTAATTTTTCAAAACATTAAATAAATTAAAAAATATCTAATAAATTAAAAAAAGAATTATATGTCAATATTCACCTATTTGTCATACTTATAGTATGCTAGTCAGGTTCTCCAGATGTGTAACATGAGGGCCGGCATGTTGGGGTTTCTGTCCCGCCCAGTACCCCAACAAGCCAGCAAGTCCCAAGGAAAATTACACGGAGTCTACATTAGGTTATAAACTGATTGGCCCATTAGGTCAGGCTTCTTATTAGCTCTTATAACTTATGTTACCCCATTATCCTTATCTACATTAGCCACATGGGCTTAGTACCTTTCTCAGTGTGACAGCTTACATGTTGCCTCTTCGGTGGTCTGCGTAGGAATGGCAGAGGGATCTTCTGCTTCCAGAATACTCCCAGTCTCTTTGCTCCACCCCTACTTCCTGTTTGGCTTTTCTGCCTATACTGCCTGCCTGGCCAATCAGTGTTTTATTAAATACGATTGACAGGATACAGACAATTCTGCCACACCATTTAAATATGGGCCTATAATCTTATGGAGTCCTGTGTGTGATTTTTCCTTGTGGCTTGCTGGTTGTGGGGTACTGGGTGGGACAGATACCCCAACAAGCTGGCCGTCATGTTACACAGATGAACAGAGATTGCACTCTGCATAGATAGGTAATCTTCAAACACTTCAAAGAACTGTAAAATATGGCATTTAAATAAATCAAGATTCAGTTGATATGAGACAGGATTGTTCCTGGCAGCACCAGTCTTTTCCCAAGGGAATTTTGGGGACCAAAGACACTCCACTTGGAGCTTGTTTTTTTCTTGGCAAAACTGGCCTTTGGGTAAAGAATTGCCATTGTCTCAACTACTGACAATATGCACACTGTCAAAACAGGACAAGCAGGATACAAGCAAAAAGGACTAATGAACCTTGCAAAGATAGGGCAGTGTAGGATAGTCTTTTGAATTTTCTTGTCTCAGAAAATGATCTGTCAGATACTTTAGGAGTTAGCCAAATGTTGGTTACTACAGCATTACAAATGAGACTTTGGATGACTGCCCAGGTAGTCAGTTGCCTCTCATTTTTTGCACCTATAGGGAGTCACTTGCTTGCACTTCCTGCTTACTCATGTAATATTATTTTTCCTACTCAGGTCTTTGATGGGGTTGTAGACTAGATAGTCATAACTACTTTCCTCTCATAACTTAGTGTGGGACCCTGTCCTCCCTGATCCTTAAAGCCAAAATACTGGATGCAAATAATGTTTACGCTAACCAGCTAAGCTTCCTGCTAGTTCCGTCCTTGGTTCTGCTACAGCCTGGTACATTAGCCTGAGGGATCTATTTTACTTTAAAATGGTAATTTCTCAACCTGCCTCAAAGAAGCTCAGGTGCCAAGGCCCATCTACCTGTCTGACATTGCCTTAAACCCTCGACCACCTGCCTGGGGAAAAACTACCACAGAGGCCACTTTCCCCAGCCCCCTCTGGGTGGGAGGAGTTTTCCTTTACTGGGGCCTTTATTCTCCTCCTGCTCCTGGATGGGAGGAGGCCTTGCCTTTTTGATCCTGGTTGCCTACTGGTATAAATACCTGACTTGAGTTTAATAAAGTGGCCATTTACTCTGGTAAATGAGCAAAGGTTTCTTTTTTGTGTGTGTCTCTTTTAATCCTCAGGACAGTTGTCCATTCTCGTGGGCCCGAGTTCGGGAAGGCGCACGCCTGAATTCGGTGTGGATGTCCACTGAAAAGTGCAGACTCTTACAACTTAGTTAAAATATTTTTAGCCTAAGAGTCACATTCCTCAAAATAGGACAACTTTTGAAAAAGTATCTGTTATTTACAAACTACCTTAGATTGACTATTTAGCATGTGTTTCTTGCTAAATGTTGTTCATGTTGGTTGTAGTTCTATTTTTGTGTATGCTTTTGCCTTTTCTTTTTCCTGGACAAAACTTGCTATTTATTCTTATTGTATACAGTTTTGTATTAGGCTTAGAACCCTTATTTAGACAAAAGAGGGAGGTGTTGTAGGAATTCAATCAGCCAATAACATTTTGGGTACTGACCCATTAGGGCATGGTCTAAGGTATGTGTGGACTGATAGTGAAGACAAGAGTGCTTGCTATTTTGGGTGGTGGTCAGAATTCTCTTCACAGGTGGTCAGAGTTCTTCACAGCTTTCAGCACCAACAGAGTACTGCAGTTCTCTACCCGTATTGTGAGTTTTTCCCCCCAAATAAATACTTATCATCCATTATTCTGGGATATCATGGACCTCGTTAATTATGAACATACCCGTTCCCACTTTTAGGAGTCCCACAAAAGCACCAAGGTAACAGTTATAACACATATACTGAGGAGCTGGTGTAGATGCATGCAGACCCTCAACTGGCCAGTGCAGTCTCTCTGAGCCCACATGAGCCCCGCTTAGTTGATTCAGTGGACTCCCAGTGTCTTCCCTCCCCTCTTGACTCCTACCATTTTTCCTCCCTCTCTTTCGTGGTGTTTCCCAGGGGAGGGGCCTAATGGAGACCTTTTTAAGCTCTCTATATAATGTCTGAATGTGGATCTCTGTACCCACTCCTCTCTGCTGTTGGAGGAAGCCTCTCTGATGACAACTGGACAAGACACTGATCCATGGATATAGCAGAATATCATTAGTAATAATGTCAATTATAATTGGTTCTACCCTAGATTCCCAAGCTTTCCAGTCTCCAGCTCCTGGTCATCTGGGCAGTGTGGGACATGGGCTCCCTCTTGTTAAACCAAACCCCATCAAGTTAAACCAAACATTGGTTGCCCACTCGCTCAAGTTCTGAGTCACCACTGCCCTAGCACATCTTGCAGGCAGAATAGATTATAGGTAAAAAAAGGTATATTGGATAAAGATAAAAGCCAAGAAGCAAAAAGTAGATGGGATAATTTTTTTAAAAATCTGGCTAGAAATAAATCAAGCTAAGGCTGGGCATTCATAAGAAAGAATAAGACTTCAAGTGAATTTATTTGGGAGCTGTGTGGCAGGCTCTCAAAAAAGTAAAAAAAGTAAAAAAAAAAATATCTCCCCCCCCCCAAAAAAAACATAAAACAAACAAAAAAAGGCCACAACTATCATTCCTGTCCTGACTTTCTTTGGTGATGAACAGCAAAGCTGAAGTGTAAGCCCAAATATAAACCCTTTTCTCTCCAACTTGCTTTATGGTCATAGTGTTTCCTTAAGGCAATTGAAACCCTAACCAAGACACCCAGCACACCTTGATGGGAGGTCAAGGCAGCAGGGGTGTCTCAGGGTTTTTAATTGCTGCAACAAAATATGCTCAAAAACAAATTGGAAAGGAAAGGGCTTATTTGGTTTACACTTTCAAATCGCTATTCATCACTGAAGGAAGTCATGACAGGAATTCAAACAGTGCAGAAACAGACAGGAGGTCATGGAGGAGCACTGCTTTCTGGCTTATTTCCTACGGATTTCTTAGCCTGCTGTCTTATGGAACCCAGAACCACCAGTCTAACAATGGAACCACCCACAGTGGGCTAGGCTCTTCCATCAGTAATTGTCCCGCGCTACCGTCTCGCCCGCAAGAACGACACAGGACACTTAGGATCCTTCTGTAGAAAAGCTTTCAATGCATCTTGAGAGAGAGAGAGAGCATAAGCTTACATGGCGGAGACCCCGAAATGAGGGAACCCATCCCTTATATAGGAAACAGTCCTCGCTTCGGACGTGTCACTCTTGGATTGGTCCGCTGCCCATTATCCCAGATGATGCCTCGGGAGTAGGCAGGGATGCAGCAGTGGAAAGTTACCAAGCACATGTGCGTTCACCTGGCGGTGAAACTGGATGCCAGCGCCATCTTGTAATGGAGAATGTGGTTGCGGTCCTCCACATCTCCCCCTTTTTTACTTCTTTGCAGAAATGCAACTCCCTCAGAAGGCAAAGATAGAGGTCGCACTTCCCAAAGTGGAAAACATTATAATGGGCTTGCACGGAATCTGTCCATTTCTCAAACGTTCTGTCGGAATCTGTGCCCTGGATAGGGAAGTGGCCTTTGAGCTCAGTTCTTCACGTCCTACCAGTTACAAAGGAGTGCTTTGCTTCTGTATACTTTTTGCCTTGTTTCTATGTACTTCTTTTCATTTTTATTACTGTTATTGAGGTATTGTTTCTTGCAAGGTGAGGCAAGAGTTTCTCAGGATCATGTACATGAATTAAGGTGGGTTTCAGAGTTGAGGTAATGCTTTTAGTCTGTATAAAAAGCCATGCAAAATAAAGTTTATGATGCAGTTGTTCACACTCTGCACCCCGTGTCCTGATTTGCATGAGACCCTTACCCAGGGACCCCAATGCACTAGATGATGACAGGGTTCACCTTCTTATTTAGCTTCTCTAGGATCACAAATAGTACATACCATATTTTTGGGTCTGGGTTATCTCACTCAGGATAGTGTATTCTATTTCCATCCATTTGCATGCAAAATTCAAGATGTCATTGTTTTTTTTACTGCTGAGTAGTACTCTAATGTGTATATATTCCACACTTTCTTTATCCATTCTTCCATTGAGGAGCATCTAGGGAAATCAGGAGCACGAGGGGTGCGCCCTACCACTGACACAGTGGGGCTGATCTTATGGGAGCTCACCAAGGCCAGCTGGACTGGGAGTGATGGAGCATGTGATCAAACTGGACTCCCTGAACGTGGCTGACAATGAGGTCTGACTGAGAAGCCAAGGATAATGGCACTAGGTTTTGGTTCTACTGCATGTACTGGCTTTGTGGGAGCCTAGTCTGTTTGGATGCTCACCTTCCTAGACTTGGATGGAGGGGGGAGGACCTTGGACTTCCCACAGGCCAGGGAACCCTGACTGCTGTTTGGATTGGAGAGGGAGTGGGCGAGGGGAGGGGAAGGGACATGGGAGGAGGGGAGGAGGTGGAAATTTTTAATAAAAAAATAAAGAAAAATAAAAAACAAAAAAGTAATTTTAATTCTTAATAACAAATTAAGAAAATTCCTTACGGCAGAAATTTATGTAGGCATTTTCTGAATTAAGGTTCCCTCCTTTCAAATAACTCTAGCTTGTATGTCAAGTTGATATAGACTGGCCAGAACAAGGAGCATGAGGAAGTTGGTTACATTTCATTATTATTCAAGAAACAGAAAGCAACGAATGCTTGTGCTTAGCTAGTGTTCTTTTCATACAGTCCAAGTCTTTAGCATAGTGAATGGTGCCACTGTTTGTTAGTGTAGGTCTTCCTCCTCAATTGTTTTAGTTAATGTAATCCACAGAAGTTGAAGAATTCCTAACAGGTGTGCCTAAAGGTTTATCTCCTAGGTGATTCCAGATCCTATCAATTAGACAATTAACACTAACCACTCCAAATTCTTCATATGTACTTCCTGGTTAATTTCCTCAGCACTGATCCAATTAGGCATATACTTGTCAGGATTATTAACAAGAGATTTTGTTGGCAGATATTACAGACAACAAACTTCTCAAGATGAATCTATAATAGATGTTACCAACCTGACAATGAAATCAAATAAAATCTTCCAAATTAAATTGTGGGGATCACACCATTTCCTGTATGTGACAATGGCAAAGAAGCAAATGAATACCAGATGTCAAAGTCCATAAAACATAAAATGAATAAAGCAAACTGAAGAGTATAAAAGAAATTCTGTGGATTTTTAGAAACAAATGAAGCTCACGGAAAGAGACAGTCAACAAGGATGTGCAGAACCATGTCTAGGAATGTTATCGGCAAAGAAGGGGAACCAAACTGTAATCATGGTTTTACAAATAGGAAAATTTTGATTAGTTGTATCATCATAAAGAAATTGGGAGGAAAAGATTATGCTATAATTTCTCAGGTTATAGGATAAAATCTTCAGTACTCATGTCTAACACACAAATCCTAATATGCTCAAAGTATATATTTTATTTGTTAGTCATTATTTTTAATGAATAAAAACACCTGTAATTTTTATTGTCTTTGCATATGTAGAATTGAATAGGAGTTTTTGTCTTTCACATCTACAAGAGAGCTGAGAAGAATGGAAAGAAAAAGCTCATATTACAAACAACTGTTCCAGTGAAAAGTCAGTCTTACCTAAAACTACATTGGTCTTAACAACTGTCAAAAAAAAATGCCAACCACAGCTTTAAAAATAGCTTTATGGTATTAATTGAAGCCTCCCACCAAGGAAAACTTGCTAGTTTTCACAACTAACTTTTATAGATTTTTCTTCATTAATAAAGTTCCCAACCTTATCAACCTTTTCTGTGCTTGTAGAGCAGCATTTTTGCTTTTACTCTGGCTTTTTGGGGGTAGGGGCTGCCATCTAGCTCCCAAATAAATCACACACAGAGGCTTATTCTTAGTTATGAATGCCCAGTCTTAGCTTGGCTTGTGTCTTGCTAGCTCTTCTTTAATTATCCTTATCCCATCTATCTTTGGCCCCAAGGCTTTTCTCTTCCTCTATTCCTGTGTACTTTTTCTTTCCTTCTTACTCAGTGTCTGGCTATGTAGCTGTGTGGCTGGCGCCTGAAGTCCACCTCCTTCCTTTCAAATTTCCCAATCCTCAGATCCCTTTCTCCCAGATTTCTCCTCATATTTATCCATTCTGCCTGCCAGCCCTATCGATTCCTATCTCCTACTTCACTATTGGTAGTTCAGCTCTTTACCAGACCATCAGGTCAGGTGTTTTAGATAGGCAATGAAACACAGCTTCACAGAGTTAAATAAATGCAACATAAACAAAAATAGTAACCTTAAAATAGTATTATTCAAAAGTGTCCATATTTATAGAAGATGTCACCTGCAATTTACAAGTTTCAATGTACTCATGTCTTAGCCTTTGTTGTACACATGCAATTAACTATCATCAGGAAACTTTTTTCTCTCAAAGTTTGAACCAATACCAGTTATGCTGAACAGGATTTTTTTCTTGCCTCACAGGGATTGACACTTGCTAGTTACGGTGTATTCAGATACTTTGGGTTTAGGGAAGATTTGTGGTTTGCTTCCAATTAATAAGACATAGCAGTGGTGATAGGATGTATATATGATTGTGTTCAAGTCATTATGTGATTACCTTAATATCTTACTATGGTAGTCATTTATCAGATCCCTCAGATACTGAATTGGGTATGAAGAAGCAACCAGTCATGTTGGGAAACATAAAGTGAAAAACTGTTAAGGCCAATATATAGCAAATGGTCAACAGCACAGAAAGCACATGAAGCTATCCTACTGTTTGAAAGGATGCAAATGTAGAAGACAACCACATAAGTGAGGAAGTAGATCTTTACCGAGGGTAGTCTCCAGAGAAAGACTCTGTCCCGACTAGCAATGGTCACAATCTTGACTAAGTTTGCCTGATATCCTGGCAGAGATGCTATGAAAGCATGTAAAACATGTTGCTGTTCAGCATCTAGCCTCATGAGAATTTGCTACACAAAAAGAGACATTTATTATTGGTGTGTGAAGGTTTAAATCTACTTGTTTTTTATTTGTCCTACTTACACTATGCTTTATATTCTTCTGATATATTTATCTTATCTTCTTTATTGGCTCTTTCAACTATATTTTTCTCTTAACCTTAAGGTCTTCTTTAGAAATTGTATTTATGAACTTTTAACTTACCAAAGTCTATATTTAAGTTATTAACACTTCTATAAACGAGCAACAATCTTACAACAGTGCACACTTCTTTAACTTCCCTTTACACATCTTCCCTACCATTTGTGATTTTACTTTTAGATAAATTTCTCATTACTTTTGCTCATATAGTAATCTTATAAGGGGAAAAACATGTTTATTCAAGCAGTTGACATTTTGGTGCTTTGCACGGCTGTTTTTTGTTGTTGTTGTTGTTGTTGATGTTGTTTTTGTTTTTGACTCTGGGCATTAGTTCTGACTAATGGAATTTTTTTTCTTTTACTTTTAAGCTTTGTTTTACACTGCAATTAAGTTTCTTGGAAACAGTTTGATACCTTTACTTCTTGAAGCTATGTTTCTCAAAACTAGATCAGCACTAAGACTTGAAGCAGTAATTCTAAACTACCACAGCTATTATTCCACACTGTGTGCTATTCTGTCTCCCCAACCCCAGTCAAGCACACATTTTTTACATTCTAGCAAATAAAACACAATCCTGCTAACTCTCAAGTAGGTTAAACTTTAGGCAAAGAAAGCCTCCTCATATATAAGCTAAAAAGCACAGCAGGCTCGTCCTAGATCCCCCACCTTATGGACATACTCAAAGTGATGGGACACAATCTAGAGAAGCCTTCTCACTTACTTATCTCTCAGTGATCACCAAACTCTGTTCCGTGATTCTGATTCTCCTTACCTGGAAATTAGGGTTTATGTTGTCTGTTGGTGATTTTAGGCAGGAGGGCAACATGGTCATTCTATTTTGTCTCCACAAATTGTCTTGAACATTTCTTATGCAAAAAAAGTCAACTCAGGTATATGAAGAGCACCAATAACAGAGGAAAGAGCTAAAGTCTTCTCAAGAACAGACTGAGACTCTAACATAGAAAAACAACATGCCCAATTTAACTTCAAACTCACTAGAGAATATGGACTGACAACATTTCTCCCGATTGCCTTCCTTCCTGTTTGATGGCTGTGACTTGTAAATGAATGTATACTTCTCTCAGTGCTGTAGATTTAAAAGCATATGTGTGTGGGAAGAGTGCAGGTAAATAAGTATACAGGTCTTCAGATGGAATGGAAAAACACCTCAATAGCTTTTTATCTCCATTTTGCTTTAGGTGAGATCCTGAAGCATAATTCAAAACCTAAAACCCCACTGCAACGACGTTTCCTTATGAGGATTTGAACATACCTGCTTTACAGGAAAGAAAAGTAAATTTGTAGATAAAGAGGAAGTGAAATAAAAATGGCCACACAATTCACATTTCTTCTATCAAAGGCAAGATTATGACACTTACCACCTTTGCTGTTACTTGTTTTGCTTGTTTGGTTTTGGTTTTTTGAGACTGAGTCTCTCTGTAGTCCTGCCTGTCACTACATAGACTAGGCTGGCCTTGAACTCAGAGATCTGCCTGCCTGCCTCCAGAGTGTTAGGATTAAAGACTTGCAATACCATGCTCAGCCCTATCCTTCTTCTTAAATGTAGGTGGGGCCTAAGTCAAGTTTGATAAACATAATGCAGAAATATCAAGTTGTATCTATATCTGGGCTCTGACTTGGAGACTGGCACATCCCACTTCTTAAAGATTTCCCGTGGAATAGTTTCTCAGGGAGAGTTTTAAGGAAGAAAAGAAATCCAACTATTCTGAAGGTATCATGTATAGAGAAAATGATACCAAAAGATCCCCAGTTGTTCCCCAGTCCAGACAATAGATATGTAAGTGACAAAACAATACAGAACATTTCAGAACTCTCATTTGCAGTACAAAGAACAGAAGTCCTCAACAAACAACTCATCTCCAGATGTTTGAGCCACTTTGGCCGAGGACCTAGACATCATAAGGAAAAGGCAAATCACTAAAAGTCGCAACCATAGGCACAAGATAAGTTATTATTTTAAGCCACTGAGGTTTAGCAAAATTGACTATGCATCAAGAAGTAACTGGAGCCAAATCAAAAAGAAGAGTTCATTTGGAATGCACATACTACAAATACAGTAGAATTTAAGGCAGGAGTATTCATATGTTTTGAACTATCAACATAACAGCACTATATTAACAAATGTTTTAACTCACTAATTATAAAAATGAAAGTTTTAGATTCATTTAAAACTTGAGACAAAGCTAATAGCTTGAAAACACAATTATACTGTTTATTATACATAATACACTATATATGTACATACATGTATACACACTTAGATGTATTAAGTACTGAAAATTAAAACCAGTAAGCTTTACCATTATTTGGAAAATTTAAAAGGAACAAAAACAGCAGTCTTTTAACATACAAGGAACATACACAAAAAAGTGACAGTGTGGCATTAAAATAAATGCAAAATGAGTAACTCTAGAGTTAACTTCATTCTTATTCCAGGCACTAACATTTTATAATAAAATATCACAGCTTGATTTTTTTGAAAACATGTTTTAAAAAGACTTACTAAAACACATATTTTATAAACACAAGGTTTTCTCAAAATCAGATGTTGAGACCAATAAAACTTAAGCACTTTTATTAGGAACATTTCCTGAATTTATATTATTTGACACTTGTGACAATATTAAAAACCCAATACAGTGATTTGGCTACAGAATTTAACTTTATACAAACCCCAAACAACTAAGAATTGTGCTGTTTCAGACAATTATTTTTGGATTACCAAAATTCAAATTATTTTAAGGTCCAGAAATAAAAACACATATTCATTTATGTATATTTCATTATCATTTAATTCTTTAATCATTTTCCTTAACAAAGATACTATACCCTACTATTAAAAAAAGGAAAAAGAACCCTTTAATAAAACTATGAAAATAGCCCTGTTAGTTCTGAGTACATCTAGTTTTCTTTAAAAGCATAAAAGAAGCTACCAGACTCTACCTGGAAGCAGACCCACATTCCACTGAAGTCTTGTTAAACCTCTGGAAACAAGTCCTTCTCTAGGCTAAGCAAACAACTGAAACAGCTAGAAGTTAGGTACAGAAAGAACATGAACCAATAATTCTGATACATCTGCTCTTATTCCACTATCACTCAAATCAAGTTCCCATGAGGAAGAAAACAGTTTGACCTAGCATGGATGTCAGTGACTAGAGTAGCCAGCTGCTGCTGCTTTCCCTAGAGACCAAGGCAAAGTTGCTTGTAAATATACATAAACTGAATGGGCTCAGCAGAGGAAACGACACATGCAGGGTACACTTATCAGCTTTTACTTTTGGTGACATCAAATGGTTTCCACCACTGAGCAAACTGCAATGTTTTCTTCCTCTGGTCCTCAAAGCTTTCTCTGATGCCCTTCTTCCATAGCCTGGGCTCTAGATCCAGCATACCACCAATGATTTCCTTTTAAAGAGTAAGAAAAATATGAAAGTATACATGTACAAACAATGCAATCAAGAATGGAACTACTCATTAATTCTGCTATTAAACATATTATTAAGTAGTTCTTTGTGACAATGTACACACATTACCTATTAGTTTCAAGCAAGAAACTTTATTTGCAATCTTAACTAGAAATTCTGTTATCCTGAGAGTACTTGTGGTGTCTCTTGGGAAGCAAATTGTCTGCTTGGTTACTCATTAGTATATCTATCTAATGGTAGCAAAAAGGATAAAGAAAGTGAAATTTAATTTCCTTTCTCATAAAGATACATAATATGTCAACAGAGAGCTCATAAGAGAATATGGAGATGTGGTGAGAACCAGAATAATAAGTCTCAGTTATATGGTTGGAAAAGGGAGGTGACAAAGACCAGAAGACATTTAAAACAAACAAATGAATATCCTACTTGTTGGATAAACCAGAAAAGGGAACTACCCATCATAAGAAAGTATTCTGCATATGATCTCAAGAGAGACAAGCCAAATTCAGATTTAGTAAAAAGTTTCCTGGCATCATGCCATTTAAACAGTACAGTCTGAGAAAGGGTAGTTTATGTGTCTGTCTGAAACTGTCTCTAGACAACTGCATGAATTATTTGAGAGTGCAAGATAGGTTCTCATTCTCTTACTGCAAAACAGACTATTTTCCATTGTTCTCTGAATAATTAATTTCTTGGGAAACAAGTCAAAAAAGGATAGAAAGTAGTTCATAACACATGGATGCTCTGATGCATGGGGAAATTGCCTGTTCAATCTTAAAACTACAATGCATGAGTAATATTTGAAGAGGAGACAATTCACCCAATGAAAATTGAAAAAGTAAAACAATGGGTGAATGGTGTCCTTTCCTCTAGAAAACAATCTGTAAAAATATGAATCGAGAGCTCTAAATCCAAAGCTAAAGAGCAGCTAAAAATCTCTAGGGAACAACAACAGAATTTTTCAGAGTAGTGCAAACAAGGTTGTTCTTTGTTGTTGTTTTGTTAATTCTGTAGAAAAAAATTCTGCAAACTTCTCAAACAAGGGATGGGCAAGAACTCAGTTGGTAGGTAGAGTAGTAGAATGTGTGCCTGACATGCATGAAGCTGTGGGTTTGATGCCTAAGACTATATATAAAAACAGGCATGATGGTACACTCCTGGAAAGTCACATCAGGAGGTGGAGGTAGGATGATCAGGATTGTAAGGACATATTCAGTTATGTGGTAAATTCAAGATCCAGTTGGGTCATGTGAGAATCTATAAGCAGTAATTCAAAAACGAATGTGATTTTAGAATCTGGGTACTCATTAAGGACAGCAGTTCTGGATCCAAACCTATGGAGCTCTGTTTCTTCTTGGCACATCCCAATTCACTGTAGAAGATTATCTTATGCAGATGAGAGTAGGGCAGAGGAGGAAGCAGGGTGGGCAATTATGAACTGTCAGAAGAGTTTATCAAGAACCCTCTCTTTAGACGCACAGACACATAGAAGTGATATGAGAAGGCCTGCACTAGGCCCAAATTCATTTTGCCAATTTGAAATGCCTCATTAATTCCATTTCAGTTCCTGACAAGACTTTAGATACATAGTTGAGTAGACCTCTAATTTAAGGAATATACTCTTAAAAAGGCATTTTTTTTCTTCCCTGAAAGAAACTACTGGCAGTCAAATGACTGGGATTTTCTTTCATATGTGCCCAGAACTTAACTGTGTGAAATGGGTCATTTATTTGTTCTGGATTATACTTTAAATGAAGAGCTGAAACTATTTATTCTCTCCAATAACCATAACTTAGGGTTCCTGGGTTTTCTCATATAGCACATAACCCCAGGCAAGTTACACAATCTCTCTGCAATTTATAGTTTTCTAATCTGTACAACAAATTTTAGATCAAAATCTAGTTACTGAGAGCACTAGATGACTGCTTGGACAGTAGATAGGCACACTGTAAGCCCTTAATAAATGTGAGAAAATATCACAATTTTTCAGGACAAAGCTGTCTGATTTCAAAGTCAGAAAAGCATTATGGTCATTAAGACTGAAAACACTGTCAAAATAATATCTGACATGATCATGAATATTCTGGTATATTTTTACTGTTACCTCTTAAACCCCATCCCTCTCTCTCAAACTTGTATAGAGAACAACTCACCAAATTCTAGTACATTGTGTTCAAACTTAATTTTCTTTCATACTTTTGTGAAAATATTAACAAAATCACTAAACTTTAGTGTTTTATCAAATTTCTGAGTATACCTTTCCAAAGTAACGAGGAAATTTGTGTTGATCTTCAATGACGTGGGCAAATCCCCCCTGAAGGCCAAATTCTACGGCAAAATAAGGCAAGCTTCTAGGCACCTAAGTAAACAAACAAGTTACATATGAAATAGGAAAGCTATGGTATCTCCAATTCTCTGCCATGAGAGAACTTGTAATCTATAAGGAGAATGTACATGACAAACTTCCAATGACCTAACTGTCCAAGGAAAAGATTTCATTCTAATAGTCTTTCAGTCAGACAGATCTTCATCAAGTCTAGCAATTCACAATAAAAACAACTTCTTTCCTGTTCATGAAGACAGTGGAAAAAAGGTATTCAATCTTTTTACAAAGAACAATTTTCCTATGATTACACAAACAAAAGTTTATTTTGTTCATATTATACTTAGGATGAGGGAGCTTGATCATATATTTGTGGCTGTGTTTACAAATGCATAAAAATCTTTACTATGACATTTATCAAATATAAATAAATTTATAATTTTTATTTCTTTCACTAATTAGTGAGATAAATACAACACTATTTAGTGTATCAAGTTAATTTCACAATACCTTGGGATCAGCTACGTTTTACCCTTTTCTCCCTCCCTTTACACACACACATACAGACACACAAACAAGGGGGGAGGTTAGAATTTTAATCTCCTTACTCATTGAAAAGAACTATAATTTCTTGCTTTTATGCAGCAGATTTTGTATCTTTGTAAGGTTTTCCTCTAAAGTTCCAACTTTTACCACTACATATCATCCAGGTTAGTCAATATACAGTAAGCTTCCCCTCTAAAACCACTATGCAAGCAACATGACTCATCTGGACCACATATTCCCACTTGGTATTGGGTACTTAAGAAGGTACAATTTCAGAGTTTACAGTAAATATAGTAGGAACAGAGAAGTCCTTTGTAGTCATTATAAGTCAAATAAAATTAGAGACAACAAAATGTTTCTCATAAAGCAGGAAAAAAATCAGTCTACAAAGTAATATAAACATTAAAATGTTGCTTTGTGTATTTATATGTTTTCTATAGTCCCGTATTTTTAATGATAATAGTCATTACTGACAATTAAGAAAAAATAAAGTAAAAACAGACCCACAGACAAAGCTTTAAGCACATCTCTGATTCTCATGAGTATGTCATGTCAGACAATTCTGCAACATTTGAATCTAAGGGGAAACACGAAGCATTCTGAGGTTTGTTAGGAATATCCAAGAGAAGGATGTTTATGTAACTCCCCAGCTCTAATTTTAGCATACAGGAGACTTACTTTCATTTCTATGCCCTACAAGAATGCTCTGTGAAAAGTTATTCAGTGACAATAGGAAAGAAGGCTCCATTGGAAACTGACCTAACTAGCTCATCGGGCATGCAGCATGCAATACTTTGAGAAATAACTTGAAGGAATATATAGTGCCAGCACTCTTTCATTTTCTTTGTATTACACTCTGGTAGGCAGAATAATGGGTCCTGAATATACTACTTTACATGGCAAAAGAGACATTAAATGGCATGAACAAGTTTAGAGTCTTGAAATAAAATGGTGATGCCACGATATTCACATGAGATAAATATAATCATGAGGATAATTACAAGAAATAAAAGGCCTGAGGTATAAAGACTGGTAGGTACCTAACTCTTCATTGAAGGCAGTAGAAGGCCACAAGCCATAGACATAGATAGCTTTTATCAACTATAAGATAAGAGTGTCTTCTCTTCTCTAGAACTGATGACAGATGCTTATAGTCAAAGCCACTCAGGAGGCTGAAGTAGGAGGGCTTCAAGTTCAAGGACTTGGGTATAAAGAGGTCAAAGCTGGCTTGAGAGACCATTCAGCAAGTACTTAATAAGAAAAAACAAAACTAAGGCAGGGGATATGGCTCAGTGGGAATGTTCTTGCCTTATAGGCACAAAGCCCCAAGTTCACTCCCAGTCCATTAAAAAAAAAATTTCTTCTCCACAGTCTTCAGGAGACACCAATAGAGTGTGTAGTCCATACTTCCAACAAAGGCACTTGTTGACAAAGGCACTGGCATCAGAGTTTGTACATTTGTAATCATTAGCACTCTCCATTTCCTGCCTTTTCCATTGTAAGGAAAACTGCTGAAACTCCAGTTCCGCTCTTTAACAGTTTACACAGAAATAGGGTCTGACCTTCAAGTTCCAGAAGGCAACCAAAGGCAATGGCAACAGCCCATATTGTTTTAGGAGGTTCTTGTATTCCTGCAACCATCAACATGTGGAGCGGTTTCCAAAGCCTAGCACTAGGATTTCTGTTAGAAAGAGCATGGCTTATAAAACAGTATGTTACCCTATGCCTTTTTCAAACAACCTTAATATTATATATCTCTCTTTTGTGGTGATATTTTGTTTACACTATAACAATGCTTGCCTGAAGATCAGAGTGCAGACTAAGCCACTAGTTAGTCATAGAGGCCAGGCAGTGGTGGTTTATACCTTTAATCATAGCACTTGGGAGGCAGAGGCAGATGGATCCCTGAGTTCAAAGCCACCCTGGGTTACACAAGATTGAGCCAGTCTAAAAAAAATAGAGCTAGGCAGAATTGGCTCACATCTTTAATCCCAGTATTTGAAGTCACATAACTTTAATCCCAGCACTAGGGAGGTGGAAAAAGGAAGGGATATGGCTGGGCAGAGAGAGGAATATACGGCAGGAGGAGACAAGAGCTCAGTTCATTCAGTCTGAGGTGTTGTAGAGACAGGACTGTCTCTGGTCTGAGCATTAGAAGAGGCAAGAACTCTCTAGAAGATGACCATTTTCCTTATCTCATCCTTCAGCTTTCACCCTCTGATGATTCTGAGTTTTTACTATTAAAAACAATTAGAATTCGTGCTACACTCCTTCCCTAGCCCCTTTATTATGCTTAGTTTCCTCCCTTATCCCCAGTTAATAGTCCTCCATTTTCACCATTATCACTTTCATAGTACCTGCCTCCTGCTATCCTCTTTTCTAAAGCTTCTTCTCACCTCATCCTCCCATGGTTCCTTCTACTTTACTGGCTACTTCAGATACTCCAGGTTATCTACTCAAATCTCAAGATTCAGATCTAGGACCCTCAAGTAAGAGACAACAAGCAGCATTTAGGACTTAGAGGAACTGAACTAGACCTGAACTGAAAGCCTCCTCTGGGGGGGACTAGTTCTCATAGTATGTAAGCTGCCAAAAGAGGATCAATCCATCCTCCTATCAAGCTGTAAAGTCTATGAATCCTAGCAATGATGAGACTAGCAAAATATCACCAATGTTCTAAGAATGGTTCTTCTATCTTTAGGGGAGTCAAAGCTGTCTAATTGGACTTAAGGCCAACTTAATAGTAGGAAATTCATGCCTGGTTCTATAAATGTAGCCTACTACTCATGGCTAGACTGCTAGAGAGGTCCTAGACCAGAAAGAGAACCTACTACTGCCATTTTCCTAACCCAGTGTAATGTCTGTGTTCAAATATTTATACTCACAGATGAAGTATAGCTGTCAGCTCTCATCAAAAAATTCTTTTTTTAGCAAACGTGAACTATTACAGAGAACCAGAATTGGTCAAAATGCAGAGAATAAGGAATAAGAGAATAAGTCTGTGTGTGGTTGCTTAATCCCAACTGATACATCTGCAATGCAAGCCCTACAGCTAAGGCTCAAGAGAGAGAAAGCAAAATAAATAAATAAATAAAATAAAAAAATAAATAAATTTAAGAGCTAGAGGTTCATGAGGCTTGTAAAAAAAATGCATGCAAGAAGTCTGAAGAATATGGTGACCTGAACAAGAGCAGCATAACAACAAGACTGACATAACAACATAGATGGGGCCACAACCAAGACAGAGTTACAAGTGATCAATGGCTGCTAAGAGCAAAAGTTTCCTCCAGGAACAAGCTCTAACAGAGCATGTCAAATCCCAAGTGATCAACCCTAGACATACTTACATAACAAAAATAGACTATGAATTGGACAGAGGAGAGGTATGTATGGAGGCTCAGAAGTGAGGAAGTTAAGAGTGTTGTTCAGATGAATAGCAAAACTGTGAAAACTGCCCAGTTTTTCAGTCCAAATTTTTCCCTCTGATTTCAATAGTAATGACTAATTTCCTCAAATTTCCCTTGAAAGCAGTTTTCTTAATTAAAAAGCAAGAATCCTCTAAATATTGACTGTTACATTTTCCATAAAATTCACCTTAATTTTTGTAAAATTAATCAAGAATTTCCATCTCTCTCAATACAACAGCTTTGCTTTTTCTTAAAAAAATAGTTGCCCATTTTCTTGATATATTTTTTTGTTAACATATGATCCCTTTGCTGTGAGCACTCAGATCTGTTTACATCATCTACTGTTCGAGCCATGGGCTTGGAATCACACTGCAAGAAATCTAAAGACCATAGAAATGGGACACTAACACTCAAATGACATTGAAAAAAATAAACTCAAAAGAATCAGAAGAAAGTACAAATACATGAACTCCATTGAAACCTAAGAATGCACTTGGAGAAAAAACAATAAGCCCCAACTGCAAAGAGGAAGACAAAAAACTTTTGAAATTATTAAGGCCACAAAACATTCACAAGAATGTTTATAAGTCTTTCTGATATAAAATTTTAAAGTGACTAAGCATTTATTCACTTAATATTCTGAAACACATTACTTTAAAAGGCACTGAATAGTGGGGTACCCTGAAAGTTGGCTTTTTTTGGAACTCTTCTGGAATTAAGATCTTCTCACAACTCCACCAAAATGGACATTAAGATGCACTAGGAAGTTATCTGTCTTCTTCCCTATCTACTATAACTTTTTAAAAGTTTCCAGTAAAAAAAAAAAAAATTCTATGAATCCCTACTGCTTCAAGGGTTCCTGTCTTCAGACTACTGGTGCTGAAGACTGACTCCTGCTCTTATATGTAGTCACACCTGATTCTTGTTTTCCCTATCAGTTAAGTTAGTAAGAGCACCTGGATATGTACTTCACGTATTACATCTACGTTTTCAAAAAGCAAGCTTAAGTACTAGATGTTCCACAAGCTACACTTACAGTAGCAAATGTGGAAAAATACATTTCTTTTAAATTTTCTACTTCGAATACATTGGCCATCATTACACTTTTATGAAAAAATTTTGAGTATGAAATTATGATGTCAAGAACAAAAATTGGAGTAGCTCAACCGGAGGGGTAAGTGGGATAAGTGTGTGCCCACCCGGCCGGCCAGACGCCCCAGGAAGGGAGCACAGGCACCCTCCAATCCCCTAAACTTTCTGGCCATTCAGTGGGGCTTCTCCCCGGCTACTGGCTTTCCCTACTTATCCCACTCCAGCATGCCCCCAAACACCCCTTTCCATCTGTGGGGTCCTAGGATACCCCAACTCAGCCTGCTTCTGTGCTGAGGATCTGGGGACACCGTGGTGAGTGCAAGGTTGCAGGGGGTTCTTTGTTGAACCGAGCCGGCATCTACCAAGCCTGCCCTTTTGTCTGTGAGGTCCTTGGGCAGCAAGTGGCCCTGATCCAGTATCAGTAGATTCATCTGGAGGGATCCACCACCACAGCCTACTTCAGGATAGAGAGGATCTGAGAGCCAACTCCAGTGTTGAGGGGACCTAAAAGAGGGCACATCAAGAAAAACCCCCAAGTACACAGATAGCCAAGTAAAGATCGGACCAAGCAGCCAAGACTCTCCTAATAACATTTGAAGGAAGAGATGGGCTGGCACCAATGCAAGAATCTCTCCAACAATCTGGAAAGCTACACCAGAATCCAGCGAACATACATGAGGAAGACTTGAACACCCTAATCCAGAAGAAGTAGAAGAAATAAATGGACATTAAATGTAACATTATGAAAGTGTCAGAGAATATTAAACAGGATGTGAAAAACTCCTTTAAAGAAATGGATGAGAAGACTTACAAAAACTTAGAAGAAATGAATAAATCGGGGCTGGAGAGATGGCTCAGAGGTTAAGAGCATTGCCTGCTCTTCCAAAGGTCCTGAGTTCAATTCCCAGTAACCACATGGTGGCTCACAACCATCTGTAATGGGGTCTGGTGCCCTCTTCTGGCATGCAGGCATACACATAGACAGAATATTGTATACATAATAAATAAATATTTTTTTAAAAAAAGAAATGAATAAATCCCTCAAAAATACCCAAGAAATGCAATCAAACAGGTAATGGAAATAGTTCAAGACTTGAAAACTGAAATGGAGGCAATGAAGAAAACACAAACCGAGAGATGGCAGGATACGGAAAATCTGGGTAAACAAACAGAAACTACAGAGACAAGTATAACCAACAGAATACAAGAGATAAAAGAATCTCAGATGCTGAAGATACTATAGAGGAAATAAACACACTAATCAAAGAAACAAAAATCCAACAAATTCTTAACACAAAACATCCAGGAAATCTGGGACACCATAAAAACACCAAACCTAAGAATGATAGGGGTAGAAGAAAAGAGAAGAATCATAGCTCAAACACCCAGAAAACGTAGTCAACAAAATTATAGAAGAAAACTTTCCCAATCTAAAGAAGGATATTCCTGTACAAGAAGCATACAGAACACCGAATAGATTAGATAAAAAAATCCCCTTGCCATATAATAATCAAAACACAAAACATACAGAATAAAGAAAGAATATTAAGAGCTAAAAAGGAAAAAGGTCAAGTAACATATAAAGGTAAACCTATCAGACTTACACCAGACTTCTTTATGGAAACCATGAAAGCCAGAACGTCTTGGATAGATGTGCTGCAGAAACTAAGAGACCATGGGTGCAAGCCCAGACTACTAAACGCAGCCAAGCTTTATTTCACCATCAATGGAGAAAACAAGATATTCCAGGAAAAAAACAAATTTAAACAATACGGAGCCACAAACTCAGCCTTACAGAAAGTAATAGAAGGAAAATCACAACCCAAAGAAGCCAACAACACCCACAATAACTCAGACATCTAACAGCCCTCCACCAGCAGAACTCAAAGAAACATACAAACAATCCAAAAAAAAAAAAACCCAAATAAATCTGAGTTAACAACCACTGGTCATTAGTATCACTTAATATCAATGGACTCACTTCACCTATCAAAAGACACAGGTTGTTCAATAGCCTGCCTGCAGCAAGACAGGCCTTTTGTCAGTGAGATCCCTGACCAGCAAGGGGCACTGGTCCTGTAGCAGAAGATCCATCAGAGGGGTGAGTGTGCTCCTGACCCGCGGCAAAAGCCCGGAAACAGAGCACAGACATTCCCCGACCCCCTTAACTCCCTGGTCATACTGCAGGGGCTGCTCCACCCTCTCTCCTTCTATCCCATCCCAGCTTTCACCCAGGAACCCCTTCCCTTCTTCCTCCCTTCCGCGGGGCCATAAAAATCCCCCAGCTCAGCCTGTATGGGGGCTGGGACTGGCTGGTGAGTGCAACCAGGCAGGAGGGAGTTCCTTTGTTTCAATAGCCTGCCTGCAACAAGGTAGGCCTTTTGTCTGCGTGATCCCTGACCAGCAAGGGGCACTGATCCTGTAGCAGAAGATCCATTGGAGAGCATTTGAAGGAAGAGATGGGCAGGTGCCAAAGCAAGAATTTCTCCAACAATCTGAAAAACAACATGAAAACACCAGAACCCAGTGATCTTACAACAGAAGGATTTGAACACCCTAATCCAGAAGATGTGGAGAAAAGTGACATTATGAAAGCGATAAGAGTTCCTTAAACAGGATATAAATAACTCCCTTAAAGAAATGGATGAGAAGAATAACAAAAAATTTGAAGAAATGAGTAAATCCGTAAATGATGTCCTGGGAAACCAAGAAAAAACAATCAAACAGGTAATGGAAATAGTTCAAGAATTGAAAACTGAAATGGAGGCAATAATGAAAACACAAACCGAGGGCTGGCTGGATAAGGAAAATCTAGGTAAACTAACAGAGACTAGAGAATCAAGCATAACGAATAGAATACAAGAGATAGAAGAACGAATCTCAGATTCTGAAAACACCATAGAGAAAATAAACACTCTGATCAAAGAAAACAGCAAATCCAACAAATTCACAACACAAAACATTCAGGAAATTTGGGACACAATAAAAGGACCAAAACTAAGAATAATAGGGGTAGAAGAAGGATAAGAATTGCAGAATAAAGGCCCAGAAAAAATATTCAACAAAATTAAAAAAGAAAACATTCCCAACCTAAAGAACGATATTCCTATGAAGGTTCAAGAAGCATACAGAACACCGAATAGACTGGATTAAAACAAAACAAAACAAAAAAACAAACAAACACCCCCTCGTCATACATACAGATTAAAGAAAGAATATTAAGAGCTGCAAAGGAAAAAGGTCAAGTAACTTATAAAGGTAAACCTATCAGACTTACACCGGATTTCTCTATGGAAACCATGAAAGCCAGAAGGTCCTGGATAGAGGTACTGCAGAAACTAAGAGACCATGGATACAAGCCCAGACTACTATACCCAGCCAAGCTATCGTTCACTATCAATGGAGAAAACAAAATATTCCAGGATAAAAACAAATTTAAACAATATGTAGCCACAAATCCAGCCTTAGAGAAAGTAATAGAAGGAAAATCACAACAAAAGGAATCCAACATTGCCAACACAGAAATCAAGTGACCCTTCACAAGCACAACTCAAAGAAAGGAAACACACAAACTCTACTGCCCCCCCAGAAAAAAAAATAACCGGAGCTAACAATCACTGGTCATTAATACCACTTAATATTAATGGACTCAATTCACCTATAAAATGGCACAGACTACAAGATTGGATACGAAAACAGGATCCAACATTCTGCTGTTTACAAGAAACACACCTCAACCACAAAGACAGACATTACCTCAGTGTAAAGAATTGGGAAAAGGTTTTTCAATCAAACGGACCCTAAGAAACAAGTGGATGTGGCTATACTAATATCTAACAAAATTGACTTCAAATTAAAACCAATCAGAAGAGATGGAAATGGACACTTTATACTCATAACAGGAACATGAAATCTCAATCCTGAATATCTATGCCTCTAATATAAAAGCATCCACATGTTAAAGAAAAATTACTAGAACTCAAAGCACACAACAAACCCCACACACTAATAGTAGGAGACTTCAACACTCCTCTCTCACCAATGGACAGGCCAACCAGACAGAAACCTAACTAACGGAGGTAATGAATCAAATGGACTTAACAGACATCTATGGAACATTCCACCCAAATAGGAAAGACTATACCTTCTTCTCAGCATCTCATGGAACCTTCTCGAAAATTGATCACATACTCGGCAACAAAAAAATTTTTGTTACCACAGATACAAAAAAATTTTAGTAACCACCTGTGTCTTATCGGATCACTACTGAATAAAGTTAGAATTCAACAACAATTCTACCCCCAGCAAGCCTACAAACTCATGGAACCTGAACAGTCAGCTACTGAACCACCCCTGGATCAAGGAAGAAATAAAGAAAGAAATTAAAGTCTTCCTTGAATTCAACGAAAATAAAGCCACAACATACCCAAACCTATGGAACACTATGAAAGCAGTGCTAAGAGGAAAGTTCATAGCACTAAGTGCCCAATTAAAGAAAATGGAGAAAGCACAAATTGGAGACCTAACAGCACACCTGAAAGCTCTAGAAAAAAAAAGAAGCAGACTTAGCCAGGAGGAGTTGAAGACTGGAAATAATCAAACTGAGGGCTGAAATCAACAAAATAGAAACACAGAAAACAATCCAAAGAATCAATGAAACAAAAAGCAAGCTGGAACTTAGAGAAAATCAACAAGATTGACAAACCCCTATCCAAACTAATCATAAGGCAGAGAGAGAGAAGACACAAATTAAAAAGATAAGAAATGAGAAGAGGGGACATAACAACAGACACTGAGGAAATTCAGAGAATCATTAGGTCTTACTACAAAAGCTTATATTACACAAAGTTGGAAAAGGTAAGAGAAATGGACTTGTTTTTAGATAAATACCATATACCAAAATTGAATCAAGACCAGGTGAACAATTTAAATAAACCTATAAGTCGTGAGGAAATAGAAGCTGTCATAAAAAATCCTCCACACCAAAAAAAAAGAGCCCAGGACCACATGTTTTAATGCAGAACTTCCAAGAAGAGCTGATACCTACACTCCTTAATGTGTTTCAAAAGAGTCTTTGCCAAACTCTTTTTATGAAGCTACAGTTACCCTGATACCAAACCACACAAAGACTCAACCAAGAAAGAGAATTACAGACCAACCTCACTCATGAACACTGATGCAAAAATTCTCAATAAAATACTGGCAAACAAAATCCAAGAACACATCAAAAAAAATATTCATTATGATCAAGTAAGCTTCATCCCAGAGATACAGGACTGGTTCAACATACAAAAATCTATCATATAAATAAACTGAAAGAAAAAAAAACATGATCATTTCATTAGATGCTGAAAAAGCATTTGACAAAATTCAACACCCCTTTATGATAAAGGTCTTGGAGAGGTTAGGGATACAAGGATCATATCTAAATATAATAAAAGCAATATACAGCAAGCAAACAGCTAATATCAAATTAAATGGGGAGAAACTCAAAGCCATCCCATTAAAATGAGAAACAAGACAAGGCTATCCACTCTCACTATATCTCTTCAACCTAGTGCTTGAAGTTCTAGCAATAGCAACAAGACACCATAAGTAGATCAAGGGGATTCGAATTGGAAAGGAAGAAGTCAAACTTTTGTTACTTGCAGATGATATGATAGTGTACATCAGTGATCCCAAAAACACTACGAAAGAACTCCTACACCTTCAATGATGTGGCAGGAAACAAGATCAATCCAAAAATTCAGTAGCCCTCCTATACACAAAGGATAGAGAAGCAAGAGAGGGAAATCAGAGAAACTTCACCTTTCACAATAGCCACAAATAGCATAAAGTATCTTTGGGTAACTCTAACCAAGGAAGTAAAAGATCTATTTGACAAGAACGTTAAGTCTTTGAAGAAAGAAATTGAAGAGGACACCAGAAAATGGAAGGATCTCCCATGCTCTTGGATTGGGAAAATCAGCATAGTAAAAATGGCAATTCTACCAAAGGCAATCTATAGATTCAATGCAATCCCCATCAAAATTCCAACAAAATTCTTCACAGACCTTGAGAGAACAATAATCAACTTCATATGGAAAAACAAAAAACCCAGGATAGCCAAAACAATCCTATACAATAAAGGAACTTCCGGAGGCATTACCATCCAAGACACCAAGCTCTATTACAGTAATGAAAACAGCTTGGTATGTCATAAAAACAGAGATGTTGACCAATGGAATTGAATTGATGACCCGGATATTAACCCACAAACCTATGAACACCTGATTTTTGACAAAAGAGCTAAAATTATAAAATGGAAGAAAGAAATCATCTTCAACAAATGGTGCTGGCATAACTGGATGTCAACCTGTAGAAGAATGAAAGAAGATCCATATCTATCACCATGCACAAAACTCAAGTCCAAATTGATTAAAGACCTCAATATAAATCCGACCACACTGAATCTGATAGAAGTGAAAGTGGGAAGTAGACTGCAACACATGGGCACAGGAGACCGCTTCCTACGTATAACCCCAGTAACACAGATAACAAGAGCAACAGTGACTAAATGGGGCCTCCTAAAACTGAGAAGCTTCTGTAAAGCAAAGGACATTGTCATTAAGACAAAAAGGCATTCTACTGAATGGGAAAAGATCTTCACCAACCCTGCATTAGACAAAAGTCTGATCTCCAAAATATATAAAGAACTCAAGAAACTGGTCATGAAAATTCTAATTAACCCAATTAAAAAATGGGGTACTGAACTGAAAAGAGAATTCTCATCAGATGATATTCAAATGGCCAAAAGACACTTAAGGTCATCTTCATCCTCCTTAGCAATCAGGGAAATGCAAATCAAAACAACTTTGAGATACCATCTTACACCTGTCAGACTTGCTAAAATCAAAAACACCAATGATAGCCTATGCTGGAGAGAAACACTCATCTATTGCTGGTGGAAATGCAAACTTATACATCCACTTTGGAAATCAGTGTGGCGGTTTATCAGGAAATTGGGAGTCAACCTCCCTCAGGATCCAGCAATACCACTCTTGAGAATATACCCAAGAGATGTCCTATCATACTACAAAAGCATTTGTTCAACTATGTTCATAGCAGCACTATTTGTAATAGCCAGAACCTGGAAACAACCTAGATGCCCTTCTGTGGAAGAATGGATAAATAAAGTGTGGAATATATACACATTAGAGTACTACTCAGCAGTAAAAAACAATGGCATCTTGAATTTTGCATGCAAATGGATGGAAAAAGAAAATACTTTACTGAGTGAGATAACCCAGACCCAAAAAAGATGAATTTAGTGGACTCTAGCCATAAACAAAGTACATTAAGCCTATAGTTCACAAGCCTATAGAAGCCAAATAATAAGATGAACCCAAAGAAAAACATATATAGATCCTCCTGGAAATTGGAAGCAAACAAGATCGCTGGGCAAAAGTTGGGAGCATGGGGGTGGGGGTTGGGGTGGGAATGTAGGAAGGGGTAAGGGGGAGAGAGAATTGAGAAGGGAAAGACTGGGGAGAGCTTGGGAGAGTGGGAGGGTTGAGATGGAGGAAGGGCGGATACAGGAGCAGGGAAGAAGATATCTACATTAAGGGAGTCATTTTAGGGTTGGCAAGAGACTTGGCTCTAGAGGTGTTCCCAGGTGTCCAAGGGGATGTACCCAGCTAGATCCTTGGGCAGCAGAGTAGAGGGTGACTGAACTGGCCTTATCCTATAGCCACACTGATGAATATCTTGCATATCACCATAGAACCTTCATCTGACGATGGATGGAGTTAGAGACAGAGACCCACATTGGAGCATTGGACTGAGCTCCCAAGGTCCAAATGAGGAGGAGAAGGCGGGAGAACATCAGCAAGGAAGTCAGGACCATGAGGGGTTGGTCCACCCACTGAGACAGTATGCCTAATCTAATGGGAGCTCACCAAATCCAGCTGGACCAGGAATGAATGAGCATGTGATCAAACCGGACTCTCTGAATGTGCCTACCAATGGGGGTGTACTGAGAAGTCATTGTTAAAGGCTAGAACCTGTTTCTACTGCATGTGCTGGCTTTTTGGGACCCTATTTGGAGGCACACCTTCCTAGTCCTGGATGGAGCGGGGAGGGCCTTGAACTTCCCACAGGGCAGGGTACCCTGCCCTATCTTAAGGAGGGAGGGGGTGGGAGGAAGGTGAGGGTGCGAGCGGAAGGGGAATGGATGGAGGGGTGGAAGTGTAAATATTTGAATGGATAATAAAGAAAAAAGAACAAAAACTGTACATTAAACACTGTTTTCATGAGTCAGTAGAAAGAAGAGTAAACAAGACACTTAGGATGTTTTTTTTTTCCTTAAAATTCTGGTCCAGTTGTCTAGGGAATGAACAGAAAAAGATGGCAGACAAAACACTGACCTCTGAGTAAAACTATACCTTAAGTAGTACTATGAAATACACATCTTTGGACTGGCTGTTAGTGTGACAGGGAATGCTAGCCATCCATGAGTTTTGACTAAGATGTCTGACTTTCCAAAAGCAGAAATGGAGGGAAAATATTCCAAGGGTATCTACTTAAATAACAGTGGTCAAACATTTTCTGTCAAAAGGTCTCATGCTGAAATGCCTTTTATGGTTTGCAGGTCATGTAGTCTCTGGTAGACTATTGAACCCGTAGCAGCATGAAAAACCTACAGGGGCAATTTACATGCAAGTACAGCTGTATTTTTTTTAAAAAAAAAAAAACAATAATTCTGTATGGAAGACTGGGTTTAGCATAGAGGCTGAACTGACAGCCTTCACTATAGTAAACTCCACAAAAGCAATCACATTTTCTGTTCTGATCTACTACACAGAGCATGCCCAGAACAGAGCTGGTAAATTGCAGGCAAGCAATGAACACTAACAGAATGAGTTATTTTAAAAAGAAAATTCAAAAGCAATCTATGTTTATTAATCTCTATTTAATTTAATTTCCATTTCTACAAAATGATAGTCATTAGAGAAGTAGTTACTATATTGCATCTAAAAGTTGACTTAAAAGTCAAAACTGAACAATATATCCTTTAGCAAATCCTCATGAATGTGGCAAACACAGAATCTAACCCAACTAGTATATTCTAGGAATGTAGAAGGGAACTTTTATATAAAAAAACAGATCTGGGGTCTTGGAAATGGCTTAGCAGGTCTTTGCCACACAAGTGAAAAGACCTGAGTTGGGTTCCCCAGAACCCAATAAAGCTTGATGCGGTAGCATACATTATAACCTCAGGATTCTTATGGCAAGACTGAATGTAAAGACAAGAGAATCCCTGGAGGCTTACATTAGCTGGCCTAGTGTATATAGCAGCAACCAAGAGACCCTGTCTAAAACAGTAGAAGGCTAAGACCAGATGCACATATGCACACATATTCTTTTAATGGAATGGGAAGAAAGAGGGGGCAGAAAAAGAGCTAGGGTGTTCTAAACTCAAAATGGAGCCAACACAAACTGCTCCTTACATTAAAACACCAGTGACAAAAGTGTTCTCTTGAGAGGCTGTCACAGCAGAATCCATTGGCCATCATAGCTGATTATGGTGAATAAAAGGGGAAGAGGCTGAGGACCAGGAAGAAAAAATTATTTGAACAAATAAAATCCCCTATAAACAAATGAGATTTTATAGACCGCATAGACTGAAAACACTTTCTTGGTGAAGTGTACTTCTGCTTCACTTTTACTCACTCAGTCAAATGGCCTAATTCTCAAACAAGAGAATTCACATTTACAAAGATTCCCATACTATAGTAATTTCTTATTACAGAAAACTTAATACTCACAGATTTTCTAATATCTTTGGAAGATAAGTCAATCAACTTCTTATTCATGGACCATTCTTCATCAGATTCCATTATGGCTTTCTAGGAAACAACCATTTGAAAAACAAAACAAAAAAGAAAAATAATCAATAGAGTAGCAAACACAAAGAGACAGGTTTTTTTGTTACTTTGTTTTGTAGGTGAATACAGATTTCAGTGCACAGGACAGACTTGTTATGAATGGGTAAAAGCCTTAATTAGAGGATTTAAAACTAGAACTACTTAATGTTTTGAAGACCAAATTTTAGTCAGAGATAATATTGTTTTATTCCTAACTCTATAGTGACCACCTCAACTTCATGTGACAAAAAGCTATCCTTGAGAAGAGTAAATAATTTAAGATAAACACAAATTTCTTTTTGAATGCATAGAAATCTACTCAAATCAGTTCATTTTACTAGTCTCCTTCTGAATAAAAAAAGAAATGTATATTATTTGTGAGTATCAAAAACTATTTAGGACCAAACAACTGGTAGTAAACATTTTGAGAAAAATTACTCTCAAAACTAAAGTCTACTTTTTAAAAGTAAGGATAAAAATACATAGAAATGGAATTTTAAGGCTTCCTAAGTTAAATAGTATAGGTACTATTTATAAAATAATCTTTTATTTTTTACTTTTGGCTACCATTAAGGAAACACATTTTAAGGTGAAATTAACATTCAATTAAATCCAATTTAAAGTATGTCGGATAGGCTGTTATTCCCAATTTACAACTGCATGAGATCATTTTTCTAGAGTTATATTTGGAAGTACCTCATGGTAAAACAATGACTTCACTAGCGGCATTAAAACAGAAACTGTAAGTCACTGGTGATGGTTTATTTATAGGTCTAAGCAAGCCTCCTTAAACAAAAAGTTCAAAAGTCATTATATAGAAATATATTTAGAGTATTTTATGCTTACCTCATTTCTTTGTATAAAATTTGGTATGATTGTATTTTAAAAAGTACATTACTACACATATATTCACCCAAAATTGAATGTGAAAATAATAAAAATATACAAAAAAAACTGTTTATAAATACCTTAAAATAGATGGGAGCCATATCACCCATTTCCCTTGGGAGAGGAATACACTCATAAACCATATGATACTGCTTTTTCATACCCATGTTAGTCTCTAAAAAGATACAATCCAATCCTTTTTCTTCAAACATCTTTACCAATGATTTCCTAAATATCTAGAAGATGGGAAAAATATGACAGACATATATTCAAAAATTACTCTAAATTCACAAAGGTTTTTAATCTCAAAAACTACTGGTTAGATGGAACAATTTGAGATAATCAATTGCATTAAAGGCAAAATTTTCTTCAACTAAAAAATACAAAACAATTTGAATCGTTCTCATTTGCAATTGTGGTTGTTCAAGTATGCTTTGATGAAACTATCTGAACATTTTCTGCCAAACATAAGGTCAAAACCAGCGTTTTCAGATACTTACAAAGAAAATCACTGAAAAGGAGCTTCTTCATTTTCAAACAATACTTTTCTGTTAGGTCAAATCACTTTTCAAAAGTATATCTAATAAACCGTCCCCAGAGCATAATTAATTTGAGAGTCATGTACTGTGCTTTTTCAGTCTCACGGGTGCAGGCACCTCAGTACGCCACTCTTCACGCGTGTGCAATGTCTAATGTTTTTCCTTTTACAAGAACTACAATGACATTATTTGTATACAGATGGGCTTTTCCTCTCTTGCTCAGTTTTCTAGAATACCACTATTCTAGAATGCAACCTATAGTAGAAAACAGTATACCGTTGGGTATAGCACCTAAAATGTTATGTTCATATGTTGACTTCCTAGGGCACTGAAAAAATGCTTCAACCACCTTGAGGTTTTTCACCACTTACCTTAATTCCTCACAAAAAAAATATAACATACATACAAGATTCTTGTAATTGAAGGTTTTTGCACTGTATTTTATTGTAAGTTAAATCAATTTGTTATATATTTTTAAATGCACCTCGGAAAAGTCCTCCAATAATCCTAAAGACCAAGTTTACACACTTTTTTTTTTTACATAAAATTACCTAGTGTCACTAACACTTCCAATTTTTTTTTCACATCAAAAATATTCTGTCTTTGTTGCTCATTATGTTTGGCTTTTGACAAAACAACATAATTGTTCCATGAACTTTTGGAGTATCAACCTCAAAAAGCAAAGAAATAAGAGACTGCATTTCATAAAATGCAGGCAAACATATTCTTTTTTTGGCATTTTATCCATATTCTCTAAAACTAATATATACTGCCATCCCTTTGACAGCTTACAACTTCACATTTTCTATCTTGGGTCTCTGAAACCTCAACTCAGCTGACAGTACTTAACATGCTTTCTTTCTTAGTCAATATGAGGTCTTGAAATAATTCAGCAACAATTTAACCTATGCTATGCCTTTCAAACTCTCAAAGTATCAGCCACAAAAATATATAATTCATGTAAGTGACTTCATTGCCAGAGTATGCTATAAAGGGAACCAAGAAGAAACGGGGGTTGATATGGCAGCACAATCACCATAGTCTGAGGGCAAACAGTAATTGCTACCTGTAAAACTCTGACTCCACATATTTTCATTCTTTGGAACTTCTTTCTTCTAATAGTAAGAATTATTATCTCAAGCTGCACAAAGCACTAATTATAAATAGAATTGATTTTTAAAAGTGTGGAGAATTGTACACTGGTGTGGGAGAATTGTCTGTATTCTGTCAATCATGTTTTAAATAAATGCTGATTGGCCAGGCAGGAAAACCAGACAGGAAGTAGAGGTAGAGCAAAGAGACCAGGAGTATTCTGGGAAGCAGGAAGCTCCCTCTGCAGTTCTGCCCAGACCACCAGGGAGGCAACATGTAAGCTGCCCCACTGAGAAAGGTACTGAGCCAGGTAGCTAACATAGACAAAAATAATGGGCTAACATAAGTTATAAGAGCTAATAAGTAGCCTGAGTGAATGGGCCAATCAGTTGATAATCTTATGGAGTCCTCTATGTGATTTTCTTTGTGGCTTGCCGGCTGTGGGGTACCAGGCAGGACAGATACCCTAACAAGCAGGCCCCTTCATGTTAAAAATTACTTTGTTAGTACCCTCAGTAAACAAAAGATTTCAAAACAAGAATGTGGAGAAAATAATAGTAAGAGATGGAAACATAATGATCTTATAGACACCTAAAAATTGTTAAGTAGAGATATCAAACGTTGTTTAAATTTATCATAATAATTTGCAAAACCTCTTCATGAGCCTTGCAGACAATGAGCATGACAGTACTGACCTGAATCTCCTCCCAGATATCTTCATCCAACATTGTAGCTGCTTGAAGATGCTGTAGAGGGACTATGAGGCAGTGGCCCTCAGTAAGAGACCGGAAATTGGGTAAACATAAATAAACCTAGGGCAAATTTTAATGATTTAGTTATTTAGTTATGATTATAACAGATAAGAATACAGTAGTGAAACCATGACTATTTAAAAAGGCAGATTTGCTTTTATGAACTAGTTTTATTTCAATACTCTCAAAGATGCTATTTATACTTAAAACGTCACAGAAATAGTTTCTAATAAACTGGAAATTTAGAGCACGTGTCTCAGTTTTCATTGATAGACATCAAAAACTAAGATTTACTAAGAAAGAACCAGAACAAATGCCACTTGATCTTTTATCTGAGGGAACTATATACTTACAAACACTGAAAACAACAATTTTTGAAAAATAGAAAGACACAATGTAAATTTTATGAATGGAAATTCTTGGAAGAACTGCACCTTTTGCTGTTTAGAGCTAATGAACCAGACAGAGCTGTACTTGTTGAGGAGCCTAATGTGCTAGAAGTCAAAAACCAAATTACCCTGAGCTAACCGTTTACTCCTTAATAGATAGTCATTTATTTCCCTTCTCGTGTAAGCCCTAACATCCCTGTGACCAACAGGCAAACCTTCCAGAATGTCTAAAAAGCTTAAAAGCTTCAGATTGCTGAGATTTCCTGGCTGTTCTATAACTTACTTACCTGTTGTTTTCATAAACATATATGAAAGTGTCCTGGTGGGTTTTTTCCTTGATTTATAATTCTAAAAACATTAAGAAATTCCTACCACCCTGAAATACGGAACTTGAGATGACCTAAATCAGTGTTTCTGGGCTATGGTCATTCAAGTTTGGCTCTAGAAAAAAAAAAAATTTTTGTTTTTGTTTTCTTTTCTTGAGTCTAAAATATGTGTATCAGCAATTTCTCTCATTGTGGGAGAAAACTGAGTTAACCCAACTAAGGGAAAGAAAATGAGTCCAGGATAGCTTTCCTTTATGGTTAAACTCTATTTACATATATGAATTATCTATAACCCAGAACTATTTTTATTATATACAAGGAGATATTCATATGTATATGAGTGATGAGAAAGATAAAAAATAAATATGAATGTTCCCTAAATTATTACTTCCTAAAACTAGAACTTCTTCATTCAGTCACCCATTCTCATTTAATCCACTACAGTATTTTTTTTCCCTTAAACAGGGTTTTTCTGTATGGTCCTGGCTGTCCTAGAACTCTCTGTAGATCATGCTGGCTTCCAGGTGAGAGATCTGCTGGACTCTGACTCCCAAGTGCTAGGATTACAGGAGGGCTACTCTAGGTGTCTCTCTTTTCTCTGTTCCCTATCAAGGCTTTCCATTCGCTGTTGCCTCAAAGAAGATTTCTAGATCGTGTTTTCAAAATAACACTTTCCATGATTTTGTCCCTCACTTTATGAAAATATCCTTCTGAACCACAGTAAAGTTTAATTTGCTTATTTGATTGTATTTCAATAGAATAAAAGCTTCAGAAGTATAACTACCTAGAGCACTTCCCTAGGTGGAGCCCTAGATTAAATTCTCAATAATACTGCTCCACCAAATCCTTAAAAGAATAAACTTTTTTAAATGAACTAACTTTTATAATGTAAAAAGTAGTCATCAACAAGTATTTATTGAGTAAATGATTATGATATACTGTGAAGATAAGATGCTTGGAATACAACGGTGAGCAAAATTATCTATTTCTGTACTCCAGAAGCTTCAAGACATTGGGAAAAACCCAACCAAGGTAAAATAACTTCAATAAGTTTTCAAACTATGACACAGTCTACAAGAATTCAAATACACTCTATGAGGAAGTAAGAAATGAAAGCTGCTTTAGAAAAAGACTCTAAAGGAAGATTTTAATGCTGATTTCAATTCAATCATTAGGTGATAAATCTAGAATACAGAAGAGCCAGAATTAGATTCTCAAAAAAATAGAATTATGTTGTCTATCAAAGGCCCTAAGAATTATGGTAACTTAGAAAATAAAAACATATAAAAAATCAAGATAAATAAAAACTTTAAAAAATTTTTCTAAAAATCTGAAGAGCGAACAAATTTGCATATACTGACGTGTACTTTGTCTGTGTTTTATTTCTTACCTTGACACCAATGGCAACAATAAGATGCTTGGGAAACTGAGAACTATCAAAACAGTACAGACATTTGGCCATCTGTGCAGTAAGACTCTGGTGTTCGGCAATCGCTTTCCTCCTCTGGCTCTCTTCCCTTTCTCCAAGATGCTCTTTCTCAGCTGCTTTGGAGACAAACATGTCATCCAGAGTATAATAGTCTCCATCTGGTTTTCCCATGAACTGAAAAATAAAAATAATAATAGTAGGAGACAGAAAGTGGTAGTTAATATTTCATTGAAAAATGACATCCTAAAGTATGCAAGTAATACAAGACAATCTCTAATATTTTAATGATTAAAATTAAGCTTGAGGTAAAAAAATTCATCTATCATTACTGAGGCCATCATCAACCTCATCACAGCTAAAGTCACTGAATCTTTACTAATTTATTCCATTTAATTATTTTATCTACTACTATAATATGGAAACCATTACTATGTTCACTTAAGCTGTAAAGGAATGAAAATACAGACGTTAAACTCCTGGAAAACTCAGCTTATACACTATATAAAAATTAAATACTGCTCTGCTTCTCTAACTCCTTTTCAACATTTGGACAAACACAAAACACAAACTTTATGTCTCTACCTAAAAATCCTTAAAGAGCTCTATATTGTATACAAGGTCAAATACAAACTTTCCTACAGCCTAGAAAAATGTTAGATACAAAAAACTGTGTTATTATAAGCTTCCAAAATAACCAATATAAAATTCTATCTCCATCTATTTAGCCTTGAGCTTTTTATGAAATACTTCTACACTCTCTCAATTCCTTATTTTACAATGATCACAACAATATTCTCTGTCTTCTTGGGTTATTCCTACAACACATAGCGAACAAAGTAAATAAATACTAATAACCTAAAGCAACAAATCTCATTAAAAAAAGCTTCATATAATCTAGCAATAACCTTTCCTAACACATCTGGCCACATCTAGTCACTCTCTGTATTCTAGAAAGTTTTAGCCTTCCAAGATACTGTTGCCTTTCAGCTTGCACATGCTCTCTGACCAATTCTCTCCATGCTGCCATTTTTCAGCTGTCTTTTTAGATTCAGTTGTCATCACCAGAAAGAAATTTCCTTGGATATTCATGCCCCACCAAAGTATTATGATCAGTCTCATAATGACTACAGTGTGTTAATATTCATTGGCTTGTTTTTCCTCTTACTAAATTATTTTCTACTCAATCTACTAGCCTTATGCCCTCCCCCAAAAAACTACTTGAAAAATCATCAAACACAAAACGATAACAAGATACTTGAATTTTAGCATAATTTGAAAAACAATTTAAGGGCAGTATAGTTCTACTTAAGTAAAAGGACATTTGTAATCAAAGATTATGAAGGATAAAAATGCTAATTGCAGGCACATCTCTGTGAGTTCAAGGCTAACCTGCTCAGTACAGTGAGTTTCAAGTCATTCAGGGCTACATAGTGAGACCAAATCTCTAAAGAAAAAAGTCACATAGAGACACAAAATTCCTAAAATTTCTGTGCCCAATAACAAAATTTTAAAATGCACAATGCAAAAACTCAATGGTACAGAAGAAGAAACAAAACAGACAATTTGGAGATTTAAACATCATTTTATAATTGCTGAATAAGTAGAGAATCAAGAGACAGAATAGAGACTTTAACAAGCTATGAACCAATATAATCTAATTAATAATGACAAAGGTCCCACTAGGCAAGAAAGTGAATGGTTTTCCAAGTATGCAGAATGTTCACCAAGATGACATTCTGGATCATAAATAAATCTCAAACACTTTAAAGAGTTTAGAATGTAACCAGAAATGTCATTAATATAACTGCCAACCAAGACTACATGGAACATTTTTGCTGTTTTCTAAGCTTCTCACTATGTAGCTCAAGCTGGACTTGAACTTCTGATCCTCTTGTATGAGCCTCCTGATTGCTGAGATTACAGGTGTGGGCCAACACAATCAGCCACATTTATCTGACAATGTGAGATTCTTCCCCTTAAGAAGCCAATTTCTAGCCAGGTGGTGGTGGCATATGCCTTTAATCCTAGCACTTGAAAAGCAGAGGCAGGTGGATCTCTGAGTTTGAGGACAGTCTGGACAACAGAGTGAGCTCTAGGAAAGGCTTCAAAGCTACAACAAAATTCTGTCTAGAAAAAACAAAACAAAACAAAAAGAACCCAATTTATGAAGGATATCATCAACATACTGTAAATACATTCAACAAGACAGAAGAGTTAGAAGAAAATGAAATTTCATCAAGAATAAGAATAAATAAATCAAACTGTAAAATTTAAGTAGTGGCTTGTATACAGTATACTAAAACAACATAGTACATGCTTCCACATATAAAATCATGTCCTTATTAAATATAGTACACCATTCTATATTGTCATAGGAGATATTTATTTTCTGTATATCAAAGACAGTACTTTCATATTTATAAAAGTTACATAGATGCTACCAATCTTCTCGAATTTCTTTTTAGTGTTTGAACTGATTCTGGTACAGACTAGCAAGTGAGGATGGTTCCACTTATCTGAAAACACTTGAAGTCTGCTCCTCTTTCGCATTAATCATGTGGACTTCTATTATGTTTGTGGTATGCTTGAAAATATTCATAAGTTATTAGCCATACAGGCCTCTTCTACAACTTTATGCCTATAATAATATCATATTTAGCATCAATAAACAACATTTTTAGTCAGTATTATTTTAACAGGTAGTAGAAAGTATTTTATCTTTAAGAAGTAAAAGCCACCGAAGTAGTAGAGGAGTAAAGAGGGAAAATGGGCAGGAAAACAAGTTTCACCATTCAAACAAAATGTTAAAGGAAGTCAGCTACACTACAATCTAAAATAGTACACCATACATACACCTTAAAACTTGGAGCACCTCTATGGCAAATATCAGAAAAATGTGCTAAAGTGAATATAAAAATTAAAAGAAAGAAGACTTTTAAAAGGAAAGGAAATGTTAACACTGTAATGGTTTGCTCTGTCCCTTTAAGAGACAAGCCATGCCCACTCCCTCCCCTGTCCACCGAGGCAGCTGATGTTCAGTTTTAGCTTGAATCCTTTATTTTCCACCTCCCTCTCGAAGAGGCAGCTTCTGTCTCTCTTCTCCCCAATTCTCATCCCCCTCCTTCTGCTCTCTTCCCCTTTCCCCTCCATAACACACTAAATAAATATCCAACCTCACTCTGCATGACAAGCCTATCTGTTTGTCTCTCGCCTGCTGAGTGGCTTGCTGCTCGGGACCATCTGCCTTTGGAGACCTGAAGTGTGGTCTCATTGCATGCCCATTCATCTGTCTCTCCTTGTGGGACTGATTGCCCCGTTGAGGTCTCTCACCCACCACGCAGCTTCCTACCTGGGACCCGACTGCCTTCGAGGCCTGCCATGATCTGGGACTCGTGGCCCACTGCAACCACGCAGGAACACGCAGCATGGCCCGGCATGGTCTCATGGTCCGCTGCCCACTGCCACCACTTTGGGGATCTGTGGCGTGGTCTCAGGACCACTGCCTGCTACAGCCACTTGGGTATCCACAGCGTTTTGGCCCTCAGGAGATCCGCAGCATTTTACTTAAACCATTACATTGGTGCTGTGATTCGGCCAGGCTCTCCACATTGCCTCCTGCAAACCACCAGCTTCAACTGGTGAGTTTCCCGATTCTGGTCAGCTTAACTATTTCTTCAAACTTAAGGAATTGACCGTTGAGCTTCTGGCAATCTTTTGGTGTTCTTAGAAATGAGGGGAAAGCTCCCAACTGCGACCCTTATGGCTACAATTGAGCCCTTTGCTGACATTCATCTCTGGATTGCGTCCCTTAGCTAAAATTGTGTTTGGATGACCCGGGGTCAGTCCTCCTGCGACTAGGGGCCCAGGATCCCTCAGACTTTTCTTTCTCTGTTTTTCCTTTTCTTTCCCTTCCTTTTCTTTTCTTTTCTTTCCCTTCCTTTTCTTTTCTTTTCTTTTTTCTCTTTTTTACCCCTTGTGAAAGGCCGGTCAAAGTGGCCTCTGGCCTCTCTGGCTCTCAAATCTCCCAAACCAGAGCCAATTAGGCAGAGGACGCTTTCCTACAAGCCCTGAGGTGTTTGCTGCCAATTCACACCCCACCTATAGAGGAGAGATGTCTTCCTATAGGCCTTGTGGTGTCGCCGTTTTCACAGATTTTCATGGTTTCTGCTATGGATTCTTGTCCATCAATTCATCCTCCCCCTGGGATGGGTGCCTTTTAGAGGTCCTAAAACTCCAGGTCTTAATGCCCTACTTCTTCAGCTCCAGTGTCCCACTGGCTCCACTTTTATGGAAGCCTTCTAACTATTGTCAGTGCATAGGCAAATGGAAGGAGTTTCTTCAACCTGTCCCTGCCACCGCTACTGCTGCCAGCAAGATTGGTCGGATCCATGAGGTGGCTATTTTCAATTTCAGCTTTTTGCTCCCTGCCACGGCTTGTGGTATGATGGCTTAGCAACAGCACAGATCACACCTCTAGGTTTCTCTTATTATTAAACTTAAAATCCCTGCAGCTCAAAAATTGTGGCTTTTCCATACAACATGTGACTACTGCCATTTCGAATGAGGTCAGGTGACTTCACCACCATCTTGGCTGAAAACCAGGTCAGGTGACCAAGTTCGTCATCTTTGCTGAGGTATTCCCTTCCTGGTTCCCCAGTGTTAACTCTGCTGCATGGGTGACCTTACTGCCATCTTATTTGAGGTCAGGTGACTACACCACCATCTTAACTGAGAGCCAGGACAAATAACCAAATCCCGTCATCTTTACAGAGGTATTCTTTGCCTAGTACCCCGGTTTACTTATGCTTTTGTCTCTAAATTCTCTTGTTGACTCTGTTGCATGTGTGTTTTGTGCTGTGGCATGCCTTTGGTAGGGCCCACCAACAGCATCCATTTCACCCAATTCCTGTTCACTCTGTGTGTGTGTTCATACATGTAACTTAAATGCACCTATGTTAACTGTTAAATGTTATAATTGTCTCTTCATTGTATCTCATTCCAGGCTATAAAGCAATAAGTTTCATATTTTAAATTGGTATGAATTTTTAAGTCTCTTAAACAATATGGTATACTTAATCCAACTCTGATTTAAAATATATTAAGCTGTTCCCTACTATTGTCAGTCCTGTCATTAACTTTCTATTGCAAGCAGTTTTTCTTCTTTCTGTATTTTTATGAGTGTAAATCTTACCTGTTAAGTTAAGAGCTAGGACAGTCAAACTCAGACCCAGGTTCTCAGGCAGATTCTATACTGTAGTTACACCTGATAAACAGCCCTCAACTGCTCAGAGATATGGGGAATATGACATTTAAGTATTTAATTATTAGAAAACTTTTCATAACAAAAACAGACAGGTTAGCTCCTACCAGCAGCACTCTACTTCCTCCAAAGAAGACAGAAGACAAATGGGCACAGAAAAACGTCCATCTGCAATTCACTTCAACTGCCAAGTGCTGACCACTGGGCAAAACTTCTCAAAGATCTCTGATGCAGTTTGACAGCTGAGAAGTTTTGTCAGTTTAAAAGGGCAACCTCACCAAACACATTTCAGTAAAACACAAATACAAATTATTAAGGTACCTGCAGGTTATACAAGCTAATAAAAATTCTCTCTCACACTACCTCCCATAGTCTTAAAAATACTTTTCATTGTGCAAAAATATCTGTTACAGACATTTTGACATAAATATGCTACTGTTTATACAATGTAAATGTTTAAAAGTTCTGTTTTCACAAACCCAAAGAATTCTTGTGAATCCAGGAAGCTGAATTGAAGGATCCACCTTAAACAGGTCAGATACACCCCTCTCAATTCTCTGATGCTAAAATTTTTTCCCCCAAATTTAACTTCGTCCTCTGTTCTGCCAATACTTTAAACAGGTGTAATAGACACCAGACATTTCCATACCACAAACACTGGACAGGAACAAAGAGATCAGTTATACCAGGATGTGACCAGCACCCAGCTTTCTCAGACACCCCCCATATGATGCCCACAAATAAGCAGGAAGCAGTCTTGAGAATCTGTCGCATCAATTCTTTTAACCTGTTATACCTAAACTCCCACCTTTTTATTATAAAAAAGAGATGGGAATGTAATGGTCTGCTCTTTCCCTTTAATAGACAAGCCACACCAACTCCCTTCCCCATCCCTCCCCCCCAGGCAAGCTGATCTTCAGCTTCCAGCCTGAGTCCTTTCTTGTGAGGCCCTGTCCTCCCTGTTCCTTGAGGTCAAAACACAGGATGCAAGTAATGTTTACCCTAACCAGCTAAGCTTCGTGCTAAGTTCCATCCTTGCTTCTGCTACAGTCTGGTACAATAGCCTGAGGGGTCTATTTTACTTTAAAATGGTAATTTCTCAACCTGCCTGAAAGAAGCTCAGGTGTCAAGGCCCATCTACCCTGTTTGACATTGCTTTGCACCCTCGACCACCTGCCTGAGGTCAGTTTCCCCAGCCCCCTCCAGGTGGGAGGAATTTTTCTTTACTGGGGCCAAAAGGATTTAACCCTGGATTAAGTTGAATAAATTGGGCATTCTCTTCTTGAGGATGACTGGGACTCTGTATCTGTGTGTGTGCGTCTTGTGTTTTAACCCCTAGGACAATATGGAACTTGTGGGAGGTGGGTGGCGTGGAACGGCGACCCCCACAATTTCTTCTCCATTTCCCCCCTCAAAAAGACAGCATGTCTCTCCCTTCTCACCACTTGTCCCCTTTCCCTCTCCCCCCTCCTTCCCTCTCCCCTCCTCTCTCTCTGTCTGTCTCTTTTTCTGTTCTTTTCCCCTTTTCCTTTTTTCCATCTAAATAAATATCTAACCTACTAAATAAATATCTAACCCACTAAAAAAATATCTAACCTCACTCTGCACAGCGTGCCCATCTGTCTGTCTCTCCTCATGGGACTGGTTGCCCCATTATGGTCTCTCATCCACCACGTGGCTTCCTGACTGCGACCCAGCTGCCTTTGTGGCCTGCCGTGGTCTCGGGACCTGCTGCCTTCTGCCACTTAGGGGACCTGCAGCGTGGTTTCGGGATCCACCAACCACTGGAGCCACTCGGGGATCCACAGCATCTTTACTTAAACCACTACAAACTCTATACAAGGTGTCACACAGATACAATGAAGTCCCTATTAAAAGGCCAATGACATTTATAGTAGAAAGATAACAAAAACAGAAAACAAAATCTGCCTTGGTCTGATAACAGACAAAAGAATTCACAGCTTGAAGACTCCCAGACTGAGCTACACATTGAGACTCTGTGTCAAAACAAAGAAACAAGCAAAAAACCAACCATCAACAAATTACCATCCTAAAAGTCCTATGGATTCTCAATAAACCTAAAAAACTAAAGTAATCCTGAAGAGCAAACTGCAAACATGGAGAATGCAAATTTGCTGATTTTAAAACTTACTATGAACTACAGGAATTAAAGTACTGCAATAACGGCACAAACACAAACTTATGGATTAATGGGACAGAATATAGAACCCAGAAATTAAAACAACATACATGGTCAAATAAACACACACAGAGTCAAGCAAACATTCATGGCCAAATAAATACATGTATATATGGCCAAATGACTTTGGACAAGGGTATCAGAATCATTTAATGAGAAAATAATAATTTTAAACAAATGTTTTAATCAATGGAATTTTATGCAGATGTGAAGAAAATTGAAATCATGACATTTGCATGAAAGTAAAAACAACCAGAGATCATGTTAAATGTTAAATGCAATAAGCAAGAGTTAGAAAGACACTATATGTTCTCTCTTATATATGGCACTTAGATTTAAGTGTGAGTGTGTGTGTGTAAGTCATAAGACTAGGAATAGATCTGAGAGGGGAGAAATGAAATGTTTAAGGGAGAGGAACTTGTGAAACACGTGTAATAGATAGAAGAAAGTAAAATTATCTGAAGAAAGAAAAGAAACCAGGCAGAAGGGTACAAAGTGACAGGGACACAGGACAGATAATAGAAGAGAATGAATACAAAGTATAATGACATAACTGTATGAAAATGCCATAATAAAATCCATTAGCCTGTATGTAAATAGCAAATGTTAATAAAAAGGAGGGGAAAAATAATTTCAACTTTAGATCCAGTATTTTTCATAAATGGTTTTTAGAAGCCCTACATCATATACAAAAGTGAATCAAAAATATAAACATAAAATCTAAATCTTGGGGCTGGAGAGGTGGTCCTAAGGTTAAGAGCATTGACTGCTCTTGTAGAGGGCACAAATTCCGATCCCAGCATCCACACTGTAGTGTCTCCTATTCTAGGGTAGGTTATACCTTCTTGTGATCTCTGTAGGCATGAGGCACAAACACACATCCATAATGGCAAAAACAGTGCATAAAATAAATAAATCTTGAAAAAAAAACCTAAACCTTTCAAATTCTTACAAGATGTAGTATTTATATAAAAATGGCCCCCATAGGGTTATAGATAGGGGTACTACTAGGAGGTAGTAGTAGGTAGGTCTTGTTGGAGGAAGTGCACCACTAAGGGCAGGCTTTGAGAACTCAAATGCTCAAGACAGGTCTAGTGAGACATTCACTTCCTGATGATCTTGACGTAGAACTCTTAGCTCTTTCTCCATTACCATGTCTGCACATACACTGTCATGCCATGACATACCATGACAATAATGGCCTAAATCTCTGAAACTGGAAGTCAGTTACAATTAAATATTTTTCCTTAGAAGGGTTGACATGGTCACTGTGTCTCTCTGCACAGCAATAGAAACTCTAACCAAGAGAGAAGTTGGTACCAGAGACTGGGTTATTGGCAGTAATTGACCTGACTGTGTTTTTGTTTGGAGGAATTTGGGCTTTGGTACTCTGGGTTAGGAAAGCTGTGGAATGCTTCAAGTGCTGTTTATGGGGCCATACCAGTAAGAGGATATAACAACACTGATGCTGAAGGTGATTTTAACTGTGGGACTCTAGCACAAGAAGCTTCAGAAAAGAATAGTATTAAGATGTGGCCTAGATACCATTCTTATATTTTGGTGAAGAATGTGACTGCTTTTTTTCCTTCTCTGAAATGTCTGTGGATGCTAAACTGAAGAGCTCTGAATTGCTTTGGCAGTGGAAATTTCAAGTCAGTCTAGTATTGATTCTGTTGTGAGGTTATTAGTATTCAGTCTTATGTAGATCTAAGAGCTGAGCAGGGAAAAATATAAAATGTACAGTTGAAGGGGAAAGGGGGTACCAGGAAGTAGTATAGAGC